>NC_090838.1:67732400-68032400 GCF_028021215.1 Eschrichtius robustus | reverse complement strand
TAGGCTGAGCGGCACTGACAAACCCAAACTGCTTCGCATTCC
This sequence comes from Eschrichtius robustus, assembly GCF_028021215.1. NCBI lineage: Eukaryota > Metazoa > Chordata > Mammalia > Artiodactyla > Eschrichtiidae > Eschrichtius > Eschrichtius robustus. The sequence goes on along the minus strand of NC_090838.1, from coordinate 68,032,358 downwards.
TTCTACAGAGTCATACCTGAAGACCCCATACTTACAGGAGAAAGTCGGCTTGCGTTCCTGCTGTAACCAAAGCACAGTTCTTCCTCTTGCACTGCAGGGTTTTAGAAGAAGCTAAGTCCCGATAGCGTACCTAGAGCTTTCCCTGGGAGAGGCAGTTGGCTACACGGAGAACTCCGTGCCAAGAAAACGTTATTCAGGGAAGGGACCAGTGTGTAGCTAGAGTGTATATTTACATGGTAGAAATCACAAGGAGGTAGGCTGCGTGTTCTCTGGAAACGGGGACCTGATGGCACAGGCCTTGCTTTCCCATTTTGAATGCTCCATTCATCCTGCCTTGAAACTACCTAAATAACAGTTTTAGGACGGGTCTCTAGTCACAGTAGGCAGGGCTCTGGGAAGGGAACGAGTGTTCTCTACATCAGCAGGGTGCTTACATAGCCTGGGTGAGAGCTCCTCCTGAGACGCTCTAGAGCTAAAAGGAAACTTGACGTGAGTCCTTTCCTCAAGGTAAAGCCTTGAATAGCCTGCCGAAGCGGAAGCTTGGAGCAGAGCCCTTGAGGCTTAACATTCGGTCTGCTTTCTTTTAACGTTAGTAAGCTTTTCAGGTCACCAGGCCCTCGCGTGGGCACCCTATTCCCTGCAAGAGCACCGAGTACCGGCAGGCTCCCCTGGGCTGCTAAGAAACATCCAGGCCCGGAAACCTTTCCCAGTCACTCTGTGTATGCTGAGTGTAGGGCAACACACTGCACTCTTCCTTGGGAGACCTAGGTTTCCTCAGCACTCCAACAGCTCCAGGAAATCTGTTCTCTTATATCCTACATGTCATGCCAATCTGCCTCATTGCCCTAGGCTGAGCGGCACTGACAAACCAAAACTGCTTCGCATTCCTTCTACAGAGTCAGACCTTAAGACCCCATACTTACAGGAGAAAGTCGGCTTGCGTTCCTGCTTTTGCCAAAGCCCAGTTCTTCCTCTTACACTGCAGGGTTTTAGAAGAGGCTAAGCCCCGATAGCGTCCCAAAGCGCTCCTTTGGGGAGGCCGTTGGCTACATGCAGAACTCCGTGCCAAACCAACTTTATTCAAGGAAGGGACCAGTGTGTAGCAGCAGTGTATATTTACTTGGTAGAAATCACAAGGAGGTAGGCTGCGTTTTCACTGGAAACGGGGAATGTATGGCACAAGACTTGCTTTTCCATATTGAACGCTCCATTCATGCTGCCTTGAAGCTACCTAAATAAGAGTGTTTTGCATGGGTCCCTTGTCACTGTAGGCAGTGTACTGGGAAGGGAAAGAGTTTTCTCTAAATCAACAGGGTGCTTTCATAGCCTGCGTGGGAGCTCCTCCTGAGAGGCTCTAGAGCTAAAAGGAAACTTGACGTGAGTTCTTTCCTCAAGGTAAAGCCTTGAATAGCCTGCCGAAGCGGAAGCCTGGAGGAGAGTCCTGGAGGCTTAATTTTAGGTCTGCTTTCTTTTAACGTTAGTAAGCTTTTCAGGTCACCAGGCCCTCGCGTGGGCACCCTATTCCCTGCAAGAACACCGAGTACTGGCAGGCTCTCCTGGCCTGCTAAGAAACATCCAGGCCCGGAAACCTTTCCCAGTCACTCTGTGTATGCTGAGTGTAGGGCAACACACTGCACTCTTCCTTGGGAGACCTAGGTTTCCTCAGCACTCCAACAGCTCCAGGAAATCTGTTCTCTTATATCCTACATGTCATGCAAATCTGCCTCATTGCCCTAGGCTGAGCGGCACTGACAAACCCAAACTGCTTCGCATTCCTTCTACAGAGTCATACCTGAAGACCCCATACTTACAGGAGAAAGTCGGCTTGCGTTCCTGCTGTAACAAAAGCACAGTTCTTCCTCTTGCACTGCAGGGTTTTAGAAGAAGCTAAGTCCCGATAGCGTACCTAGAGCTTTCCCTGGGAGAGGCAGTTGTCTACACGGAGAACTCCGTGCCAAGAAAACGTTATTCAGGGAAGGGACCAGTGTGTAGCTAGAGTGTATATTTACATGGTAGAAATCACAAGGAGGTAGGCTGCGTGTTCTCTGGAAACGGGGACCTGATGGCACAGGCCTTGCTTTCCCATTTTGAATGCTCCATTCATCCTGCCTTGAAACTACCTAAATAACAGTTTTAGGACGGGTCTCTAGTCACAGTAGGCAGGGCTCTGGGAAGGGAACGAGTGTTCTCTACATCAGCAGGGTGCTTACATAGCCTGGGTGAGAGCTCCTCCTGAGACGCTCTAGAGCTAAAAGGAAACTTGACGTGAGTCCTTTCCTCAAGGTAAAGCCTTGAATAGCCTGCCGAAGCGGAAGCTTGGAGCAGAGCCCTTGAGGCTTAACATTCGGTCTGCTTTCTTTTAACGTTAGTAAGCTTTTCAGGTCACCAGGACCTCGCGTGGGCACCCTATTCCCTGCAAGAGCACCGAGTACCGGCAGGCTCCCCTGGGCTGCTAAGAAACATCCAGGCCCGGAAACCTTTCCCAGTCACTCTGTGTATGCTGAGTGTAGGGCAACACACTGCACTCTTCCTTGGGAGACCTAGGTTTCCTCAGCACTCCAACAGCTCCAGGAAATCTGTTCTCTTATATCCTACATGTCATGCAAATCTGCCTCATTGCCCTAGGCTGAGCGGCACTGACAAACCCAAACTGCTTCGCATTCCTTCTACAGAGTCATACCTGAAGACCCCATACTTACAGGAGAAAGTCGGCTTGCGTTCCTGCTGTAACCAAAGCACAGTTCTTCCTCTTGCACTGCAGGGTTTTAGAAGAAGCTAAGTCCCGATAGCGTACCTAGAGCTTTCCCTGGGAGAGGCAGTTGGCTACACGGAGAACTCCGTGCCAAGAAAACGTTATTCAGGGAAGGGACCAGTGTGTAGCTAGAGTGTATATTTACATGGTAGAAATCACAAGGAGGTAGGCTGCGTGTTCTCTGGAAACGGGGACCTGATGGCACAGGCCTTGCTTTCCCATTTTGAATGCTCCATTCATCCTGCCTTGAAACTACCTAAATAACAGTTTTAGGACGGGTCTCTAGTCACAGTAGGCAGGGCTCTGGGAAGGGAACGAGTGTTCTCTACATCAGCAGGGTGCTTACATAGCCTGGGTGAGAGCTCCTCCTGAGACGCTCTAGAGCTAAAAGGAAACTTGACGTGAGTCCTTTCCTCAAGGTAAAGCCTTGAATAGCCTGCCGAAGCGGAAGCTTGGAGCAGAGCCCTTGAGGCTTAACATTCGGTCTGCTTTCTTTTAACGTTAGTAAGCTTTTCAGGTCACCAGGCCCTCGCGTGGGCACCCTATTCCCTGCAAGAGCACCGAGTACCGGCAGGCTCCCCTGGGCTGCTAAGAAACATCCAGGCCCGGAAACCTTTCCCAGTCACTCTGTGTATGCTGAGTGTAGGGCAACACACTGCACTCTTCCTTGGGAGACCTAGGTTTCCTCAGCACTCCAACAGCTCCAGGAAATCTGTTCTCTTATATCCTACATGTCATGCCAATCTGCCTCATTGCCCTAGGCTGAGCGGCACTGACAAACCAAAACTGCTTCGCATTCCTTCTACAGAGTCAGACCTTAAGACCCCATACTTACAGGAGAAAGTCGGCTTGCGTTCCTGCTTTTGCCAAAGCCCAGTTCTTCCTCTTACACTGCAGGGTTTTAGAAGAGGCTAAGCCCCGATAGCGTCCCAAAGCGCTCCTTTGGGGAGGCCGTTGGCTACATGCAGAACTCCGTGCCAAACCAACTTTATTCAAGGAAGGGACCAGTGTGTAGCAGCAGTGTATATTTACTTGGTAGAAATCACAAGGAGGTAGGCTGCGTTTTCACTGGAAACGGGGAATGTATGGCACAAGACTTGCTTTTCCATATTGAACGCTCCATTCATGCTGCCTTGAAGCTACCTAAATAAGAGTGTTTTGCATGGGTCCCTTGTCACTGTAGGCAGTGTACTGGGAAGGGAAAGAGTTTTCTCTAAATCAACAGGGTGCTTTCATAGCCTGCGTGGGAGCTCCTCCTGAGAGGCTCTAGAGCTAAAAGGAAACTTGACGTGAGTTCTTTCCTCAAGGTAAAGCCTTGAATAGCCTGCCGAAGCGGAAGCCTGGAGGAGAGTCCTGGAGGCTTAATTTTAGGTCTGCTTTCTTTTAACGTTAGTAAGCTTTTCAGGTCACCAGGCCCTCGCGTGGGCACCCTATTCCCTGCAAGAACACCGAGTACTGGCAGGCTCTCCTGGCCTGCTAAGAAACATCCAGGCCCGGAAACCTTTCCCAGTCACTCTGTGTATGCTGAGTGTAGGGCAACACACTGCACTCTTCCTTGGGAGACCTAGGTTTCCTCAGCACTCCAACAGCTCCAGGAAATCTGTTCTCTTACGTCCTACATGTCATGCCATTCTGCCTCATTGCCCTAGGCTGAGCGCACTGGGAAACCAAAACTGCTTCACATTCCTTCTAAAGAGTCATAACTTCAGACCCCATACTTACAGGAGAAAGTCGGCTTGCGTTCCTGCTGGTACCAAAGCAGAGTTCTTTCTCTTACACTGCAGGGTTTTAGAAGAGGCTAAGCCCCGATAGCGTACCTAGAGTGCTCCTCTGGGGTGGCCGTTGGCTACACGCAGAACTCCGTGCCAAACCAACATTATTCAAGAAAGGGACCAGTGTGTCCCTAGAGTGTATATTTAGTTGGTAGAAATCAGAAGGAGGTAGGCTGCATGTTCGCTGGAAACGGCGACCTGAGAGCACAAGCCTTGCTTTCCCATTTTGAATGCTCCTTTCATGCTGCCTTGAAGCTACCTAAATAACAGTTTTAGGACGGGTCTTTAGTCACTGTAGGCAGGGCTCTGGGAAGGGAACGAGTGTTCTCTACATCAGCAGGGTGCTTACATAGCCTGGGTGAGAGCTCCTCCTGAGACGCTCTAGAGCTAAAAGGAAACTTGACGTGAGTCCTTTCCTCAAGGTAAAGCCTTGAATAGCCTGCCGAAGCGGAAGCTTGGAGCAGAGCCCTTGAGGCTTAACATTCGGTCTGCTTTCTTTTAACGTTAGTAAGCTTTTCAGGTCACCAGGACCTCGCGTGGGCACCCTCTTCCCTGCAAGAGCACCGAGTACCGGCAGGCTCCCCTGGGCTGCTAAGAAACATCCAGGCCCGGAAACCTTTCCCAGTCACTCTGTGTATGCTGAGTGTAGGGCAACACACTGCACTCTTCCTTGGGAGACCTAGGTTTCCTCAGCACTCCAACAGCTCCAGGAAATCTGTTCTCTTATATCCTACATGTCATGCAAATCTGCCTCATTGCCCTAGGCTGAGCGGCACTGACAAACCCAAACTGCTTCGCATTCCTTCTACAGAGTCATACCTGAAGACCCCATACTTACAGGAGAAAGTCGGCTTGCGTTCCTGCTGTAACCAAAGCACAGTTCTTCCTCTTGCACTGCAGGGTTTTAGAAGAAGCTAAGTCCCGATAGCGTACCTAGAGCTTTCCCTGGGAGAGGCAGTTGTCTACACGGAGAACTCCGTGCCAAGAAAACGTTATTCAGGGAAGGGACCAGTGTGTAGCTAGAGTGTATATTTACATGGTAGAAATCACAAGGAGGTAGGCTGCGTGTTCTCTGGAAACGGGGACCTGATGGCACAGGCCTTGCTTTCCCATTTTGAATGCTCCATTCATCCTGCCTTGAAACTACCTAAATAACAGTTTTAGGACGGGTCTCTAGTCACAGTAGGCAGGGCTCTGGGAAGGGAACGAGTGTTCTCTACATCAGCAGGGTGCTTACATAGCCTGGGTGAGAGCTCCTCCTGAGACGCTCTAGAGCTAAAAGGAAACTTGACGTGAGTCCTTTCCTCAAGGTAAAGCCTTGAATAGCCTGCCGAAGCGGAAGCTTGGAGCAGAGCCCTTGAGGCTTAACATTCGGTCTGCTTTCTTTTAACGTTAGTAAGCTTTTCAGGTCACCAGGACCTCGCGTGGGCACCCTATTCCCTGCAAGAGCACCGAGTACCGGCAGGCTCCCCTGGGCTGCTAAGAAACATCCAGGCCCGGAAACCTTTCCCAGTCACTCTGTGTATGCTGAGTGTAGGGCAACACACTGCACTCTTCCTTGGGAGACCTAGGTTTCCTCAGCACTCCAACAGCTCCAGGAAATCTGTTCTCTTATATCCTACATGTCATGCAAATCTGCCTCATTGCCCTAGGCTGAGCGGCACTGACAAACCCAAACTGCTTCGCATTCCTTCTACAGAGTCATACCTGAAGACCCCATACTTACAGGAGAAAGTCGGCTTGCGTTCCTGCTGTAACCAAAGCACAGTTCTTCCTCTTGCACTGCAGGGTTTTAGAAGAAGCTAAGTCCCGATAGCGTACCTAGAGCTTTCCCTGGGAGAGGCAGTTGGCTACACGGAGAACTCCGTGCCAAGAAAACGTTATTCAGGGAAGGGACCAGTGTGTAGCTAGAGTGTATATTTACATGGTAGAAATCACAAGGAGGTAGGCTGCGTGTTCTCTGGAAACGGGGACCTGATGGCACAGGCCTTGCTTTCCCATTTTGAATGCTCCATTCATCCTGCCTTGAAACTACCTAAATAACAGTTTTAGGACGGGTCTCTAGTCACAGTAGGCAGGGCTCTGGGAAGGGAACGAGTGTTCTCTACATCAGCAGGGTGCTTACATAGCCTGGGTGAGAGCTCCTCCTGAGACGCTCTAGAGCTAAAAGGAAACTTGACGTGAGTCCTTTCCTCAAGGTAAAGCCTTGAATAGCCTGCCGAAGCGGAAGCTTGGAGCAGAGCCCTTGAGGCTTAACATTCGGTCTGCTTTCTTTTAACGTTAGTAAGCTTTTCAGGTCACCAGGCCCTCGCGTGGGCACCCTATTCCCTGCAAGAGCACCGAGTACCGGCAGGCTCCCCTGGGCTGCTAAGAAACATCCAGGCCCGGAAACCTTTCCCAGTCACTCTGTGTATGCTGAGTGTAGGGCAACACACTGCACTCTTCCTTGGGAGACCTAGGTTTCCTCAGCACTCCAACAGCTCCAGGAAATCTGTTCTCTTATATCCTACATGTCATGCCAATCTGCCTCATTGCCCTAGGCTGAGCGGCACTGACAAACCAAAACTGCTTCGCATTCCTTCTACAGAGTCAGACCTTAAGACCCCATACTTACAGGAGAAAGTCGGCTTGCGTTCCTGCTTTTGCCAAAGCCCAGTTCTTCCTCTTACACTGCAGGGTTTTAGAAGAGGCTAAGCCCCGATAGCGTCCCAAAGCGCTCCTTTGGGGAGGCCGTTGGCTACATGCAGAACTCCGTGCCAAACCAACTTTATTCAAGGAAGGGACCAGTGTGTAGCAGCAGTGTATATTTACTTGGTAGAAATCACAAGGAGGTAGGCTGCGTTTTCACTGGAAACGGGGAATGTATGGCACAAGACTTGCTTTTCCATATTGAACGCTCCATTCATGCTGCCTTGAAGCTACCTAAATAAGAGTGTTTTGCATGGGTCCCTTGTCACTGTAGGCAGTGTACTGGGAAGGGAAAGAGTTTTCTCTAAATCAACAGGGTGCTTTCATAGCCTGCGTGGGAGCTCCTCCTGAGAGGCTCTAGAGCTAAAAGGAAACTTGACGTGAGTTCTTTCCTCAAGGTAAAGCCTTGAATAGCCTGCCGAAGCGGAAGCCTGGAGGAGAGTCCTGGAGGCTTAATTTTAGGTCTGCTTTCTTTTAACGTTAGTAAGCTTTTCAGGTCACCAGGCCCTCGCGTGGGCACCCTATTCCCTGCAAGAACACCGAGTACTGGCAGGCTCTCCTGGCCTGCTAAGAAACATCCAGGCCCGGAAACCTTTCCCAGTCACTCTGTGTATGCTGAGTGTAGGGCAACACACTGCACTCTTCCTTGGGAGACCTAGGTTTCCTCAGCACTCCAACAGCTCCAGGAAATCTGTTCTCTTATATCCTACATGTCATGCAAATCTGCCTCATTGCCCTAGGCTGAGCGGCACTGACAAACCCAAACTGCTTCGCATTCCTTCTACAGAGTCATACCTGAAGACCCCATACTTACAGGAGAAAGTCGGCTTGCGTTCCTGCTGTAACCAAAGCACAGTTCTTCCTCTTGCACTGCAGGGTTTTAGAAGAAGCTAAGTCCCGATAGCGTACCTAGAGCTTTCCCTGGGAGAGGCAGTTGTCTACACGGAGAACTCCGTGCCAAGAAAACGTTATTCAGGGAAGGGACCAGTGTGTAGCTAGAGTGTATATTTACATGGTAGAAATCACAAGGAGGTAGGCTGCGTGTTCTCTGGAAACGGGGACCTGATGGCACAGGCCTTGCTTTCCCATTTTGAATGCTCCATTCATCCTGCCTTGAAACTACCTAAATAACAGTTTTAGGACGGGTCTCTAGTCACAGTAGGCAGGGCTCTGGGAAGGGAACGAGTGTTCTCTACATCAGCAGGGTGCTTACATAGCCTGGGTGAGAGCTCCTCCTGAGACGCTCTAGAGCTAAAAGGAAACTTGACGTGAGTCCTTTCCTCAAGGTAAAGCCTTGAATAGCCTGCCGAAGCGGAAGCTTGGAGCAGAGCCCTTGAGGCTTAACATTCGGTCTGCTTTCTTTTAACGTTAGTAAGCTTTTCAGGTCACCAGGACCTCGCGTGGGCACCCTATTCCCTGCAAGAGCACCGAGTACCGGCAGGCTCCCCTGGGCTGCTAAGAAACATCCAGGCCCGGAAACCTTTCCCAGTCACTCTGTGTATGCTGAGTGTAGGGCAACACACTGCACTCTTCCTTGGGAGACCTAGGTTTCCTCAGCACTCCAACAGCTCCAGGAAATCTGTTCTCTTATATCCTACATGTCATGCAAATCTGCCTCATTGCCCTAGGCTGAGCGGCACTGACAAACCCAAACTGCTTCGCATTCCTTCTACAGAGTCATACCTGAAGACCCCATACTTACAGGAGAAAGTCGGCTTGCGTTCCTGCTGTAACCAAAGCACAGTTCTTCCTCTTGCACTGCAGGGTTTTAGAAGAAGCTAAGTCCCGATAACGTACCTAGAGCTTTCCCTGGGAGAGGCAGTTGGCTACACGGAGAACTCCGTGCCAAGAAAACGTTATTCAGGGAAGGGACCAGTGTGTAGCTAGAGTGTATATTTACATGGTAGAAATCACAAGGAGGTAGGCTGCGTGTTCTCTGGAAACGGGGACCTGATGGCACAGGCCTTGCTTTCCCATTTTGAATGCTCCATTCATCCTGCCTTGAAACTACCTAAATAACAGTTTTAGGACGGGTCTCTAGTCACAGTAGGCAGGGCTCTGGGAAGGGAACGAGTGTTCTCTACATCAGCAGGGTTCTTACATAGCCTGGGTGAGAGCTCCTCCTGAGACGCTCTAGAGCTAAAAGGAAACTTGACGTGAGTCCTTTCCTCAAGGTAAAGCCTTGAATAGCCTGCCGAAGCGGAAGCTTGGAGCAGAGCCCTTGAGGCTTAACATTCGGTCTGCTTTCTTTTAACGTTAGTAAGCTTTTCAGGTCACCAGGCCCTCGCGTGGGCACCCTATTCCCTGCAAGAGCACCGAGTACCGGCAGGCTCCCTTGGGCTGCTAAGAAACATCCAGGCCCGGAAACCTTTCCCAGTCACTCTGTGTATGCTGAGTGTAGGGCAACACACTGCACTCTTCCTTGGGAGACCTAGGTTTCCTCAGCACTCCAACAGCTCCAGGAAATCTGTTCTCTTATATCCTACATGTCATGCCAATCTGCCTCATTGCCCTAGGCTGAGCGGCACTGACAAACCAAAACTGCTTCGCATTCCTTCTACAGAGTCATACCTGAAGACCCCATACTTACAGGAGAAAGTCGGCTTGCGTTCCTGCTTTTGCCAAAGCCCAGTTCTTCCTCTTACACTGCAGGGTTTTAGAAGAGGCTAAGCCCCGATAGCGTCCCAAAGCGCTCCTTTGGGGAGGCCGTTGGCTACATGCAGAACTCCGTGCCAAACCAACTTTATTCAAGGAAGGGACCAGTGTGTAGCAGCAGTGTATATTTACTTGGTAGAAATCACAAGGAGGTAAGCTGCGTTTTCACTGGAAACGGGGAATGTATGGCACAAGACTTGCTTTTCCATATTGAACGCTCCATTCATGCTGCCTTGAAGCTACCTAAATAAGAGTGTTTTGCATGGGTCCCTTGTCACTGTAGGCAGTGTACTGGGAAGGGAAAGAGTTTTCTCTAAATCAACAGGGTGCTTTCATAGCCTGCGTGGGAGCTCCTCCTGAGAGGCTCTAGAGCTAAAAGGAAACTTGACGTGAGTCCTTTCCTCAAGGTAAAGCCTTGAATAGCCTGCCGAAGCGGAAGCTTGGAGGAGAGTCCTGGAGGCTTAATTTTAGGTCTGCTTTCTTTTAACGTTAGTAAGCTTTTCAGGTCACCAGGCCCACGCGTGGGCACCCTATTCCCTGCAAGAACACCGAGTACTGGCAGGCTCTCCTGGCCTGCTAAGAAACTACCAGGCCCGGAAACCTTTCCCAGTCACTCTGTGTATGCTGAGTGTAGGGCAACACACTGCACTCTTCCTTGGGAGACCTAGGTTTCCTCAGCACTCCAACAGCTCCAGGAAATCTGTTCTCTTACGTCCTACATGTCATGCCATTCTGCCTCATTGACCTAGGCTGAGCGCACTGGGAAACCAAAACTGCTTCGCATTCCTTCTAAAGAGTCATAACTTCAGACCCCATACTTACAGGAGAAAGTCGGCTTGCGTTCCTGCTGGTACCAAAGCAGAGTTCTTTCTCTTACACTGCAGGGTTTTAGAAGAGGCTAAGCCCCGATAGCGTACCTAGAGTGCTCCTCAGGGGTGGTCGTTGGCTACACGCAGAACTCCGTGCCAAACCAACATTATTCAAGAAAGGGACCAGTGTGTACCTAGAGTGTATATTTAGTTGGTAGAAATCAGAAGGAGGTAGGCTGCATGTTCGCTGGAACCGGCGACCTGATGGCACAAGCCTTGCTTTCCCATTTTGAATGCTCCTTTCATGCTGCCTTGAAGCTACCTAAATAACAGTTTTAGGACGGGTCTTTAGTCACTGTAGGCAGGGCTCTGGGAAGGGAACGAGTGTTCTCTACATCAGCAGGGTGCTTACATAGCCTGGGTGAGAGCTCCTCCTGAGACGCTCTAGAGCTAAAAGGAAACTTGACGTGAGTCCTTTCCTCAAGGTAAAGCCTTGAATAGCCTGCCGAAGCGGAAGCTTGGAGCAGAGCCCTTGAGGCTTAACATTCGGTCTGCTTTCTTTTAACGTTAGTAAGCTTTTCAGGTCACCAGGACCTCGCGTGGGCACCCTCTTCCCTGCAAGAGCACCGAGTACCGGCAGGCTCCCCTGGGCTGCTAAGAAACATCCAGGCCCGGAAACCTTTCCCAGTCACTCTGTGTATGCTGAGTGTAGGGCAACACACTGCACTCTTCCTTGGGAGACCTAGGTTTCCTCAGCACTCCAACAGCTCCAGGAAATCTGTTCTCTTATATCCTACATGTCATGCAAATCTGCCTCATTGCCCTAGGCTGAGCGGCACTGACAAACCCAAACTGCTTCGCATTCCTTCTACAGAGTCATACCTGAAGACCCCATACTTACAGGAGAAAGTCGGCTTGCGTTCCTGCTGTAACCAAAGCACAGTTCTTCCTCTTGCACTGCAGGGTTTTAGAAGAAGCTAAGTCCCGATAGCGTACCTAGAGCTTTCCCTGGGAGAGGCAGTTGTCTACACGGAGAACTCCGTGCCAAGAAAACGTTATTCAGGGAAGGGACCAGTGTGTAGCTAGAGTGTATATTTACATGGTAGAAATCACAAGGAGGTAGGCTGCGTGTTCTCTGGAAACGGGGACCTGATGGCACAGGCCTTGCTTTCCCATTTTGAATGCTCCATTCATCCTGCCTTGAAACTACCTAAATAACAGTTTTAGGACGGGTCTCTAGTCACAGTAGGCAGGGCTCTGGGAAGGGAACGAGTGTTCTCTACATCAGCAGGGTGCTTACATAGCCTGGGTGAGAGCTCCTCCTGAGACGCTCTAGAGCTAAAAGGAAACTTGACGTGAGTCCTTTCCTCAAGGTAAAGCCTTGAATAGCCTGCCGAAGCAGAAGCTTGGAGCAGAGCCCTTGAGGCTTAACATTCGGTCTGCTTTCTTTTAACGTTAGTAAGCTTTTCAGGTCACCAGGACCTCGCGTGGGCACCCTATTCCCTGCAAGAGCACCGAGTACCGGCAGGCTCCCCTGGGCTGCTAAGAAACATCCAGGCCCGGAAACCTTTCCCAGTCACTCTGTGTATGCTGAGTGTAGGGCAACACACTGCACTCTTCCTTGGGAGACCTAGGTTTCCTCAGCACTCCAACAGCTCCAGGAAATCTGTTCTCTTATATCCTACATGTCATGCCAATCTGCCTCATTGCCCTAGGCTGAGCGGCACTGACAAACCCAAACTGCTTCGCATTCCTTCTACAGAGTCATACCTGAAGACCCCATACTTACAGGAGAAAGTCGGCTTGCGTTCCTGCTGTAACCAAAGCACAGTTCTTCCTCTTGCACTGCAGGGTTTTAGAAGAAGCTAAGTCCCGATAGCGTACCTAGAGCTTTCCCTGGGAGAGGCAGTTGGCTACACGGAGAACTCCGTGCCAAGAAAACGTTATTCAGGGAAGGGACCAGTGTGTAGCTAGAGTGTATATTTACATGGTAGAAATCACAAGGAGGTAGGCTGCGTGTTCTCTGGAAACGGGGACCTGATGGCACAGGCCTTGCTTTCCCATTTTGAATGCTCCATTCATCCTGCCTTGAAACTACCTAAATAACAGTTTTAGGACGGGTCTCTAGTCACAGTAGGCAGGGCTCTGGGAAGGGAACGAGTGTTCTCTACATCAGCAGGGTTCTTACATAGCCTGGGTGAGAGCTCCTCCTGAGACGCTCTAGAGCTAAAAGGAAACTTGACGTGAGTCCTTTCCTCAAGGTAAAGCCTTGAATAGCCTGCCGAAGCGGAAGCTTGGAGCAGAGCCCTTGAGGCTTAACATTCGGTCTGCTTTCTTTTAACGTTAGTAAGCTTTTCAGGTCACCAGGCCCTCGCGTGGGCACCCTATTCCCTGCAAGAGCACCGAGTACCGGCAGGCTCCCTTGGGCTGCTAAGAAACATCCAGGCCCGGAAACCTTTCCCAGTCACTCTGTGTATGCTGAGTGTAGGGCAACACACTGCACTCTTCCTTGGGAGACCTAGGTTTCCTCAGCACTCCAACAGCTCCAGGAAATCTGTTCTCTTATATCCTACATGTCATGCCAATCTGCCTCATTGCCCTAGGCTGAGCGGCACTGACAAACCAAAACTGCTTCGCATTCCTTCTACAGAGTCATACCTGAAGACCCCATACTTACAGGAGAAAGTCGGCTTGCGTTCCTGCTTTTGCCAAAGCCCAGTTCTTCCTCTTACACTGCAGGGTTTTAGAAGAGGCTAAGCCCCGATAGCGTCCCAAAGCGCTCCTTTGGGGAGGCCGTTGGCTACATGCAGAACTCCGTGCCAAACCAACTTTATTCAAGGAAGGGACCAGTGTGTAGCAGCAGTGTATATTTACTTGGTAGAAATCACAAGGAGGTAAGCTGCGTTTTCACTGGAAACGGGGAATGTATGGCACAAGACTTGCTTTTCCATATTGAACGCTCCATTCATGCTGCCTTGAAGCTACCTAAATAAGAGTGTTTTGCATGGGTCCCTTGTCACTGTAGGCAGTGTACTGGGAAGGGAAAGAGTTTTCTCTAAATCAACAGGGTGCTTTCATAGCCTGCGTGGGAGCTCCTCCTGAGAGGCTCTAGAGCTAAAAGGAAACTTGACGTGAGTCCTTTCCTCAAGGTAAAGCCTTGAATAGCCTGCCGAAGCGGAAGCTTGGAGGAGAGTCCTGGAGGCTTAATTTTAGGTCTGCTTTCTTTTAACGTTAGTAAGCTTTTCAGGTCACCAGGCCCACGCGTGGGCACCCTATTCCCTGCAAGAACACCGAGTACTGGCAGGCTCTCCTGGCCTGCTAAGAAACTACCAGGCCCGGAAACCTTTCCCAGTCACTCTGTGTATGCTGAGTGTAGGGCAACACACTGCACTCTTCCTTGGGAGACCTAGGTTTCCTCAGCACTCCAACAGCTCCAGGAAATCTGTTCTCTTACGTCCTACATGTCATGCCATTCTGCCTCATTGACCTAGGCTGAGCGCACTGGGAAACCAAAACTGCTTCGCATTCCTTCTAAAGAGTCATAACTTCAGACCCCATACTTACAGGAGAAAGTCGGCTTGCGTTCCTGCTGGTACCAAAGCAGAGTTCTTTCTCTTACACTGCAGGGTTTTAGAAGAGGCTAAGCCCCGATAGCGTACCTAGAGTGCTCCTCAGGGGTGGTCGTTGGCTACACGCAGAACTCCGTGCCAAACCAACATTATTCAAGAAAGGGACCAGTGTGTACCTAGAGTGTATATTTAGTTGGTAGAAATCAGAAGGAGGTAGGCTGCATGTTCGCTGGAACCGGCGACCTGATGGCACAAGCCTTGATTTCCCATTTTGAATGCTCCTTTCATGCTGCCTTGAAGCTACCTAAATAACAGTTTTAGGACGGGTCTTTAGTCACTGTAGGCAGGGCTCTGGGAAGGGAACGAGTGTTCTCTACATCAGCAGGGTGCTTACATAGCCTGGGTGAGAGCTCCTCCTGAGACGCTCTAGAGCTAAAAGGAAACTTGACGTGAGTCCTTTCCTCAAGGTAAAGCCTTGAATAGCCTGCCGAAGCGGAAGCTTGGAGCAGAGCCCTTGAGGCTTAACATTCGGTCTGCTTTCTTTTAACGTTAGTAAGCTTTTCAGGTCACCAGGCCCTCGCGTGGGCACCCTATTCCCTGCAAGAGCATCGAGTACCGGCAGGCTCCCCTGGGCTGCTAAGAAACATCCAGGCCCGGAAACCTTTCCCAGTCACTCTGTGTATGCTGAGTGTAGGGCAACACACTGCACTCTTCCTTGGGAGACCTAGGTTTCCTCAGCTCTCCAACAGCTCCAGGAAATCTGTTCTCTTATATCCTACATGTCATGCCAATCTGCCTCATTGCCCTAGGCTGAGCGGCACTGACAAACCAAAACTGCTTCGCATTCCTTCTACAGAGTCAGACCTTAAGACCCCATACTTACAGGAGAAAGTCGGCTTGCGTTCCTGCTTTTGCCAAAGCCCAGTTCTTCCTCTTACACTGCAGGGTTTTAGAAGAGGCTAAGCCCCGATAGCGTCCAAAGCGCTCCTTTGGGGAGGCCGTTGGCTACATGCAGAACTCCGTGCCAAACCAACTTTATTCAAGGAAGGGACCAGTGTGTAGCAGCAGTGTATATTTACTTGGTAGAAATCACAAGGAGGTAGGCTGCGTTTTCACTGGAAACGGGGAATGTATGGCACAAGACTTGCTTTTCCATATTGAACGCTCCATTCATGCTGCCTTGAAGCTACCTAAATAAGAGTGTTTTGCATGGGTCCCTTGTCACTGTAGGCAGTGTACTGGGAAGGGAAAGAGTTTTCTCTAAATCAACAGGGTGCTTTCATAGCCTGCGTGGGAGCTCCTCCTGAGAGGCTCTAGAGCTAAAAGGAAACTTGACGTGAGTTCTTTCCTCAAGGTAAAGCCTTGAATAGCCTGCCGAAGCGGAAGCCTGGAGGAGAGTCCTGGAGGCTTAATTTTAGGTCTGCTTTCTTTTAACGTTAGTAAGCTTTTCAGGTCACCAGGACCTCGCGTGGGCACCCTATTCCCTGCAAGACCACCGAGTACTGGCAGGCTCTCCTGGCCTGCTAAGAAACATCCAGGCCCGGAAACCTTTCCCAGTCACTCTGTGTATGCTGAGTGTAGGGCAACAAACTGAACTCTTCCTTGGGTCACCTAGGTTTCCTCAGCACTCCAACAGCTCCAGGAAATCTGTTCTCTTACGTCCTACATGTCATGCCAATCTGCCTCATTGCCCTAGGCTGAGCGCACTGAGAAACCAAAACTGCTTCGCATTCCTTCTAAAGAGTCATAACTTCAGACCCCATACTTACAGGAGAAAGTCGGCTTGCGTTCCTGCTGGTACCAAAGCAGAGTTCTTTCTCTTACACTGCAGGGTTTTAGAAGAGGCTAAGCCCCGATAGCGTACCTAGAGTGCTCCTCTGGGGTGGCCGTTGGCTACACGCAGAACTCCGTGCCAAACCAACATTATTCAAGAAAGGGACCAGTGTGTCCCTAGAGTGTATATTTAGTTGGTAGAAATCAGAAGGAGGTAGGCTGCATGTTCGCTGGAAACGGCGACCTGAGAGCACAAGCCTTGCTTTCCCATTTTGAATGCTCCTTTCATGCTGCCTTGAAGCTACCTAAATAACAGTTTTAGGACGGGTCTTTAGTCACTGTAGGCAGGGCTCTGGGAAGGGAACGAGTGTTCTCTACATCAGCAGGGTGCTTACATAGCCTGGGTGAGAGCTCCTCCTGAGACGCTCTAGAGCTAAAAGGAAACTTGACGTGAGTCCTTTCCTCAAGGTAAAGCCTTGAATAGCCTGCCGAAGCGGAAGCTTGGAGCAGAGCCCTTGAGGCTTAACATTCGGTCTGCTTTCTTTTAACGTTAGTAAGCTTTTCAGGTCACCAGGACCTCGCGTGGGCACCCTCTTCCCTGCAAGAGCACCGAGTACCGGCAGGCTCCCCTGGGCTGCTAAGAAACATCCAGGCCCGGAAACCTTTCCCAGTCACTCTGTGTATGCTGAGTGTAGGGCAACACACTGCACTCTTCCTTGGGAGACCTAGGTTTCCTCAGCACTCCAACAGCTCCAGGAAATCTGTTCTCTTATATCCTACATGTCATGCAAATCTGCCTCATTGCCCTAGGCTGAGCGGCACTGACAAACCCAAACTGCTTCGCATTCCTTCTACAGAGTCATACCTGAAGACCCCATACTTACAGGAGAAAGTCGGCTTGCGTTCCTGCTGTAACCAAAGCACAGTTCTTCCTCTTGCACTGCAGGGTTTTAGAAGAAGCTAAGTCCCGATAGCGTACCTAGAGCTTTCCCTGGGAGAGGCAGTTGGCTACACGGAGAACTCCGTGCCAAACCAACATTATTCAAGGAAGGGACCAGTGTGTACCTAGAGTGTATATTTAGTTGGTAGAAATCAGAAGGAGGTAGGCTGCATGTTCGCTGGAACCGGCGACCTGATGGCACAAGCCTTGCTTTCCCATTTTGAATGCTCCTTTCATGCTGCCTTGAAGCTACCTAAATAACAGTTTTAGGACGGGTCTTTAGTCACTGTAGGCAGGGCTCTGGGAAGGGAACGAGTGTTCTCTACATCAGCAGGGTGCTTACATAGCCTGGGTGAGAGCTCCTCCTGAGACGCTCTAGAGCTAAAAGGAAACTTGACGTGAGTCCTTTCCTCAAGGTAAAGCCTTGAATAGCCTGCCGAAGCGGAAGCTTGGAGCAGAGCCCTTGAGGCTTAACATTCGGTCTGCTTTCTTTTAACGTTAGTAAGCTTTTCAGGTCACCAGGCCCTCGCGTGGGCACCCTATTCCCTGCAAGAGCACCGAGTACCGGCAGGCTCCCCTGGGCTGCTAAGAAACATCCAGGCCCGGAAACCTTTCCCAGTCACTCTGTGTATGCTGAGTGTAGGGCAACACACTGCACTCTTCCTTGGGAGACCTAGGTTTCCTCAGCTCTCCAACAGCTCCAGGAAATCTGTTCTCTTATATCCTACATGTCATGCCAATCTGCCTCATTGCCCTAGGCTGAGCGGCACTGACAAACCCAAACTGCTTCGCATTCCTTCTACAGAGTCAGACCTTAAGACCCCATACTTACAGGAGAAAGTCGGCTTGCGTTCCTGCTTTTGCCAAAGCCCAGTTCTTCCTCTTACACTGCAGGGTTTTAGAAGAGGCTAAGCCCCGATAGCGTCCCAAAGCGCTCCTTTGGGGAGGCCGTTGGCTACATGCAGAACTCCGTGCCAAACCAACTTTATTCAAGGAAGGGACCAGTGTGTAGCAGCAGTGTATATTTACTTGGTAGAAATCACAAGGAGGTAGGCTGCGTTTTCACTGGAAACGGGGAATGTATGGCACAAGACTTGCTTTTCCATATTGAACGCTCCATTCATGCTGCCTTGAAGCTACCTAAATAAGAGTGTTTTGCATGGGTCCCTTGTCACTGTAGGCAGTGTACTGGGAAGGGAAAGAGTTTTCTCTAAATCAACAGGGTGCTTTCATAGCCTGCGTGGGAGCGCCTCCTGAGAGGCTCTAGAGCTAAAAGGAAACTTGACGTGAGTTCTTTCCTCAAGGTAAAGCCTTGAATAGCCTGCCGAAGCGGAAGCCTGGAGGAGAGTCCTGGAGGCTTAATTTTAGGTCTGCTTTCTTTTAACGTTAGTAAGCTTTTCAGGTCACCAGGACCTCGCGTGGGCACCCTATTCCCTGCAAGACCACCGAGTACTGGCAGGCTCTCCTGGCCTGCTAAGAAACATCCAGGCCCGGAAACCTTTCCCAGTCACTCTGTGTATGCTGAGTGTAGGGCAACAAACTGAACTCTTCCTTGGGAGACCTAGGTTTCCTCAGCACTCCAACAGCTCCAGGAAATCTGTTCTCTTACGTCCTACATGTCATGCCAATCTGCCTCATTGCCCTAGGCTGAGCGCACTGAGAAACCAAAACTGCTTCGCATTCCTTCTAAAGAGTCATAACTTCAGACCCCATACTTACAGGAGAAAGTCGGCTTGCGTTCCTGCTGGTACCAAAGCAGAGTTCTTTCTCTTACACTGCAGGGTTTTAGAAGAGGCTAAGCCCCGATAGCGTACCTAGAGTGCTCCTCTGGGGTGCCCGTTGGCTACACGCAGAACTCCGTGCCAAACCAACATTATTCAAGGAAGGGACAAGTGTGTACCTAGAGTGTATATTTAGTTGGTAGAAATCAGAAGGAGGTAGGCTGCATGTTCGCTGGAAACGGCGACCTGATGGCACAAGCCTTGCTTTCCCATTTTGAATGCTCCTTTCATGCTGCCTTGAAGCTACCTAAATAACAGTTTTAGGACGTGTCTTTACTCACTGTAGGCAGGGCTCTGGGAAGGGAACGAGTGTTCTCTACATCAGCAGGGTGCTTACATAGCCTGGGTGAGAGCTCCTCCTGAGACTCTCTAGAGCTAAAAGGAAACTTGACGTGAGTCCTTTCCTCAAGGTGAAGCCTTGAATAGCCTGCCGAAGCGGAAGCTTGGAGCAGAGCCCTTGAGGCTTAACATTCGGTCTGCTTTCTTTTAACGTTAGTAAGCTTTTCAGGTCACCAGGACCTCGCGTGGGCACCCTATTCCCTGCAAGAGCACCGAGTACCGGCAGGCTCCCCTGGGCTGCTAAGAAACATCCAGGCCCGGAAACCTTTCCCAGTCACTCTGTGTATGCTGAGTGTAGGGCAACACACTGCACTCTTCCTTGGGAGACCTAGGTTTCCTCAGCACTCCAACAGCTCCAGGAAATCTGTTCTCTTATATCCTACATGTCATGCCAATCTGCCTCATTGCCCTAGGCTGAGCGGCACTGACAAACCAAAACTGCTTCGCATTCCTTCTACAGAGTCAGACCTTAAGACCCCATACTTACAGGAGAAAGTCGGCTTGCGTTCCTGCTTTTGCCAAAGCCCAGTTCTTCCTCTTACACTGCAGGGTTTTAGAAGAGGCTAAGCCCCGATAGCGTCCCAAAGCGCTCCTTTGGGGAGGCCGTTGGCTACATGCAGAACTCCGTGCCAAACCAACTTTATTCAAGGAAGGGACCAGTGTGTAGCAGCAGTGTATATTTACTTGGTAGAAATCACAAGGAGGTAGGCTGCGTTTTCACTGGAAACGGGGAATGTATGGCACAAGACTTGCTTTTCCATATTGAACGCTCCATTCATGCTGCCTTGAAGCTACCTAAATAAGAGTGTTTTGCATGGGTCCCTTGTCACTGTAGGCAGTGTACTGGGAAGGGAAAGAGTTTTCTCTAAATCAACAGGGTGCTTTCATAGCCTGCGTGGGAGCTCCTCCTGAGAGGCTCTAGAGCTAAAAGGAAACTTGACGTGAGTTCTTTCCTCAAGGTAAAGCCTTGAATAGCCTGCCGAAGCGGAAGCCTGGAGGAGAGTCCTGGAGGCTTAATTTTAGGTCTGCTTTCTTTTAACGTTAGTAAGCTTTTCAGGTACCAGGCCCTCGCGTGGGCACCCTATTCCCTGCAAGAACACCGAGTACTGGCAGGCTCTCCTGGCCTGCTAAGAAACATCCAGGCCCGGAAACCTTTCCCAGTCACTCTGTGTATGCTGAGTGTAGGGCAACACACTGCACTCTTCCTTGGGAGACCTAGGTTTCCTCAGCACTCCAACAGCTCCAGGAAATCTGTTCTCTTATATCCTACATGTCATGCCAATCTGCCTCATTGCCCTAGGCTGAGCGGCACTGACAAACCAAAACTGCTTCGCATTCCTTCTACAGAGTCATACCTGAAGACCCCATACTTACAGGAGAAAGTCGGCTTGCGTTCCTGCTTTTGCCAAAGCCCAGTTCTTCCTCTTACACTGCAGGGTTTTAGAAGAGGCTAAGCCCCGATAGCGTCCCAAAGCGCTCCTTTGGGGAGGCCGTTGGCTACATGCAGAACTCCGTGCCAAACCAACTTTATTCAAGGAAGGGACCAGTGTGTAGCAGCAGTGTATATTTACTTGGTAGAAATCACAAGGAGGTAGGCTGCGTTTTCACTGGAAACGGGGAATGTATGGCACAAGACTTGCTTTTCCATATTGAACGCTCCATTCATGCTGCCTTGAAGCTACCTAAATAAGAGTGTTTTGCATGGGTCCCTTGTCACTGTAGGCAGTGTACTGGGAAGGGAAAGAGTTTTCTCTAAATCAACAGGGTGCTTTCATAGCCTGCGTGGGAGCTCCTCCTGAGAGGCTCTAGAGCTAAAAGGAAACTTGACGTGAGTCCTTTCCTCAAGGTAAAGCCTTGAATAGCCTGCCGAAGCGGAAGCTTGGAGGAGAGTCCTGGAGGCTTAATTTTAGGTCTGCTTTCTTTTAACGTTAGTAAGCTTTTCAGGTCACCAGGCCCACGCGTGGGCACCCTATTCCCTGCAAGAACACCGAGTACTGGCAGGCTCTCCTGGCCTGCTAAGAAACATCCAGGCCCGGAAACCTTTCCCAGTCACTCTGTGTATGCTGAGTGTAGGGCAACACACTGCACTCTTCCTTGGGAGACCTAGGTTTCCTCAGCACTCCAACAGCTCCAGGAAATCTGTTCTCTTATATCCTACATGTCATGCAAATCTGCCTCATTGCCCTAGGCTGAGCGGCACTGACAAACCCAAACTGCTTCGCATTCCTTCTACAGAGTCATACCTGAAGACCCCATACTTACAGGAGAAAGTCGGCTTGCGTTCCTGCTGTAACCAAAGCACAGTTCTTCCTCTTGCACTGCAGGGTTTTAGAAGAAGCTAAGTCCCGATAGCGTACCTAGAGCTTTCCCTGGGAGAGGCAGTTGGCTACACGGAGAACTCCGTGCCAAACCAACATTATTCAAGGAAGGGACCAGTGTGTACCTAGAGTGTATATTTAGTTGGTAGAAATCAGAAGGAGGTAGGCTGCATGTTCGCTGGAACCGGCGACCTGATGGCACAAGCCTTGCTTTCCCATTTTGAATGCTCCTTTCATGCTGCCTTGAAGCTACCTAAATAACAGTTTTAGGACGGGTCTTTAGTCACTGTAGGCAGGGCTCTGGGAAGGGAACGAGTGTTCTCTACATCAGCAGGGTGCTTACATAGCCTGGGTGAGAGCTCCTCCTGAGACGCTCTAGAGCTAAAAGGAAACTTGACGTGAGTCCTTTCCTCAAGGTAAAGCCTTGAATAGCCTGCCGAAGCGGAAGCTTGGAGCAGAGCCCTTGAGGCTTAACATTCGGTCTGCTTTCTTTTAACGTTAGTAAGCTTTTCAGGTCACCAGGCCCTCGCGTGGGCACCCTATTCCCTGCAAGAGCACCGAGTACCGGCAGGCTCCCCTGGGCTGCTAAGAAACATCCAGGCCCGGAAACCTTTCCCAGTCACTCTGTGTATGCTGAGTGTAGGGCAACACACTGCACTCTTCCTTGGGAGACCTAGGTTTCCTCAGCTCTCCAACAGCTCCAGGAAATCTGTTCTCTTATATCCTACATGTCATGCCAATCTGCCTCATTGCCCTAGGCTGAGCGGCACTGACAAACCCAAACTGCTTCGCATTCCTTCTACAGAGTCAGACCTTAAGACCCCATACTTACAGGAGAAAGTCGGCTTGCGTTCCTGCTTTTGCCAAAGCCCAGTTCTTCCTCTTACACTGCAGGGTTTTAGAAGAGGCTAAGCCCCGATAGCGTCCCAAAGCGCTCCTTTGGGGAGGCCGTTGGCTACATGCAGAACTCCGTGCCAAACCAACTTTATTCAAGGAAGGGACCAGTGTGTAGCAGCAGTGTATATTTACTTGGTAGAAATCACAAGGAGGTAGGCTGCGTTTTCACTGGAAACGGGGAATGTATGGCACAAGACTTGCTTTTCCATATTGAACGCTCCATTCATGCTGCCTTGAAGCTACCTAAATAAGAGTGTTTTGCATGGGTCCCTTGTCACTGTAGGCAGTGTACTGGGAAGGGAAAGAGTTTTCTCTAAATCAACAGGGTGCTTTCATAGCCTGCGTGGGAGCGCCTCCTGAGAGGCTCTAGAGCTAAAAGGAAACTTGACGTGAGTTCTTTCCTCAAGGTAAAGCCTTGAATAGCCTGCCGAAGCGGAAGCCTGGAGGAGAGTCCTGGAGGCTTAATTTTAGGTCTGCTTTCTTTTAACGTTAGTAAGCTTTTCAGGTCACCAGGACCTCGCGTGGGCACCCTATTCCCTGCAAGACCACCGAGTACTGGCAGGCTCTCCTGGCCTGCTAAGAAACATCCAGGCCCGGAAACCTTTCCCAGTCACTCTGTGTATGCTGAGTGTAGGGCAACAAACTGAACTCTTCCTTGGGTCACCTAGGTTTCCTCAGCACTCCAACAGCTCCAGGAAATCTGTTCTCTTACGTCCTACATGTCATGCCAATCTGCCTCATTGCCCTAGGCTGAGCGCACTGAGAAACCAAAACTGCTTCGCATTCCTTCTAAAGAGTCATAACTTCAGACCCCATACTTACAGGAGAAAGTCGGCTTGCGTTCCTGCTGGTACCAAAGCAGAGTTCTTTCTCTTACACTGCAGGGTTTTAGAAGAGGCTAAGCCCCGATAGCGTACCTAGAGTGCTCCTCTGGGGTGACCGTTGGCTACACGCAGAACTCCGTGCCAAACCAACATTATTCAAGGAAGGGACAAGTGTGTACCTAGAGTGTATATTTAGTTGGTAGAAATCAGAAGGAGGTAGGCTGCATGTTCGCTGGAAACGGCGACCTGATGGCACAAGCCTTGCTTTCCCATTTTGAATGCTCCTTTCATGCTGCCTTGAAGCTACCTAAATAACAGTTTTAGGACGTGTCTTTACTCACTGTAGGCAGGGCTCTGGGAAGGGAACGAGTGTTCTCTACATCAGCAGGGTGCTTACATAGCCTGGGTGAGAGCTCCTCCTGAGACTCTCTAGAGCTAAAAGGAAACTTGACGTGAGTCCTTTCCTCAAGGTGAAGCCTTGAATAGCCTGCCGAAGCGGAAGCTTGGAGCAGAGCCCTTGAGGCTTAACATTCGGTCTGCTTTCTTTTAACGTTAGTAAGCTTTTCAGGTCACCAGGACCTCGCGTGGGCACCCTATTCCCTGCAAGAGCACCGAGTACCGGCAGGCTCCCCTGGGCTGCTAAGAAACATCCAGGCCCGGAAACCTTTCCCAGTCACTCTGTGTATGCTGAGTGTAGGGCAACACACTGCACTCTTCCTTGGGAGACCTAGGTTTCCTCAGCACTCCAACAGCTCCAGGAAATCTGTTCTCTTACGTCCTACATGTCATGCCATTCTGCCTCATTGCCCTAGGCTGAGCGCACTGGGAAACCAAAACTGCTTCGCATTCCTTCTAAAGAGTCATAACTTCAGACCCCATACTTACAGGAGAAAGTCGGCTTGCGTTCCTGCTGGTACCAAAGCAGAGTTCTTTCTCTTACACTGCAGGGTTTTAGAAGAGGCTAAGCCCCGATAGCGTACCTAGAGTGCTCCTCAGGGGTGGTCGTTGGCTACACGCAGAACTCCGTGCCAAACCAACATTATTCAAGAAAGGGACCAGTGTGTACCTAGAGTGTATATTTAGTTGGTAGAAATCAGAAGGAGGTAGGCTGCATGTTCGCTGGAACCGGCGACCTGATGGCACAAGCCTTGCTTTCCCATTTTGAATGCTCCTTTCATGCTGCCTTGAAGCTACCTAAATAACAGTTTTAGGACGGGTCTTTAGTCACTGTAGGCAGGGCTCTGGGAAGGGAACGAGTGTTCTCTACATCAGCAGGGTGCTTACATAGCCTGGGTGAGAGCTCCTCCTGAGACGCTCTAGAGCTAAAAGGAAACTTGACGTGAGTCCTTTCCTCAAGGTAAAGCCTTGAATAGCCTGCCGAAGCGGAAGCTTGGAGCAGAGCCCTTGAGGCTTAACATTCGGTCTGCTTTCTTTTAACGTTAGTAAGCTTTTCAGGTCACCAGGCCCTCGCGTGGGCACCCTATTCCCTGCAAGAGCATCGAGTACCGGCAGGCTCCCCTGGGCTGCTAAGAAACATCCAGGCCCGGAAACCTTTCCCAGTCACTCTGTGTATGCTGAGTGTAGGGCAACACACTGCACTCTTCCTTGGGAGACCTAGGTTTCCTCAGCTCTCCAACAGCTCCAGGAAATCTGTTCTCTTATATCCTACATGTCATGCCAATCTGCCTCATTGCCCTAGGCTGAGCGGCACTGACAAACCAAAACTGCTTCGCATTCCTTCTACAGAGTCAGACCTTAAGACCCCATACTTACAGGAGAAAGTCGGCTTGCGTTCCTGCTTTTGCCAAAGCCCAGTTCTTCCTCTTACACTGCAGGGTTTTAGAAGAGGCTAAGCCCCGATAGCGTCCCAAAGCGCTCCTTTGGGGAGGCCGTTGGCTACATGCAGAACTCCGTGCCAAACCAACTTTATTCAAGGAAGGGACCAGTGTGTAGCAGCAGTGTATATTTACTTGGTAGAAATCACAAGGAGGTAGGCTGCGTTTTCACTGGAAACGGGGAATGTATGGCACAAGACTTGCTTTTCCATATTGAACGCTCCATTCATGCTGCCTTGAAGCTACCTAAATAAGAGTGTTTTGCATGGGTCCCTTGTCACTGTAGGCAGTGTACTGGGAAGGGAAAGAGTTTTCTCTAAATCAACAGGGTGCTTTCATAGCCTGCGTGGGAGCTCCTCCTGAGAGGCTCTAGAGCTAAAAGGAAACTTGACGTGAGTTCTTTCCTCAAGGTAAAGCCTTGAATAGCCTGCCGAAGCGGAAGCCTGGAGGAGAGTCCTGGAGGCTTAATTTTAGGTCTGCTTTCTTTTAACGTTAGTAAGCTTTTCAGGTCACCAGGACCTCGCGTGGGCACCCTATTCCCTGCAAGAGCACCGAGTACCGGCAGGCTCCCCTGGGCTGCTAAGAAACATCCAGGCCCGGAAACCTTTCCCAGTCACTCTGTGTATGCTGAGTGTAGGGCAACACACTGCACTCTTCCTTGGGAGACCTAGGTTTCCTCAGCACTCCAACAGCTCCAGGAAATCTGTTCTCTTATATCCTACATGTCATGCCAATCTGCCTCATTGCCCTAGGCTGAGCGGCACTGACAAACCAAAACTGCTTCGCATTCCTTCTACAGAGTCATACCTGAAGACCCCATACTTACAGGAGAAAGTCGGCTTGCGTTCCTGCTTTTGCCAAAGCCCAGTTCTTCCTCTTACACTGCAGGGTTTTAGAAGAGGCTAAGCCCCGATAGCGTCCCAAAGCGCTCCTTTGGGGAGGCCGTTGGCTACATGCAGAACTCCGTGCCAAACCAACTTTATTCAAGGAAGGGACCAGTGTGTAGCAGCAGTGTATATTTACTTGGTAGAAATCACAAGGAGGTAGGCTGCGTTTTCACTGGAAACGGGGAATGTATGGCACAAGACTTGCTTTTCCATATTGAACGCTCCATTCATGCTGCCTTGAAGCTACCTAAATAAGAGTGTTTTGCATGGGTCCCTTGTCACTGTAGGCAGTGTACTGGGAAGGGAAAGAGTTTTCTCTAAATCAACAGGGTGCTTTCATAGCCTGCGTGGGAGCTCCTCCTGAGAGGCTCTAGAGCTAAAAGGAAACTTGACGTGAGTTCTTTCCTCAAGGTAAAGCCTTGAATAGCCTGCCGAAGCGGAAGCCTGGAGGAGAGTCCTGGAGGCTTAATTTTAGGTCTGCTTTCTTTTAACGTTAGTAAGCTTTTCAGGTACCAGGCCCTCGCGTGGGCACCCTATTCCCTGCAAGAACACCGAGTACTGGCAGGCTCTCCTGGCCTGCTAAGAAACATCCAGGCCCGGAAACCTTTCCCAGTCACTCTGTGTATGCTGAGTGTAGGGCAACACACTGCACTCTTCCTTGGGAGACCTAGGTTTCCTCAGCACTCCAACAGCTCCAGGAAATCTGTTCTCTTATATCCTACATGTCATGCCAATCTGCCTCATTGCCCTAGGCTGAGCGGCACTGACAAACCAAAACTGCTTCGCATTCCTTCTACAGAGTCATACCTGAAGACCCCATACTTACAGGAGAAAGTCGGCTTGCGTTCCTGCTTTTGCCAAAGCCCAGTTCTTCCTCTTACACTGCAGGGTTTTAGAAGAGGCTAAGCCCCGATAGCGTCCCAAAGCGCTCCTTTGGGGAGGCCGTTGGCTACATGCAGAACTCCGTGCCAAACCAACTTTATTCAAGGAAGGGACCAGTGTGTAGCAGCAGTGTATATTTACTTGGTAGAAATCACAAGGAGGTAGGCTGCGTTTTCACTGGAAACGGGGAATGTATGGCACAAGACTTGCTTTTCCATATTGAACGCTCCATTCATGCTGCCTTGAAGCTACCTAAATAAGAGTGTTTTGCA
This sequence comes from Eschrichtius robustus, assembly GCF_028021215.1. NCBI lineage: Eukaryota > Metazoa > Chordata > Mammalia > Artiodactyla > Eschrichtiidae > Eschrichtius > Eschrichtius robustus. The sequence goes on along the minus strand of NC_090838.1, from coordinate 68,005,365 downwards.
TGGGTCCCTTGTCACTGTAGGCAGTGTACTGGGAAGGGAAAGAGTTTTCTCTAAATCAACAGGGTGCTTTCATAGCCTGCGTGGGAGCTCCTCCTGAGAGGCTCTAGAGCTAAAAGGAAACTTGACGTGAGTCCTTTCCTCAAGGTAAAGCCTTGAATAGCCTGCCGAAGCGGAAGCTTGGAGGAGAGTCCTGGAGGCTTAATTTTAGGTCTGCTTTCTTTTAACGTTAGTAAGCTTTTCAGGTCACCAGGCCCACGCGTGGGCACCCTATTCCCTGCAAGAACACCGAGTACTGGCAGGCTCTCCTGGCCTGCTAAGAAACATCCAGGCCCGGAAACCTTTCCCAGTCACTCTGTGTATGCTGAGTGTAGGGCAACACACTGCACTCTTCCTTGGGAGACCTAGGTTTCCTCAGCACTCCAACAGCTCCAGGAAATCTGTTCTCTTATATCCTACATGTCATGCAAATCTGCCTCATTGCCCTAGGCTGAGCGGCACTGACAAACCCAAACTGCTTCGCATTCCTTCTACAGAGTCATACCTGAAGACCCCATACTTACAGGAGAAAGTCGGCTTGCGTTCCTGCTGTAACCAAAGCACAGTTCTTCCTCTTGCACTGCAGGGTTTTAGAAGAAGCTAAGTCCCGATAGCGTACCTAGAGCTTTCCCTGGGAGAGGCAGTTGGCTACACGGAGAACTCCGTGCCAAACCAACATTATTCAAGGAAGGGACCAGTGTGTACCTAGAGTGTATATTTAGTTGGTAGAAATCAGAAGGAGGTAGGCTGCATGTTCGCTGGAACCGGCGACCTGATGGCACAAGCCTTGCTTTCCCATTTTGAATGCTCCTTTCATGCTGCCTTGAAGCTACCTAAATAACAGTTTTAGGACGGGTCTTTAGTCACTGTAGGCAGGGCTCTGGGAAGGGAACGAGTGTTCTCTACATCAGCAGGGTGCTTACATAGCCTGGGTGAGAGCTCCTCCTGAGACGCTCTAGAGCTAAAAGGAAACTTGACGTGAGTCCTTTCCTCAAGGTAAAGCCTTGAATAGCCTGCCGAAGCGGAAGCTTGGAGCAGAGCCCTTGAGGCTTAACATTCGGTCTGCTTTCTTTTAACGTTAGTAAGCTTTTCAGGTCACCAGGCCCTCGCGTGGGCACCCTATTCCCTGCAAGAGCACCGAGTACCGGCAGGCTCCCCTGGGCTGCTAAGAAACATCCAGGCCCGGAAACCTTTCCCAGTCACTCTGTGTATGCTGAGTGTAGGGCAACACACTGCACTCTTCCTTGGGAGACCTAGGTTTCCTCAGCTCTCCAACAGCTCCAGGAAATCTGTTCTCTTATATCCTACATGTCATGCCAATCTGCCTCATTGCCCTAGGCTGAGCGGCACTGACAAACCCAAACTGCTTCGCATTCCTTCTACAGAGTCAGACCTTAAGACCCCATACTTACAGGAGAAAGTCGGCTTGCGTTCCTGCTTTTGCCAAAGCCCAGTTCTTCCTCTTACACTGCAGGGTTTTAGAAGAGGCTAAGCCCCGATAGCGTCCCAAAGCGCTCCTTTGGGGAGGCCGTTGGCTACATGCAGAACTCCGTGCCAAACCAACTTTATTCAAGGAAGGGACCAGTGTGTAGCAGCAGTGTATATTTACTTGGTAGAAATCACAAGGAGGTAGGCTGCGTTTTCACTGGAAACGGGGAATGTATGGCACAAGACTTGCTTTTCCATATTGAACGCTCCATTCATGCTGCCTTGAAGCTACCTAAATAAGAGTGTTTTGCATGGGTCCCTTGTCACTGTAGGCAGTGTACTGGGAAGGGAAAGAGTTTTCTCTAAATCAACAGGGTGCTTTCATAGCCTGCGTGGGAGCGCCTCCTGAGAGGCTCTAGAGCTAAAAGGAAACTTGACGTGAGTTCTTTCCTCAAGGTAAAGCCTTGAATAGCCTGCCGAAGCGGAAGCCTGGAGGAGAGTCCTGGAGGCTTAATTTTAGGTCTGCTTTCTTTTAACGTTAGTAAGCTTTTCAGGTCACCAGGACCTCGCGTGGGCACCCTATTCCCTGCAAGACCACCGAGTACTGGCAGGCTCTCCTGGCCTGCTAAGAAACATCCAGGCCCGGAAACCTTTCCCAGTCACTCTGTGTATGCTGAGTGTAGGGCAACAAACTGAACTCTTCCTTGGGTCACCTAGGTTTCCTCAGCACTCCAACAGCTCCAGGAAATCTGTTCTCTTACGTCCTACATGTCATGCCAATCTGCCTCATTGCCCTAGGCTGAGCGCACTGAGAAACCAAAACTGCTTCGCATTCCTTCTAAAGAGTCATAACTTCAGACCCCATACTTACAGGAGAAAGTCGGCTTGCGTTCCTGCTGGTACCAAAGCAGAGTTCTTTCTCTTACACTGCAGGGTTTTAGAAGAGGCTAAGCCCCGATAGCGTACCTAGAGTGCTCCTCTGGGGTGCCCGTTGGCTACACGCAGAACTCCGTGCCAAACCAACATTATTCAAGGAAGGGACAAGTGTGTACCTAGAGTGTATATTTAGTTGGTAGAAATCAGAAGGAGGTAGGCTGCATGTTCGCTGGAAACGGCGACCTGATGGCACAAGCCTTGCTTTCCCATTTTGAATGCTCCTTTCATGCTGCCTTGAAGCTACCTAAATAACAGTTTTAGGACGTGTCTTTACTCACTGTAGGCAGGGCTCTGGGAAGGGAACGAGTGTTCTCTACATCAGCAGGGTGCTTACATAGCCTGGGTGAGAGCTCCTCCTGAGACTCTCTAGAGCTAAAAGGAAACGACGTGAGTCCTTTCCTCAAGGTGAAGCCTTGAATAGCCTGCCGAAGCGGAAGCTTGGAGCAGAGCCCTTGAGGCTTAACATTCGGTCTGCTTTCTTTTAACGTTAGTAAGCTTTTCAGGTCACCAGGACCTCGCGTGGGCACCCTATTCCCTGCAAGAGCACCGAGTACCGGCAGGCTCCCCTGGGCTGCTAAGAAACATCCAGGCCCGGAAACCTTTCCCAGTCACTCTGTGTATGCTGAGTGTAGGGCAACACACTGCACTCTTCCTTGGGAGACCTAGGTTTCCTCAGCACTCCAACAGCTCCAGGAAATCTGTTCTCTTATATCCTACATGTCATGCCAATCTGCCTCATTGCCCTAGGCTGAGCGGCACTGACAAACCAAAACTGCTTCGCATTCCTTCTACAGAGTCAGACCTTAAGACCCCATACTTACAGGAGAAAGTCGGCTTGCGTTCCTGCTTTTGCCAAAGCCCAGTTCTTCCTCTTACACTGCAGGGTTTTAGAAGAGGCTAAGCCCCGATAGCGTCCCAAAGCGCTCCTTTGGGGAGGCCGTTGGCTACATGCAGAACTCCGTGCCAAACCAACTTTATTCAAGGAAGGGACCAGTGTGTAGCAGCAGTGTATATTTACTTGGTAGAAATCACAAGGAGGTAGGCTGCGTTTTCACTGGAAACGGGGAATGTATGGCACAAGACTTGCTTTTCCATATTGAACGCTCCATTCATGCTGCCTTGAAGCTACCTAAATAAGAGTGTTTTGCATGGGTCCCTTGTCACTGTAGGCAGTGTACTGGGAAGGGAAAGAGTTTTCTCTAAATCAACAGGGTGCTTTCATAGCCTGCGTGGGAGCTCCTCCTGAGAGGCTCTAGAGCTAAAAGGAAACTTGACGTGAGTTCTTTCCTCAAGGTAAAGCCTTGAATAGCCTGCCGAAGCGGAAGCCTGGAGGAGAGTCCTGGAGGCTTAATTTTAGGTCTGCTTTCTTTTAACGTTAGTAAGCTTTTCAGGTACCAGGCCCTCGCGTGGGCACCCTATTCCCTGCAAGAACACCGAGTACTGGCAGGCTCTCCTGGCCTGCTAAGAAACATCCAGGCCCGGAAACCTTTCCCAGTCACTCTGTGTATGCTGAGTGTAGGGCAACACACTGCACTCTTCCTTGGGAGACCTAGGTTTCCTCAGCACTCCAACAGCTCCAGGAAATCTGTTCTCTTATATCCTACATGTCATGCCAATCTGCCTCATTGCCCTAGGCTGAGCGGCACTGACAAACCAAAACTGCTTCGCATTCCTTCTACAGAGTCATACCTGAAGACCCCATACTTACAGGAGAAAGTCGGCTTGCGTTCCTGCTTTTGCCAAAGCCCAGTTCTTCCTCTTACACTGCAGGGTTTTAGAAGAGGCTAAGCCCCGATAGTGTCCCAAAGCGCTCCTTTGGGGAGGCCGTTGGCTACATGCAGAACTCCGTGCCAAACCAACTTTATTCAAGGAAGGGACCAGTGTGTAGCAGCAGTGTATATTTACTTGGTAGAAATCACAAGGAGGTAGGCTGCGTTTTCACTGGAAACGGGGAATGTATGGCACAAGACTTGCTTTTCCATATTGAACGCTCCATTCATGCTGCCTTGAAGCTACCTAAATAAGAGTGTTTTGCATGGGTCCCTTGTCACTGTAGGCAGTGTACTGGGAAGGGAAAGAGTTTTCTCTAAATCAACAGGGTGCTTTCATAGCCTGCGTGGGAGCTCCTCCTGAGAGGCTCTAGAGCTAAAAGGAAACTTGACGTGAGTCCTTTCCTCAAGGTAAAGCCTTGAATAGCCTGCCGAAGCGGAAGCTTGGAGGAGAGTCCTGGAGGCTTAATTTTAGGTCTGCTTTCTTTTAACGTTAGTAAGCTTTTCAGGTCACCAGGCCCACGCGTGGGCACCCTATTCCCTGCAAGAACACCGAGTACTGGCAGGCTCTCCTGGCCTGCTAAGAAACATCCAGGCCCGGAAACCTTTCCCAGTCACTCTGTGTATGCTGAGTGTAGGGCAACACACTGCACTCTTCCTTGGGAGACCTAGGTTTCCTCAGCACTCCAACAGCTCCAGGAAATCTGTTCTCTTATATCCTACATGTCATGCAAATCTGCCTCATTGCCCTAGGCTGAGCGGCACTGACAAACCCAAACTGCTTCGCATTCCTTCTACAGAGTCATACCTGAAGACCCCATACTTACAGGAGAAAGTCGGCTTGCGTTCCTGCTGTAACCAAAGCACAGTTCTTCCTCTTGCACTGCAGGGTTTTAGAAGAAGCTAAGTCCCGATAGCGTACCTAGAGCTTTCCCTGGGAGAGGCAGTTGGCTACACGGAGAACTCCGTGCCAAACCAACATTATTCAAGGAAGGGACCAGTGTGTACCTAGAGTGTATATTTAGTTGGTAGAAATCAGAAGGAGGTAGGCTGCATGTTCGCTGGAACCGGCGACCTGATGGCACAAGCCTTGCTTTCCCATTTTGAATGCTCCTTTCATGCTGCCTTGAAGCTACCTAAATAACAGTTTTAGGACGGGTCTTTAGTCACTGTAGGCAGGGCTCTGGGAAGGGAACGAGTGTTCTCTACATCAGCAGGGTGCTTACATAGCCTGGGTGAGAGCTCCTCCTGAGACGCTCTAGAGCTAAAAGGAAACTTGACGTGAGTCCTTTCCTCAAGGTAAAGCCTTGAATAGCCTGCCGAAGCGGAAGCTTGGAGCAGAGCCCTTGAGGCTTAACATTCGGTCTGCTTTCTTTTAACGTTAGTAAGCTTTTCAGGTCACCAGGCCCTCGCGTGGGCACCCTATTCCCTGCAAGAGCACCGAGTACCGGCAGGCTCCCCTGGGCTGCTAAGAAACATCCAGGCCCGGAAACCTTTCCCAGTCACTCTGTGTATGCTGAGTGTAGGGCAACACACTGCACTCTTCCTTGGGAGACCTAGGTTTCCTCAGCTCTCCAACAGCTCCAGGAAATCTGTTCTCTTATATCCTACATGTCATGCCAATCTGCCTCATTGCCCTAGGCTGAGCGGCACTGACAAACCCAAACTGCTTCGCATTCCTTCTACAGAGTCAGACCTTAAGACCCCATACTTACAGGAGAAAGTCGGCTTGCGTTCCTGCTTTTGCCAAAGCCCAGTTCTTCCTCTTACACTGCAGGGTTTTAGAAGAGGCTAAGCCCCGATAGCGTCCCAAAGCGCTCCTTTGGGGAGGCCGTTGGCTACATGCAGAACTCCGTGCCAAACCAACTTTATTCAAGGAAGGGACCAGTGTGTAGCAGCAGTGTATATTTACTTGGTAGAAATCACAAGGAGGTAGGCTGCGTTTTCACTGGAAACGGGGAATGTATGGCACAAGACTTGCTTTTCCATATTGAACGCTCCATTCATGCTGCCTTGAAGCTACCTAAATAAGAGTGTTTTGCATGGGTCCCTTGTCACTGTAGGCAGTGTACTGGGAAGGGAAAGAGTTTTCTCTAAATCAACAGGGTGCTTTCATAGCCTGCGTGGGAGCTCCTCCTGAGAGGCTCTAGAGCTAAAAGGAAACTTGACGTGAGTCCTTTCCTCAAGGTAAAGCCTTGAATAGCCTGCCGAAGCGGAAGCTTGGAGGAGAGTCCTGGAGGCTTAATTTTAGGTCTGCTTTCTTTTAACGTTAGTAAGCTTTTCAGGTCACCAGGCCCACGCGTGGGCACCCTATTCCCTGCAAGAACACCGAGTACTGGCAGGCTCTCCTGGCCTGCTAAGAAACATCCAGGCCCGGAAACCTTTCCCAGTCACTCTGTGTATGCTGAGTGTAGGGCAACACACTGCACTCTTCCTTGGGAGACCTAGGTTTCCTCAGCACTCCAACAGCTCCAGGAAATCTGTTCTCTTATATCCTACATGTCATGCAAATCTGCCTCATTGCCCTAGGCTGAGCGGCACTGACAAACCAAAACTGCTTCGCATTCCTTCTACAGTGTCAGACCTTAAGACCCCATACTTAGAGGAGAAAGTCGGCTTGCGTTCCTGCTGTAACCAAAGCACAGTTCTTCCTCTTGCACTGCAGGGTTTTAGAAGAAGCTAAGTCCCGATAGCGTACCTAGAGCTTTCCCTGGGAGAGGCAGTTGGCTACACGGAGAACTCCGTGCCAAGAAAACGTTATTCAGGGAAGGGACCAGTGTGTAGCTAGAGTGTATATTTACATGGTAGAAATCACAAGGAGGTAGGCTGCGTGTTCTCTGGAAACGGGGACCTGATGGCACAGGCCTTGCTTTCCCATTTTGAATGCTCCATTCATCCTGCCTTGAAACTACCTAAATAACAGTTTTAGGACGGGTCTCTAGTCACAGTAGGCAGGGCTCTGGGAAGGGAACGAGTGTTCTCTACATCAGCAGGGTGCTTACATAGCCTGGGTGAGAGCTCCTCCTGAGACGCTCTAGAGCTAAAAGGAAACTTGACGTGAGTCCTTTCCTCAAGGTAAAGCCTTGAATAGCCTGCCGAAGCGGAAGCTTGGAGCAGAGCCCTTGAGGCTTAACATTCGGTCTGCTTTCTTTTAACGTTAGTAAGCTTTTCAGGTCACCAGGACCTCGCGTGGGCAACCTATTCCCTGCAAGATCACCGAGTACCGGCAGGCTCCCCTGGGCTGCTAAGAAACATCCAGGCCCGGAAACCTTTCCCAGTCACTGTGTATGCTGAGTGTAGGGCAACACACTGCACTCTTCCTTGGGAGACCTAGGTTTCCTCAGCACTCCAACAGCTCCAGGAAATCTGTTCTCTTATATACTACATGTCATGCCAATCTGCCTCATTGCCCTAGGCTGAGCGGCACTGACAAACCAAAACTGCTTCGCATTCCTTCTACAGAGTCAGACCTTAAGACCCCATACTTACAGGAGAAAGTCGGCTTGCGTTCCTGCTTTTGCCAAAGCCCAGTTCTTCCTCTTACACTGCAGGGTTTTAGAAGAGGCTAAGCCCCGATAGCGTCCCAAAGCGCTCCTTTGGGGAGGCCGTTGGCTACATGCAGAACTCCGTGCCAAACCAACTTTATTCAAGGAAGGGACCAGTGTGTAGCAGCAGTGTATATTTACTTGGTAGAAATCACAAGGAGGTAGGCTGCGTTTTCACTGGAAACGGGGAATGTATGGCACAAGACTTGCTTTTCCATATTGAACGCTCCATTCATGCTGCCTTGAAGCTACCTAAATAAGAGTGTTTTGCATGGGTCCCTTGTCACTGTAGGCAGTGTACTGGGAAGGGAAAGAGTTTTCTCTAAATCAACAGGGTGCTTTCATAGCCTGCGTGGGAGCTCCTCCTGAGAGGCTCTAGAGCTAAAAGGAAACTTGCCGTGAGTTCTTTCCTCAAGGTAAAGCCTTGAATAGCCTGCCGAAGCGGAAGCCTGGAGGAGAGTCCTGGAGGCTTAATTTTAGGTCTGCTTTCTTTTAACGTTAGTAAGCTTTTCAGGTCACCAGGCCCTCGCGTGGGCACCCTATTCCCTGCAAGACCACCGAGTACTGGCAGGCTCTCCTGGCCTGCTAAGAAACATCCAGGCCCGGAAACCTTTCCCAGTCACTCTGTGTATGCTGAGTGTAGGGCAACAAACTGAACTCTTCCTTGGGAGACCTAGGTTTCCTCAGCACTCCAACAGCTCCAGGAAATCTGTTCTCTTACGTCCTACATGTCATGCCAATCTGCCTCATTGCCCTAGGCTGAGCGCACTGAGAAACCAAAACTGCTTCGCATTCCTTCTAAAGAGTCATAACTTCAGACCCCATACTTACAGGAGAAAGTCGGCTTGCGTTCCTGCTGGTACCAAAGCAGAGTTCTTTCTCTTACACTGCAGGGTTTTATAAGAGGCTAAGCCCCGATAGCGTACCTAGAGTGCTCCTCTGGGGTGCCCGTTGGCTACACGCAGAACTCCGTGCCAAACCAACATTATTCAAGGAAGGGACAAGTGTGTACCTAGAGTGTATATTTAGTTGGTAGAAATCAGAAGGAGGTAGGCTGCATGTTCGCTGGAAACGGCGACCTGATGGCACAAGCCTTGCTTTCCCATTTTGAATGCTCCTTTCATGCTGCCTTGAAGCTACCTAAATAACAGTTTTAGGACGTGTCTTTAGTCACTGTAGGCAGGGCTCTGGGAAGGGAACGAGTGTTCTCTACATCAGCAGGGTGCTTACATAGCCTGGGTGAGAGCTCCTCCTGAGACTCTCTAGAGCTAAAAGGAAACTTGACGTGAGTCCTTTCCTCAAGGTGAAGCCTTGAATAGCCTGCCGAAGCGGAAGCTTGGAGCAGAGCCCTTGAGGCTTAACATTCGGTCTGCCTTCTTTTAACGTTAGTAAGCTTTTCAGGTCACCAGGACCTCGCGTGGGCACCCTATTCCCTGCAAGAGCACCGAGTACCGGCAGGCTCCCCTGGGCTGCTAAGAAACATCCAGGCCCGGAAACCATTCCCAGTCACTCTGTGTATGCTGAGTGTAGGGCAACACACTGCACTCTTCCTTGGGAGACCTAGGTTTCCTCAGCACTCCAACAGCTCCAGGAAATCTGTTCTCTTATATCCTACATGTCATGCAAATCTGCCTCATTGCCCTAGGCTGAGCGGCACTGACAAACCCAAACTGCTTCGCATTCCTTCTACAGAGTCATACCTGAAGACCCCATACTTACAGGAGAAAGTCGGCTTGCGTTCCTGCTGTAACCAAAGCACAGTTCTTCCTCTTGCACTGCAGGGTTTTAGAAGAAGCTAAGTCCCGATAGCGTACCTAGAGCTTTCCCTGGGAGAGGCAGTTGGCTACACGGAGAACTCCGTGCCAAGAAAACGTTATTCAGGGAAGGGACCAGTGTGTAGCTAGAGTGTATATTTACATGGTAGAAATCACAAGGAGGTAGGCTGCGTGTTCTCTGGAAACGGGGACCTGATGGCACAGGCCTTGCTTTCCCATTTTGAATGCTCCATTCATCCTGCCTTGAAACTACCTAAATAACAGTTTTAGGACGGGTCTCTAGTCACAGTAGGCAGGGCTCTGGGAAGGGAACGAGTGTTCTCTACATCAGCAGGGTGCTTACATAGCCTGGGTGAGAGCTCCTCCTGAGACGCTCTAGAGCTAAAAGGAAACTTGACGTGAGTCCTTTCCTCAAGGTAAAGCCTTGAATAGCCTGCCGAAGCGGAAGCTTGGAGCAGAGCCCTTGAGGCTTAACATTCGGTCTGCTTTCTTTTAACGTTAGTAAGCTTTTCAGGTCACCAGGCCCTCGCGTGGGCACCCTATTCCCTGCAAGAGCACCGAGTACCGGCAGGCTCCCCTGGGCTGCTAAGAAACATCCAGGCCCGGAAACCTTTCCCAGTCACTCTGTGTATGCTGAGTGTAGGGCAACACACTGCACTCTTCCTTGGGAGACCTAGGTTTCCTCAGCACTCCAACAGCTCCAGGAAATCTGTTCTCTTATATCCTACATGTCATGCCAATCTGCCTCATTGCCCTAGGCTGAGCGGCACTGACAAACCAAAACTGCTTCGCATTCCTTCTACAGAGTCAGACCTTAAGACCCCATACTTACAGGAGAAAGTCGGCTTGCGTTCCTGCTTTTGCCAAAGCCCAGTTCTTCCTCTTACACTGCAGGGTTTTAGAAGAGGCTAAGCCCCGATAGCGTCCCAAAGCGCTCCTTTGGGGAGGCCGTTGGCTACATGCAGAACTCCGTGCCAAACCAACTTTATTCAAGGAAGGGACCAGTGTGTAGCAGCAGTGTATATTTACTTGGTAGAAATCACAAGGAGGTAGGCTGCGTTTTCACTGGAAACAGGGAATGTATGGCACAAGACTTGCTTTTCCATATTGAACGCTCCATTCATGCTGCCTTGAAGCTACCTAAATAAGAGTGTTTTGCATGGGTCCCTTGTCACTGTAGGCAGTGTACTGGGAAGGGAAAGAGTTTTCTCTAAATCAACAGGGTGCTTTCATAGCCTGCGTGGGAGCTCCTCCTGAGAGGCTCTAGAGCTAAAAGGAAACTTGCCGTGAGTTCTTTCCTCAAGGTAAAGCCTTGAATAGCCTGCCGAAGCGGAAGCCTGGAGGAGAGTCCTGGAGGCTTAATTTTAGGTCTGCTTTCTTTTAACGTTAGTAAGCTTCTCAGGTCACCAGGCCCTCGCGTGGGCACCCTATTCCCTGCAAGAACACCGAGTACTGGCAGGCTCTCCTGGCCTGCTAAGAAACATCCAGGCCCGGAAACCTTTCCCAGTCACTCTGTGTATGCTGAGTGTAGGGCAACACACTGCACTCTTCCTTGGGAGACCTAGGTTTCCTCAGCACTCCAACAGCTCCAGGAAATCTGTTCTCTTATATCCTACATGTCATGCCAATCTGCCTCATTGCCCTAGGCTGAGCGGCACTGACAAACCCAAACTGCTTCGCATACCTTCTACAGAGTCATACCTGAAGACCCCATACTTACAGGAGAAAGTCGGCTTGCGTTTCTGCTTTTGCCAAAGCCCAGTTCTTCCTCTTACACTGCAGGGTTTTAGAAGAGGCTAAGCCCCGATAGCGTCCCAAAGCGCTCCTTTGGGGAGGCCGTTGGCTACATGCAGAACTCCGTGCCAAACCAACTTTATTCAAGGAAGGGACCAGTGTGTAGCAGCAGTGTATATTTACTTGGTAGAAATCACAAGGAGGTAGGCTGCGTTTTCACTGGAAACGGGGAATGTATGGCACAAGACTTGCTTTTCCATATTGAACGCTCCATTCATGCTGCCTTGAAGCTACCTAAATAAGAGTGTTTTGCATGGGTCCCTTGTCACTGTAGGCAGTGTACTGGGAAGGGAAAGAGTTTTCTCTAAATCAACAGGGTGCTTTCATAGCCTGCGTGGGAGCTCCTCCTGAGAGGCTCTAGAGCTAAAAGGAAACTTGCCGTGAGTTCTTTCCTCAAGGTAAAGCCTTGAATAGCCTGCCGAAGCGGAAGCCTGGAGGAGAGTCCTGGAGGCTTAATTTTAGGTCTGCTTTCTTTTAACGTTAGTAAGCTTTTCAGGTCACCAGGCCCTCGCGTGGGCACCCTATTCCCTGCAAAAACACCGAGTACTGGCAGGCTCTCCTGGCCTGCTAAGAAACATCCAGGCCCGGAAACCTTTCCCAGTCACTCTGTGTATGCTGAGTGTAGGGCAACACACTGCACTCTTCCTTGGGAGACCTAGGTTTCCTCAGCACTCCAACAGCTCCAGGAAATCTGTTCTCTTATATCCTACATGTCATGCCAATCTGCCTCATTGCCCTAGGCTGAGCGGCACTGACAAACCCAAACTGCTTCGCATACCTTCTACAGAGTCATACCTGAAGACCCCATACTTACAGGAGAAAGTCGGCTTGCGTTCCTGCTTTTGCCAAAGCCCAGTTCTTCCTCTTACACTGCAGGGTTTTAGAAGAGGCTAAGCCCCGATAGCGTCCCAAAGCGCTCCTTTGGGGAGGCCGTTGGCTACATGCAGAACTCCGTGCCAAACCAACTTTATTCAAGGAAGGGACCAGTGTGTAGCAGCAGTGTATATTTACTTGGTAGAAATCACAAGGAGGTAGGCTGCGTTTTCACTGGAAACGGGGAATGTATGGCACAAGACTTGCTTTTCCATATTGAACGCTCCATTCATGCTGCCTTGAAGCTACCTAAATAAGAGTGTTTTGCATGGGTACCTTGTCACTGTAGGCAGTGAACTGGGAAGGGAAAGAGTTTTCTCTAAATCAACAGGGTGCTTTCATAGCCTGCGTGGGAGCTCCTCCTGAGAGGCTCTAGAGCTAAAAGGAAACTTGACGTGAGTCCTTTCCTCAAGGTAAAGCCTTGAATAGCCTGCCGAAGCGGAAGCTTGGAGGAGAGTCCTGGAGGCTTAATTTTAGGTCTGCTTTCTTTTAACGTTAGTAAGCTTTTCAGGTCACCAGGCCCACGCGTGGGCACCCTATTCCCTGCAAGAACACCGAGTACTGGCAGGCTCTCCTGGCCTGCTAATAAACTACCAGGCCCGGAAACCTTTCCCAGTCACTCTGTGTATGCTGAGTGTAGGGCAACACACTGCACTCTGCCTTGGGAGACCTAGGTTTCCTCAGCACTCCAACAGCTCCAGGAAATCTGTTCTCTTACGTCCTACATGTCATGCCATTCTGCCTCATTGCCCTAGGCTGAGCGCACTGGGAAACCAAAACTGCTTCGCATTCCTTCTAAAGAGTCATAACTTCAGACCCCATACTTACAGGAGAAAGTCGGCTTGCGTTCCTGCTGGTACCAAAGCAGAGTTCTTTCTCTTACACTGCAGGGTTTTAGAAGAGGCTAAGCCCCGATAGCGTACCTAGAGTGCTCCTCAGGGGTGGTCGTTGGCTACACGCAGAACTCCGTGCCAAACCAACATTATTCAAGAAAGGGACCAGTGTGTACCTAGAGTGTATATTTAGTTGGTAGAAATCAGAAGGAGGTAGGCTGCATGTTCGCTGGAACCGGCGACCTGATGGCACAAGCCTTGCTTTCCCATTTTGAATGCTCCTTTCATGCTGCCTTGAAGCTACCTAAATAACAGTTTTAGGACGGGTCTTTAGTCACTGTAGGCAGGGCTCTGGGAAGGGAACGAGTGTTCTCTACATCAGCAGGGTGCTTACATAGCCTGGGTGAGAGCTCCTCCTGAGACGCTCTAGAGCTAAAAGGAAACTTGACGTGAGTCCTTTCCTCAAGGTAAAGCCTTGAATAGCCTGCCGAAGCGGAAGCTTGGAGCAGAGCCCTTGAGGCTTAACATTCGGTCTGCTTTCTTTTAACGTTAGTAAGCTTTTCAGGTCACCAGGCCCTCGCGTGGGAACCCTATTTCCTGCAAGAGCATCGAGTACCGGCAGGCTCCCCTGGGCTGCTAAGAAACATCCAGGCCCGGAAACCTTTCCCAGTCACTCTGTGTATGCTGAGTGTAGGGCAACACACTGCACTCTTCCTTGGGAGACCTAGGTTTCCTCAGCTCTCCAACAGCTCCAGGAAATCTGTTCTCTTATATCCTACATGTCATGCCAATCTGCCTCATTGCCCTAGGCTGAGCGGCACTGACAAACCCAAACTGCTTCGCATTCCTTCTACAGAGTCAGACCTTAAGACCCCATACTTACAGGAGAAAGTCGGCTTGCGTTCCTGCTTTTGCCAAAGCCCAGTTCTTCCTCTTACACTGCAGGGTTTTAGAAGAGGCTAAGCCCCGATAGCGTCCCAAAGCGCTCCTTTGGGGAGGCCGTTGGCTACATGCAGAACTCCGTGCCAAACCAACTTTATTCAAGGAAGGGACCAGTGTGTAGCAGCAGTGTATATTTACTTGGTAGAAATCACAAGGAGGTAGGCTGCGTTTTCACTGGAAACGGGGAATGTATGGCACAAGACTTGCTTTTCCATATTGAACGCTCCATTCATGCTGCCTTGAAGCTACCTAAATAAGAGTGTTTTGCATGGGTCCCTTGTCACTGTAGGCAGTGTACTGGGAAGGGAAAGAGTTTTCTCTAAATCAACAGGGTGCTTTCATAGCCTGCGTGGGAGCTCCTCCTGAGAGGCTCTAGAGCTAAAAGGAAACTTGACGTGAGTTCTTTCCTCAAGGTAAAGCCTTGAATAGCCTGCCGAAGCGGAAGCCTGGAGGAGAGTCCTGGAGGCTTAATTTTAGGTCTGCTTTCTTTTAACGTTAGTAAGCTTTTCAGGTCACCAGGACCTCGCGTGGGCACCCTATTCCCTGCAAGACCACCGAGTACTGGCAGGCTCTCCTGGCCTGCTAAGAAACATCCAGGCCCGGAAACCTTTCCCAGTCACTCTGTGTATGCTGAGTGTAGGGCAACAAACTGAACTCTTCCTTGGGTCACCTAGGTTTCCTCAGCACTCCAACAGCTCCAGGAAATCTGTTCTCTTACGTCCTACATGTCATGCCAATCTGCCTCATTGCCCTAGGCTGAGCGCACTGAGAAACCAAAACTGCTTCGCATTCCTTCTAAAGAGTCATAACTTCAGACCCCATACTTACAGGAGAAAGTCGGCTTGCGTTCCTGCTGGTACCAAAGCAGAGTTCTTTCTCTTACACTGCAGGGTTTTAGAAGAGGCTAAGCCCCGATAGCGTACCTAGAGTGCTCCTCTGGGGTGCCCGTTGGCTACACGCAGAACTCCGTGCCAAACCAACATTATTCAAGAAAGGGACCAGTGTGTACCTAGAGTGTATATTTAGTTGGTAGAAATCAGAAGGATGTAGGCTGCATGTTCGCTGGAAACGGCGACCTGATGGCACAAGCCTTGCTTTCCCATTTTGAATGCTCCTTTCATGCTGCCTTGAAGCTACCTAAATAACAGTTTTAGGACGTGTCTTTAGTCACTGTAGGCAGGGCTCTGGGAAGGGAACGAGTGTTCTCTACATCAGCAGGGTGCTTACATAGCCTGGGTGAGAGCTCCTCCTGAGACTCTCTAGAGCTAAAAGGAAACTTGACGTGAGTCCTTTCCTCAAGGTGAAGCCTTGAATAGCCTGCCGAAGCGGAAGCTTGGAGCAGAGCCCTTGAGGCTTAACATTCGGTCTGCTTTCTTTTAACGTTAGTAAGCTTTTCAGGTCACCAGGACCTCGCGTGGGCACCCTATTCCCTGCAAGAGCACCGAGTACCGGCAGGCTCCCCTGGGCTGCTAAGAAACATCCAGGCCCGGAAACCTTTCCCAGTCACTCTGTGTATGCTGAGTGTAGGGCAACACACTGCACTCTTCCTTGGGAGACCTACGTTTCCTCAGCACTCCAACAGCTCAAGGAAATCTGTTCTCTTTTATCCTACATGTCATGCAAATCTGCCTCATTGCCCTTGGCTGAGCGGCACTGACAAACCAAAACTGCTTCGCATTCCTTCTACAGTGTCAGACCTTAAGACCCCATACTTACAGGAGAAAGTCGGCTTGCGTTCCTGCTGTAACCAAAGCACAGTTCTTCCTCTTGCACTGCAGGGTTTTAGAAGAAGCTAAGTCCCGATAGCGTACCTAGAGCTTTCCCTGGGAGAGGCAGTTGGCTACACGGAGAACTCCGTGCCAAGAAAACGTTATTCAGGGAAGGGACCAGTGTGTAGCTAGAGTGTATATTTACATGGTAGAAATCACAAGGAGGTAGGCTGCGTGTTCTCTGGAAACGGGGACCTGATGGCACAGGCCTTGCTTTCCCATTTTGAATGCTCCATTCATCCTGCCTTGAAACTACCTAAATAACAGTTTTAGGACGGGTCTCTAGTCACAGTAGGCAGGGCTCTGGGAAGGGAACGAGTGTTCTCTACATCAGCAGGGTGCTTACATAGCCTGGGTGAGAGCTCCTCCTGAGACGCTCTAGAGCTAAAAGGAAACTTGACGTGAGTCCTTTCCTCAAGGTAAAGCCTTGAATAGCCTGCCGAAGCGGAAGCTTGGAGCAGAGCCCTTGAGGCTTAACATTCGGTCTGCTTTCTTTTAACGTTAGTAAGCTTTTCAGGTCACCAGGACCTCGCGTGGGCAACCTATTCCCTGCAAGATCACCGAGTACCGGCAGGCTCCCCTGGGCTGCTAAGAAACATCCAGGCCCGGAAACCTTTCCCAGTCACTGTGTATGCTGAGTGTAGGGCAACACACTGCACTCTTCCTTGGGAGACCTAGGTTTCCTCAGCACTCCAACAGCTCCAGGAAATCTGTTCTCTTATATCCTACATGTCATGCCAATCTGCCTCATTGCCCTAGGCTGAGCGGCACTGACAAACCAAAACTGCTTCGCATTCCTTCTACAGAGTCAGACCTTAAGACCCCATACTTACAGGAGAAAGTCGGCTTGCGTTCCTGCTTTTGCCAAAGCCCAGTTCTTCCTCTTACACTGCAGGGTTTTAGAAGAGGCTAAGCCCCGATAGCGTCCCAAAGCGCTCCTTTGGGGAGGCCGTTGGCTACATGCAGAACTCCGTGCCAAACCAACTTTATTCAAGTAAGGGACCAGTGTGTACCAGCAGTGTATATTTACTTGGTAGAAATCACAAGGAGGTAGGCTGCGTTTTCACTGGAAACGGGGAATGTATGGCACAAGACTTGCTTTTCCATATTGAACGCTCCATTCATGCTGCCTTGAAGCTACCTAAATAAGAGTGTTTTGCATGGGTCCCTTGTCACTGTAGGCAGTGTACTGGGAAGGGAAAGAGTTTTCTCTAAATCAACAGGGTGCTTTCATAGCCTGCGTGGGAGCTCCTCCTGAGAGGCTCTAGAGCTAAAAGGAAACTTGACGTGAGTTCTTTCCTCAAGGTAAAGCCTTGAATAGCCTGCCGAAGCGGAAGCCTGGAGGAGAGTCCTGGAGGCTTAATTTTAGGTCTGCTTTCTTTTAACGTTAGTAAGCTTTTCAGGTCACCAGGCCCTCGCGTGGGCACCCTATTCCCTGCAAGAGCACCGAGTACCGGCAGGCTCCCCTGGGCTGCTAAGAAACATCCAGGCCCGGAAACCTTTCCCAGTCACTCTTTGTATGCTGAGTGTAGGGCAACACACTGCACTCTTCCTTGGGAGACCTAGGTTTCCTCAGCACTCCAACAGCTCCAGGAAATCTGTTCTCTTATATCCTACATGTCATGCCAATCTGCCTCATTGCCCTAGGCTGAGCGGCACTGACAAACCAAAACTGCTTCGCATTCCTTCTACAGAGTCAGACCTTAAGACCCCATACTTACAGGAGAAAGTCGGCTTGCGTTCCTGCTTTTGCCAAAGCCCAGTTCTTCCTCTTACACTGCAGGGTTTTAGAAGAGGCTAAGCCCCGATAGCGTCCCAAAGCGCTCCTTTGGGGAGGCCGTTGGCTACATGCAGAACTCCGTGCCAAACCAACTTTATTCAAGGAAGGGACCAGTGTGTAGCAGCAGTGTATATTTACTTGGTAGAAATCACAAGGAGGTAGGCTGCGTTTTCACTGGAAACGGGGAATGTATGGCACAAGACTTGCTTTTCCATATTGAACGCTCCATTCATGCTGCCTTGAAGCTACCTAAATAAGAGTGTTTTGCATGGGTCCCTTGTCACTGTAGGCAGTGTACTGGGAAGGGAAAGAGTTTTCTCTAAATCAACAGGGTGCTTTCATAGCCTGCGTGGGAGCTCCTCCTGAGAGGCTCTAGAGCTAAAAGGAAACTTGACGTGAGTCCTTTCCTCAAGGTAAAGCCTTGAATAGCCTGCCGAAGCGGAAGCTTGGAGGAGAGTCCTGGAGGCTTAATTTTAGGTCTGCTTTCTTTTAACGTTAGTAAGCTTTTCAGGTCACCAGGCCCACGTGTGGGCACCCTATTCCCTGCAAGAACACCGAGTACTGGCAGGCTCTCCTGGCCTGCTAATAAACTACCAGGCCCGGAAACCTTTCCCAGTCACTCTGTGTATGCTGAGTGTAGGGCAACACACTGCACTCTTCCTTGGGAGACCTAGGTTTCCTCAGCACTCCAACAGCTCCAGGAAATCTGTTCTCTTACGTCCTACATGTCATGCCATTCTGCCTCATTGCCCTAGGCTCAGCGCACTGGGAAACCAAAACTGCTTCGCATTCCTTCTAAAGAGTCATAACTTCAGACCCCATACTTACAGGAGAAAGTCGGCTTGCGTTCCTGCTGGTACCAAAGCAGAGTTCTTTCTCTTACACTGCAGGGTTTTAGAAGAGGCTAAGCCCCGATAGCGTACCTAGAGTGCTCCTCAGGGGTGGTCGTTGGCTACACGCAGAACTCCGTGCCAAACCAACATTATTCAAGAAAGGGACCAGTGTGTACCTAGAGTGTATATTTAGTTGGTAGAAATCAGAAGGAGGTAGGCTGCATGTTCGCTGGAACCGGCGACCTGATGGCACAAGCCTTGCTTTCCCATTTTGAATGCTCCTTTCATGCTGCCTTGAAGCTACCTAAATAACAGTTTTAGGACGGGTCTTTAGTCACTGTAGGCAGGGCTCTGGGAAGGGAACGAGTGTTCTCTACATCAGCAGGGTGCTTACATAGCCTGGGTGAGAGCTCCTCCTGAGACGCTCTAGAGCTAAAAGGAAACTTGACGTGAGTCCTTTCCTCAAGGTAAAGCCTTGAATAGCCTGCCGAAGCGGAAGCTTGGAGCAGAGCCCTTGAGGCTTAACATTCGGTCTGCTTTCTTTTAACGTTAGTAAGCTTTTCAGGTCACCAGGCCCTCGCGTGGGAACCCTATTCCCTGCAAGAGCATCGAGTACCGGCAGGCTCCCCTGGGCTGCTAAGAAACATCCAGGCCCGGAAACCTTTCCCAGTCACTCTGTGTATGCTGAGTGTAGGGCAACACACTGCACTCTTCCTTGGGAGACCTAGGTTTCCTCAGCTCTCCAACAGCTCCAGGAAATCTGTTCTCTTATATCCTACATGTCATGCCAATCTGCCTCATTGCCCTAGGCTGAGCGGCACTGACAAACCCAAACTGCTTCGCATTCCTTCTACAGAGTCAGACCTTAAGACCCCATACTTACAGGAGAAAGTCGGCTTGCGTTCCTGCTTTTGCCAAAGCCCAGTTCTTCCTCTTACACTGCAGGGTTTTAGAAGAGGCTAAGCCCCGATAGCGTCCCAAAGCGCTCCTTTGGGGAGGCCGTTGGCTACATGCAGAACTCCGTGCCAAACCAACTTTATTCAAGGAAGGGACCAGTGTGTAGCAGCAGTGTATATTTACTTGGTAGAAATCACAAGGAGGTAGGCTGCGTTTTCACTGGAAACGGGGAATGTATGGCACAAGACTTGCTTTTCCATATTGAACGCTCCATTCATGCTGCCTTGAAGCTACCTAAATAAGAGTGTTTTGCATGGGTCCCTTGTCACTGTAGGCAGTGTACTGGGAAGGGAAAGATTTTTCTCTAAATCAACAGGGTGCTTTCATAGCCTGCGTGGGAGCTCCTCCTGAGAGGCTCTAGAGCTAAAAGGAAACTTGACGTGAGTTCTTTCCTCAAGGTAAAGCCTTGAATAGCCTGCCGAAGCGGAAGCCTGGAGGAGAGTCCTGGAGGCTTAATTTTAGGTCTGCTTTCTTTTAACGTTAGTAAGCTTTTCAGGTCACCAGGACCTCGCGTGGGCACCCTATTCCCTGCAAGACCACCGAGTACTGGCAGGCTCTCCTGGCCTGCTAAGAAACATCCAGGCCCGGAAACCTTTCCCAGTCACTCTGTGTATGCTGAGTGTAGGGCAACAAACTGAACTCTTCCTTGGGTCACCTAGGTTTCCTCAGCACTCCAACAGCTCCAGGAAATCTGTTCTCTTACGTCCTACATGTCATGCCAATCTGCCTCATTGCCCTAGGCTGAGCGCACTGAGAAACCAAAACTGCTTCGCATTCCTTCTAAAGAGTCATAACTTCAGACCCCATACTTACAGGAGAAAGTCGGCTTGCGTTCCTGCTGGTACCAAAGCGGAGTTCTTTCTCTTACACTGCAGGGTTTTAGAAGAGGCTAAGCCCCGATAGCGTACCTAGAGTGCTCCTCTGGGGTGGCCGTTGGCTACACGCAGAACTCCGTGCCAAACCAACATTATTCAAGAAAGGGACCAGTGTGTACCTAGAGTGTATATTTAGGTGGTAGAAATCAGAAGGAGGTAGGCTGCATGTTCGCTGGAAACGGCGACCTGATGGCACAAGCCTTGCTTTCCCATTTTGAATGCTCCTTTCATGCTGCCTTGAAGCTACCTAAATAACAGTTTTAGGACGTGTCTTTAGTCACTGTAGGCAGGGCTCTGGGAAGGGAACGAGTGTTCTCTACATCAGCAGGGTGCTTACATAGCCTGGGTGAGAGCTCCTCCTGAGACTCTCTAGAGCTAAAAGGAAACTTGACGTGAGTCCTTTCCTCAAAGTGAAGCCTTGAATAGCCTGCCGAAGCGGAAGCTTGGAGCAGAGCCCTTGAGGCTTAACATTCGGTCTGCTTTCTTTTAACGTTAGTAAGCTTTTCAGGTCACCAGGACCTCGCGTGGGCACCCTATTCCCTGCAAGAGCACCGAGTACCGGCAGGCTCCCCTGGGCTGCTAAGAAACATCCAGGCCCGGAAACCTTTCCCAGTCACTCTGTGTATGCTGAGTGTAGGGCAACACACTGCACTCTTCCTTGGGAGACCTAGGTTTCCTCAGCACTCCAACAGCTCCAGGAAATCTGTTCTCTTTTATCCTACATGTCATGCAAATCTGCCTCATTGCCCTAGGCTGAGCGGCACTGACAAACCAAAACTGCTTCGCATTCCTTCTACAGTGTCAGACCTTAAGACCCCATACTTACAGGTGAAAGTCGGCTTGCGTTCCTGCTGTAACCAAAGCACAGTTCTTCCTCTTGCACTGCAGGGTTTTAGAAGAAGCTAAGTCCCGATAGCGTACCTAGAGCTTTCCCTGGGAGAGGCAGTTGGCTACACGGAGAACTCCGTGCCAAGAAAACGTTATTCAGGGAAGGGACCAGTGTGTAGCTAGAGTGTATATTTACATGGTAGAAATCACAAGGAGGTAGGCTGCGTGTTCTCTGGAAACGGGGACCTGATGGCACAGGCCTTGCTTTCCCATTTTGAATGCTGCATTCATCCTGCCTTGAAACTACCTAAATAACAGTTTTAGGACGGGTCTCTAGTCACAGTAGGCAGGGCTCTGGGAAGGGAACGAGTGTTCTCTACATCAGCAGGGTGCTTACATAGCCTGGGTGAGAGCTCCTCCTGAGACGCTCTAGAGCTAAAAGGAAACTTGACGTGAGTCCTTTCCTCAAGGTAAAGCCTTGAATAGCCTGCCGAAGCGGAAGCTTGGAGCAGAGCCCTTGAGGCTTAACATTCGGTCTGCTTTCTTTTAACGTTAGTAAGCTTTTCAGGTCACCAGGACCTCGCGTGGGCACCCTATTCCCTGCAAGAGCACCGAGTACCGGCAGGCTCCCCTGGGCTGCTAAGAAACATCCAGGCCCGGAAACCTTTCCCAGTCACTCTGTGTATGCTGAGTGTAGGGCAACACACTGCACTCTTCCTTGGGAGACCTAGGTTTCCTCAGCACTCCAACAGCTCCAGGAAATCTGTTCTCTTATATCCTACATGTCATGCCAATCTGCCTCATTGCCCTAGGCTGAGCGGCACTGACAAACCAAAACTGCTTCGCATTCCTTCTACAGAGTCAGACCTTAAGACCCCATACTTACAGGAGAAAGTCGGCTTGCGTTCCTGCTTTTGCCAAAGCCCAGTTCTTCCTCTTACACTGCAGGGTTTTAGAAGAGGCTAAGCCCCGATAGCGTCCCAAAGCGCTCCTTTGGGGAGGCCGTTGGCTACATGCAGAACTCCGTGCCAAACCAACTTTATTCAAGTAAGGGACCAGTGTGTACCAGCAGTGTATATTTACTTGGTAGAAATCACAAGGAGGTAGGCTGCGTTTTCACTGGAAACGGGGAATGTATGGCACAAGACTTGCTTTTCCATATTGAACGCTCCATTCATGCTGCCTTGAAGCTACCTAAATAAGAGTGTTTTGCATGGGTCCCTTGTCACTGTAGGCAGTGTACTGGGAAGGGAAAGAGTTTTCTCTAAATCAACAGGGTGCTTTCATAGCCTGCGTGGGAGCTCCTCCTGAGAGGCTCTAGAGCTAAAAGGAAACTTGACGTGAGTTCTTTCCTCAAGGTAAAGCCTTGAATAGCCTGCCGAAGCGGAAGCCTGGAGGAGAGTCCTGGAGGCTTAATTTTAGGTCTGCTTTCTTTTAACGTTAGTAAGCTTTTCAGGTCACCAGGCCCTCGCGTGGGCACCCTATTCCCTGCAAGAGCACCGAGTACCGGCAGGCTCCCCTGGGCTGCTAAGAAACATCCAGGCCCGGAAACCTTTCCCAGTCACTCTTTGTATGCTGAGTGTAGGGCAACACACTGCACTCTTCCTTGGGAGACCTAGGTTTCCTCAGCACTCCAACAGCTCCAGGAAATCTGTTCTCTTATATCCTACATGTCATGCCAATCTGCCTCATTGCCCTAGGCTGAGCGGCACTGACAAACCAAAACTGCTTCGCATTCCTTCTACAGAGTCAGACCTTAAGACCCCATACTTACAGGAGAAAGTCGGCTTGCGTTCCTGCTTTTGCCAAAGCCCAGTTCTTCCTCTTACACTGCAGGGTTTTAGAAGAGGCTAAGCCCCGATAGCGTCCCAAAGCGCTCCTTTGGGGAGGCCGTTGGCTACATGCAGAACTCCGTGCCAAACCAACTTTATTCAAGGAAGGGACCAGTGTGTAGCAGCAGTGTATATTTACTTGGTAGAAATCACAAGGAGGTAGGCTGCGTTTTCACTGGAAACGGGGAATGTATGGCACAAGACTTGCTTTTCCATATTGAACGCTCCATTCATGCTGCCTTGAAGCTACCTAAATAAGAGTGTTTTGCATGGGTCCCTTGTCACTGTAGGCAGTGTACTGGGAAGGGAAAGAGTTTTCTCTAAATCAACAGGGTGCTTTCATAGCCTGCGTGGGAGCTCCTCCTGAGAGGCTCTAGAGCTAAAAGGAAACTTGACGTGAGTCCTTTCCTCAAGGTAAAGCCTTGAATAGCCTGCCGAAGCGGAAGCTTGGAGGAGAGTCCTGGAGGCTTAATTTTAGGTCTGCTTTCTTTTAACGTTAGTAAGCTTTTCAGGTCACCAGGCCCTCGCGTGGGCACCCTATTCCCTGCAAGAACACCGAGTACTGGCAGGCTCTCCTGGCCTGCTAAGAAACATCCAGGCCCGGAAACCTTTCCCAGTCACTCTGTGTATGCTGAGTGTAGGGCAACACACTGCACTCTTCCTTGGGAGACCTAGGTTTCCTCAGCACTCCAACAGCTCCAGGAAATCTGTTCTCTTTTATCCTACATGTCATGCAAATCTGCCTCATTGCCCTAGGCTAGCGGCACTGACAAACCAAAACTGCTTCGCATTCCTTCTACAGTGCCAGACCTTAAGACCCCATACTTACAGGAGAAAGTCGGCTTGCGTTCCTGCTGTAACCAAAGCACAGTTCTTCCTCTTGCACTGCAGGGTTTTAGAAGAAGCTAAGTCCCGATAGCGTACCTAGAGCTTTCCCTGGGAGAGGCAGTTGGCTACACGGAGAACTCCGTGCCAAACCAACATTATTCAAGGAAGGGACCAGTGTGTACCTAGAGTGTATATTTAGTTGGTAGAAATCAGAAGGAGGTAGGCTGCATGTTCGCTGGAACCGGCGACCTGATGGCACAAGCCTTGCTTTCCCATTTTGAATGCTCCTTTCATGCTGCCTTGAAGCTACCTAAATAACAGTTTTAGGACGGGTCTTTAGTCACTGTAGGCAGGGCTCTGGGAAGGGAACGAGTGTTCTCTACATCAGCAGGGTGCTTACATAGCCTGGGTGAGAGCTCCTCCTGAGACGCTCTAGAGCTAAAAGGAAACTTGACGTGAGTCCTTTCCTCAAGGTAAAGCCTTGAATAGCCTGCCGAAGCGGAAGCCTGGAGGAGAGTCCTGGAGGCTTAATTTTAGGTCTGCTTTCTTTTAACGTTAGTAAGCTTTTCAGGTCACCAGGACCTCGCGTGGGCACCCTATTCCCTGCAAGACCACCGAGTACTGGCAGGCTCTCCTGGCCTGCTAAGAAACATCCAGGCCCGGAAACCTTTCCCAGTCACTCTGTGTATGCTGAGTGTAGGGCAACAAACTGAACTCTTCCTTGGGTCACCTAGGTTTCCTCAGCACTCCAACAGCTCCAGGAAATCTGTTCTCTTACGTCCTACATGTCATGCCAATCTGCCTCATTGCCCTAGGCTGAGCGCACTGAGAAACCAAAACTGCTTCGCATTCCTTCTAAAGAGTCATAACTTCAGACCCCATACTTACAGGAGAAAGTCGGCTTGCGTTCCTGCTGGTACCAAAGCAGAGTTCTTTCTCTTACACTGCAGGGTTTTAGAAGAGGCTAAGCCCCGATAGCGTACCTAGAGTGCTCCTCTGGGGTGCCCGTTGGCTACACGCAGAACTCCGTGCCAAACCAACATTATTCAAGGAAGGGACAAGTGTGTACCTAGAGTGTATATTTAGTTGGTAGAAATCAGAAGGAGGTAGGCTGCATGTTCGCTGGAAACGGCGACCTGATGGCACAAGCCTTGCTTTCCCATTTTGAATGCTCCTTTCATGCTGCCTTGAAGCTACCTAAATAACAGTTTTAGGACGTGTCTTTAGTCACTGTAGGCAGGGCTCTGGGAAGGGAACGAGTGTTCTCTACATCAGCAGGGTGCTTACATAGCCTGGGTGAGAGCTCCTCCTGAGACTCTCTAGAGCTAAAAGGAAACTTGACGTGAGTCCTTTCCTCAAGGTGAAGCCTTGAATAGCCTGCCGAAGCGGAAGCTTGGAGCAGAGCCCTTGAGGCTTAACATTCGGTCTGCTTTCTTTTAACGTTAGTAAGCTTTTCAGGTCACCAGGACCTCGCGTGGGCACCCTATTCCCTGCAAGAGCACCGAGTACCGGCAGGCTCCCCTGGGCTGCTAAGAAACATCCAGGCCCGGAAACCTTTCCCAGTCACTCTGTGTATGCTGAGTGTAGGGCAACACACTGCACTCTTCCTTGGGAGACCTAGGTTTCCTCAGCACTCCAACAGCTCCAGGAAATCTGTTCTCTTATATCCTACATGTCATGCAAATCTGCCTCATTGCCCTAGGCTGAGCGGCACTGACAAACCAAAACTGCTTCGCATTCCTTCTACAGTGTCAGACCTTAAGACCCCATACTTACAGGAGAAAGTCGGCTTGCGTTCCTGCTGTAACCAAAGCACAGTTCTTCCTCTTGCACTGCAGGGTTTTAGAAGAAGCTAAGTCCCGATAGCGTACCTAGAGCTTTCCCTGGGAGAGGCAGTTGGCTACACGGAGAACTCCGTGCCAAGAAAACGTTATTCAGGGAAGGGACCAGTGTGTAGCTAGAGTGTATATTTACATGGTAGAAATCACAAGGAGGTAGGCTGCGTGTTCTCTGGAAACGGGGACCTGATGGCACAGGCCTTGCTTTCCCATTTTGAATGCTCCATTCATCCTGCCTTGAAACTACCTAAATAACAGTTTTAGGACGGGTCTCTAGTCACAGTAGGCAGGGCTCTGGGAAGGGAACGAGTGTTCTCTACATCAGCAGGGTGCTTACATAGCCTGGGTGAGAGCTCCTCCTGAGACGCTCTAGAGCTAAAAGGAAACTTGACGTGAGTCCTTTCCTCAAGGTAAAGCCTTGAATAGCCTGCCGAAGCGGAAGCTTGGAGCAGAGCCCTTGAGGCTTAACATTCGGTCTGCTTTCTTTTAACGTTAGTAAGCTTTTCAGGTCACCAGGACCTCGCGTGGGCAACCTATTCCCTGCAAGATCACCGAGTACCGGCAGGCTCCCCTGGGCTGCTAAGAAACATCCAGGCCCGGAAACCTTTCCCAGTCACTGTGTATGCTGAGTGTAGGGCAACACACTGCACTCTTCCTTGGGAGACCTAGGTTTCCTCAGCACTCCAACAGCTCCAGGAAATCTGTTCTCTTATATCCTACATGTCATGCCAATCTGCCTCATTGCCCTAAGCTGAGTGGCACTGACAAACCAAAACTGCTTCGCATTCCTTCTACAGAGTCAGACCTTAAGACCCCATACTTACAGGAGAAAGTCGGCTTGCGTTCCTGCTTTTGCCAAAGCCCAGTTCTTCCTCTTACACTGCAGGGTTTTAGAAGAGGCTAAGCCCCGATAGCGTCCCAAAGCGCTCCTTTGGGGAGGCCGTTGGCTACATGCAGAACTCCGTGCCAAACCAACTTTATTCAAGTAAGGGACCAGTGTGTACCAGCAGTGTATATTTACTTGGTAGAAATCACAAGGAGGTAGGCTGCGTTTTCACTGGAAACGGGGAATGTATGGCACAAGACTTGCTTTTCCATATTGAACGCTCCATTCATGCTGCCTTGAAGCTACCTAAATAAGAGTGTTTTGCATGGGTCCCTTGTCACTGTAGGCAGTGTACTGGGAAGGGAAAGAGTTTTCTCTAAATCAACAGGGTGCTTTCATAGCCTGCGTGGGAGCTCCTCCTGAGAGGCTCTAGAGCTAAAAGGAAACTTGACGTGAGTTCTTTCCTCAAGGTAAAGCCTTGAATAGCCTGCCGAAGCGGAAGCCTGGAGGAGAGTCCTGGAGGCTTAATTTTAGGTCTGCTTTCTTTTAACGTTAGTAAGCTTTTCAGGTCACCAGGCCCTCGCGTGGGCACCCTATTCCCTGCAAGAGCACCGAGTACCGGCAGGCTCCCCTGGGCTGCTAAGAAACATCCAGGCCCGGAAACCTTTCCCAGTCACTCTGTGTATGCTGAGTGTAGGGCAACACACTGCACTCTTCCTTGGGAGACCTAGGTTTCCTCAGCACTCCAACAGCTCCAGGAAATCTGTTCTCTTATATCCTACATGTCATGCCAATCTGCCTCATTGCCCTAGGCTGAGCGGCACTGACAAACCAAAACTGCTTCGCATTCCTTCTACAGAGTCAGACCTTAAGACCCCATACTTACAGGAGAAAGTCGGCTTGCGTTCCTGCTTTTGCCAAAGCCCAGTTCTTCCTCTTACACTGCAGGGTTTTAGAAGAGGCTAAGCCCCGATAGCGTCCCAAAGCGCTCCTTTGGGGAGGCCGTTGGCTACATGCAGAACTCCGTGCCAAACCAACCTTATTCAAGGAAGGGACCAGTGTGTAGCAGCAGTGTATATTTACTTGGTAGAAATCACAAGGAGGTAGGCTGCGTTTTCACTGGAAACGGGGAATGTATGGCACAAGACTTGCTTTTCCATATTGAACGCTCCATTCATGCTGCCTTGAAGCTACCTAAATAAGAGTGTTTTGCATGGGTCCCTTGTCACTGTAGGCAGTGTACTGGGAAGGGAAAGAGTTTTCTCTAAATCAACAGGGTGCTTTCATAGCCTGCGTGGGAGCTCCTCCTGAGAGGCTCTAGAGCTAAAAGGAAACTTGACGTGAGTCCTTTCCTCAAGGTAAAGCCTTGAATAGCCTACCGAAGCGGAAGCTTGGAGGAGAGTCCTGGAGGCTTAATTTTAGGTCTGCTTTCTTTTAACGTTAGTAAGCTTTTCAGGTCACCAGGCCCTCGCGTGGGCACCCTATTCCCTGCAAGAACACCGAGTACTGGCAGGCTCTCCTGGCCTGCTAAGAAACATCCAGGCCCGGAAACCTTTCCCAGTCACTCTGTGTATGCTGAGTGTAGGGCAACACACTGCACTCTTCCTTGGGAGACCTAGGTTTCCTCAGCACTCCAACAGCTCCAGGAAATCTGTTCTCTTTTATCCTACATGTCATGCAAATCTGCCTCATTGCCCTAGGCTGAGCGGCACTGACAAACCAAAACTGCTTCGCATTCCTTCTACAGTGCCAGACCTTAAGACCCCATACTTACAGGAGAAAGTCGGCTTGCGTTCCTGCTGTAACCAAAGCACAGTTCTTCCTCTTGCACTGCAGGGTTTTAGAAGAAGCTAAGTCCCGATAGCGTACCTAGAGCTTTCCCTGGGAGAGGCAGTTGGCTACACGGAGAACTCCGTGCCAAGAAAACGTTATTCAGGGACGGGACCAGTGTGTAGCTAGAGTGTATATTTACATGGTAGAAATCACAAGGAGGTAGGCTGCGTTTTCTCTGGAAACGGGGACCTGATGGCACAGGCCTTGCTTTCCCATTTTGAATGCTGCATTCATCCTGCCTTGAAACTACCTAAATAACAGTTTTAGGACGGGTCTTTAGTCACTGTAGGCAGGGCTCTGGGAAGGGAACGAGTGTTCTCTACATCAGCAGGGTGCTTACATAGCCTGGGTGAGAGCTCCTCCTGAGACGCTCTAGAGCTAAAAGGAAACTTGACGTGAGTCCTTTCCTCAAGGTAAAGCCTTGAATAGCCTGCCGAAGCGGAAGCTTGGAGCAGAGCCCTTGAGGCTTAACATTCGGTCTGCTTTCTTTTAACGTTAGTAAGCTTTTCAGGTCACCAGGACCTCGCGTGGGCAAACTATTCCCTGCAAGATCACCGAGTACTGGCAGGCTCCCCTGGGCTGCTAAGAAACATCCAGGCCCGGAAACCTTTCCCAGTCACTGTGTATGCTGAGTGTAGGGCAACACACTGCACTCTTCCTTGGGAGACCTAGGTTTCCTCAGCACTCCAACAGCTCCAGGAAATCTGTTCTCTTATATCCTACATGTCATGCCAATCTGCCTCATTGCCCTAGGCTGAGCGGCACTGACAAACCAAAATTGCTTCGCATTCCTTCTACAGAGTCAGACATTAAGACCCCATACTTACAGGAGAAAGTCGGCTTGCGTTCCTGCTTTTGCCAAAGCCCAGTTCTTCCTCTTACACTGCAGGGTTTTAGAAGAGGCTAAGCCCCGATAGCGTCCCAAAGCGCTCCTTTGGGGAGGCCGTTGGCTACATGCAGAACTCCTTGCCAAACCAACTTTATTTAAGGAAGGGACCAGTGTGTAGCTAGAGTGTATATTTACTTGGTAGAAATCACAAGGAGGTAGGCTGCGTTTTCACTGGAAACGGGGAATGTATGGCACAAGACTTGCTTTTCCATATTGAAAGCTCCATTCATGCTGCCTTGAAGCTACCTAAATAAGAGTGTTTTGCATGGGTCCCTTGTCACTGTAGGCAGTGTACTGGGAAGGGAAAGAGTTTTCTCTAAATCAACAGGGTGCTTTCATAGCCTGCGTGGGAGCTACTCCTGAGAGGCTCTAGAGCTAAAAGGAAACTTGACGTGAGTTCTTTCCTCAAGGTAAAGCCTTGAATAGCCTGCCGAAGCGGAAGCCTGGAGGAGAGTCCTGGAGGCTTAATTTTAGGTCTGCTTTCTTTTAACGTTAGTAAGCTTTTCAGGTCACCAGGCCCTCGCGTGGGCACCCTATTCCCTGCAAGACCACCGAGTACTGGCAGGCTCTCCTGGCCTGCTAAGAAACATCCAGGCCCGGAAACCTTTCCCAGTCACTCTGTGTATGCTGAGTGTAGGGCAACACACTGCACTCTTCCTTGGGAGACCTAGGTTTCCTCAGCACTCCAACAGCTCCAGGAAATCTGTTCTCTTACGTCCAACATGTCATGCCATTCTGCCTCATTGCCCTAGGCTGAGCGCACTGGGGAACCAAAACTGCTTCACATTCCTTCTAAAGAGTCATAACTTCAGACCCCATACTTACAGGAGAAAGTCGGCTTGCTTTCCTGCTGGTACCAAAGCAGAGTTCTTTCTCTTACACTGCAGGGTTTTAGAAGAGGCTAAGCCCCGATAGCGTACCTAGAGTGCTCCTCTGGGGTGGCCGTTGGCTACACGCAGAACTCCGTGCCAAACCAACATTATTCAAGAAAGGGACCAGTGTGTCCCTAGAGTATATATTTAGTTGGTAGAAATCAGAAGGAGGTAGGCTGCATGTTCGCTGGAAACGGCGACCTGATGGCACAAGCCTTGCTTTCCCATTTTGAATGCTCCTTTTATGCTGCCTTGAAACTACCTAAATAACAGTTTTAGGACGGGTCTCTAGTCACAGTAGGCAGGGCTCTGGGAAGGGAACGAGTGTTCTCTACATCAGCAGGGTGCTTACATAGCCTGGTTGAGAGCTCCTCCTGAGACGCTCTAGAGCTAAAAGGAAACTTGACGTGAGTCCTTTCCTCAAGGTAAAGCCTTGAATAGCCTGCCGAAGCGGAAGCTTGGAGCAGAGCCCTTGAGGCTTAACATTCGGTCTGCTTTCTTTTAACGTTAGTAAGCTTTTCAGGTCACCAGGACCTCGCGTGGGCACCCTCTTCCCTGCAAGAGCACCGAGTACCGGCAGGCTCCCCTGGGCTGCCAAGAAACATCCAGGCCCGGAAACCTTTCCCAGTCACTCTGTGTATGCTGAGTGTAGGGCAACACACTGCACTCTTCCTTGGGAGACCTAGGTTTCCTCAGCACTCCAACAGCTCCAGGAAATCTGTTCTCTTTTATCCTACATGTCATGCAAATCTGCCTCATTGCCCTAGGCTGAGCGGCACTGACAAACCAAAACTGCTTCGCATTCCTTCTACAGTGTCAGACCTTAAGACCCCATACTTACAGGAGAAAGTCGGCTTGCGTTCCTGCTGTAACCAAAGCACAGTTCTTCCTCTTGCACTGCAGGGTTTTAGAAGAAGCTAAGTCCCGATAGCGTACCTAGAGCTTTCCCTGGGAGAGGCAGTTGGCTACACGGAGAACTCCGTGCCAAGAAAACGTTATTCAGGGAAGGGACCAGTGTGTAGCTAGAGTGTATATTTACATGGTAGAAATCACAAGGAGGTAGGCTGCGTGTTCTCTGGAAACGGGGACCTGATGGCACAGGCCTTGCTTTCCCATTTTGAATGCTGCATTCATCCTGCCTTGAAACTACCTAAATAACAGTTTTAGGACGGGTCTCTAGTCACAGTAGGCAGGGCTCTGGGAAGGGAACGAGTGTTCTCTACATCAGCAGGGTGCTTACATAGCCTGGGTGAGAGCTCCTCCTGAGACGCTCTAGAGCTAAAAGGAAACTTGACGTGAGTCCTTTCCTCAAGGTAAAGCCTTGAATAGCCTGCCGAAGCGGAAGCTTGGAGCAGAGCCCTTGAGGCTTAACATTCGGTCTGCTTTCTTTTAACGTTAGTAAGCTTTTCAGGTCACCAGGCCCTCGCGTGGGCACCCTATTCCCTGCAAGAACACCGAGTACTGGCAGGCTCTCCTGGCCTGCTAAGAAACATCCAGGCCCGGAAACCTTTCCCAGTCACTCTGTGTATGCTGAGTGTAGGGCAACACACTGCACTCTTCCTTGGGAAACCTAGGTTTCCTCAGCACTCCAACAGCTCCAGGAAATCTGTTCTCTTATATCCTACATGTCATGCCAATCTGCCTCATTGCCCTAGGCTGAGCGGCACTGACAAACCCAAACTGCTTCGCATTCCTTCTACAGAGTCATACCTGAAGACCCCATACTTACAGGAGAAAGTCGGCTTGCGTTCCTGCTGGTACCAAAGCAGAGTTCTTTCTCTTACACTGCAGGGTTTTAGAAGAGGCTAAGCCCCGATAGCGTACCTAGAGTGCTCCTCTGGGGTGCCCGTTGGCTACACGCAGAACTCCGTGCCAAACCAACATTATTCAAGGAAGGGACAAGTGTGTACCTAGAGTGTATATTTAGTTGGTAGAAATCAGAAGGAGGTAGGCTGCATGTTCGCTGGAAACGGCGACCTGATGGCACAAGCCTTGCTTTCCCATTTTGAATGCTCCTTTCATGCTGCCTTGAAGCTACCTAAATAACAGTTTTAGGACGGGTCTTTAGTCACTGTAGGCAGGGCTCTGGGAAGGGAACGAGTGTTCTCTACATCAGCAGGGTGCTTACATAGCCTGGGTGAGAGCTCCTCCTGAGACGCTCTAGAGCTAAAAGGAAACTTGACGTGAGTCCTTTCCTCAAGGTGAAGCCTTGAATAGCCTGCCGAAGCGGAAGCTTGGAGCAGAGCCCTTGAGGCTTAACATTCGGTCTGCTTTCTTGTAACGTTAGTAAGCTTTTCAGGTCACCAGGCCCTCGCGTGGGCACCCTATTCCCTGCAAGAGCACCGAGTACCGGCAGGCTCCCCTGGGCTGCTAAGAAACATCCAGGCCCGGAAACCTTTCCCAGTCACTCTGTGTATGCTGAGTGTAGGGCAACACACTGCACTCTTCCTTGGGAGACCTAGGTTTCCTCAGCACTCCAACAGCTCCAGGAAATCTGTTCTCTTATATCCTACATGTCATGCCAATCTGTCTCATTGCCCTAGGCTGAGCGGCACTGACAAACCAAAACTGCTTCGCATTCCTTCTACAGAGTCAGACCTTAAGACCCCATACTTACAGGAGAAAGTCGGCTTGCGTTCCTGCTTTTGCCAAAGCCCAGTTCTTCCTCTTACACTGCAGGGTTTTAGAAGAGGCTAAGCCCCGATAGCGTCCCAAAGCGCTCCTTTGGGGAGGCCGTTGGCTACATGCAGAACTCCGTGCCAAACCAACTTTATTCAAGGAAGGGACCAGTGTGTAGCAGCAGTGTATATTTACTTGGTAGAAATCACAAGGAGGTAGGCTGCGTTTTCACTGGAAACGGGGAATGTATGGCACAAGACTTGCTTTTCCATATTGAACGCTCCATTCATGCTGCCTTGAAGCTACCTAAATAAGAGTGTTTTGCATGGGTCCCTTGTCACTGTAGGCAGTGTACTGGGAAGGGAAAGAGTTTTCTCTAAATCAACAGGGTGCTTTCATAGCCTGCGTGGGAGCTCCTCCTGAGAGGCTCTAGAGCTAAAAGGAAACTTGACGTGAGTTCTTTCCTCAAGGTAAAGCCTTGAATAGCCTGCCGAAGCGGAAGCCTGGAGGAGAGTCCTGGAGGCTTAATTTTAGGTCTGCTTTCTTTTAACGTTAGTAAGCTTTTCAGGTCACCAGGCCCTCGCGTGGGCACCCTATTCCCTGCAAGAACACCGAGTACTGGCAGGCTCTCCTGGCCTGCTAAGAAACATCCAGGCCCGGAAACCTTTCCCAGTCACTCTGTGTATGCTGAGTGTAGGGCAACACACTGCACTCTTCCTTGGGAGACCTAGGTTTCCTCAGCACTCCAACAGCTCCAGGAAATCTGTTCTCTTATATCCTACATGTCATGCAAATCTGCCTCATTGCCCTAGGCTGAGCGGCACTGACAAACCCAAACTGCTTCGCATTCCTTCTACAGAGTCATACCTGAAGACCCCATACTTACAGGAGAAAGTCGGCTTGCGTTCCTGCTGTAACCAAAGCACAGTTCTTCCTCTTGCACTGCAGGGTTTTAGAAGAAGCTAAGTCCCGATAGCGTACCTAGAGCTTTCCCTGGGAGAGGCAGTTGTCTACACGGAGAACTCCGTGCCAAGAAAACGTTATTCAGGGAAGGGACCAGTGTGTAGCTAGAGTGTATATTTACATGGTAGAAATCACAAGGAGGTAGGCTGCGTGTTCTCTGGAAACGGGGACCTGATGGCACAGGCCTTGCTTTCCCATTTTGAATGCTCCATTCATCCTGCCTTGAAACTACCTAAATAACAGTTTTAGGACGGGTCTCTAGTCACAGTAGGCAGGGCTCTGGGAAGGGAACGAGTGTTCTCTACATCAGCAGGGTGCTTACATAGCCTGGGTGAGAGCTCCTCCTGAGACGCTCTAGAGCTAAAAGGAAACTTGACGTGAGTCCTTTCCTCAAGGTAAAGCCTTGAATAGCCTGCCGAAGCGGAAGCTTGGAGCAGAGCCCTGGAGGCTTAACATTCGGTCTGCTTTCTTTTAACGTTAGTAAGCTTTTCAGGTCACCAGGACCTCGCGTGGGCACCCTATTCCCTGCAAGAGCACCGAGTACCGGCAGGCTCCCCTGGGCTGCTAAGAAACATCCAGGCCCGGAAACCTTTCCCAGTCACTCTGTGTATGCTGAGTGTAGGGCAACACACTGCACTCTTCCTTGGGAGACCTAGGTTTCCTCAGCACTCTAACAGCTCCAGGAAATCTGTTCTCTTATATCCTACATGTCATGCAAATCTGCCTCATTGCCCTAGGCTGAGCGGCACTGACAAACCCAAACTGCTTCGCATTCCTTCTACAGAGTCATACCTGAAGACCCCATACT
This sequence comes from Eschrichtius robustus, assembly GCF_028021215.1. Classification (NCBI taxonomy): domain Eukaryota; kingdom Metazoa; phylum Chordata; class Mammalia; order Artiodactyla; family Eschrichtiidae; genus Eschrichtius; species Eschrichtius robustus. The sequence goes on along the minus strand of NC_090838.1, from coordinate 67,971,084 downwards.
TACAGGAGAAAGTCGGCTTGCGTTCCTGCTGTAACCAAAGCACAGTTCTTCCTCTTGCACTGCAGGGTTTTAGAAGAAGCTAAGTCCCGATAGCGTACCTAGAGCTTTCCCTGGGAGAGGCAGTTGGCTACACGGAGAACTCCGTGCCAAGAAAACGTTATTCAGGGAAGGGACCAGTGTGTAGCTAGAGTGTATATTTACATGGTAGAAATCACAAGGAGGTAGGCTGCGTGTTCTCTGGAAACGGGGACCTGATGGCACAGGCCTTGCTTTCCCATTTTGAATGCTGCATTCATCCTGCCTTGAAACTACCTAAATAACAGTTTTAGGACGGGTCTCTAGTCACAGTAGGCAGGGCTCTGGGAAGGGAACGAGTGTTCTCTACATCAGCAGGGTGCTTACATAGCCTGGGTGAGAGCTCCTCCTGAGACGCTCTAGAGCTAAAAGGAAACTTGACGTGAGTCCTTTCCTCAAGGTAAAGCCTTGAATAGCCTGCCGAAGCGGAAGCTTGGAGCAGAGCCCTTGAGGCTTAACATTCGGTCTGCTTTCTTTTAACGTTAGTAAGCTTTTCAGGTCACCAGGCCCTCGCGTGGGCACCCTATTCCCTGCAAGAACACCGAGTACTGGCAGGCTCTCCTGGCCTGCTAAGAAACATCCAGGCCCGGAAACCTTTCCCAGTCACTCTGTGTATGCTGAGTGTAGGGCAACACACTGCACTCTTCCTTGGGAGACCTAGGTTTCCTCAGCACTCCAACAGCTCCAGGAAATCTGTTCTCTTATATCCTACATGTCATGCCAATCTGCCTCATTGCCCTAGGCTGAGCGGCACTGACAAACCAAAACTGCTTCGCATTCCTTCTACAGAGTCAGACCTTAAGACCCCATACTTACAGGAGAAAGTCGGCTTGCGTTCCTGCTTTTGCCAAAGCCCAGTTCTTCCTCTTACACTGCAGGGTTTTAGAAGAGGCTAAGCCCCGATAGCGTCCCAAAGCGCTCCTTTGGGGAGGCCGTTGGCTACATGCAGAACTCCGTGCCAAACCAACTTTATTCAAGGAAGGGACCAGTGTGTAGCAGCAGTGTATATTTACTTGGTAGAAATCACAAGGAGGTAGGCTGCGTTTTCACTGGAAACGGGGAATGTATGGCACAAGACTTGCTTTTCCATATTGAACGCTCCATTCATGCTGCCTTGAAGCTACCTAAATAAGAGTGTTTTGCATGGGTCCCTTGTCACTGTAGGCAGTGTACTGGGAAGGGAAAGAGTTTTCTCTAAATCAACAGGGTGCTTTCATAGCCTGCGTGGGAGCTCCTCCTGAGAGGCTCTAGAGCTAAAAGGAAACTTGACGTGAGTTCTTTCCTCAAGGTAAAGCCTTGAATAGCCTGCCGAAGCGGAAGCCTGGAGGAGAGTCCTGGAGGCTTAATTTTAGGTCTGCTTTCTTTTAACGTTAGTAAGCTTTTCAGGTCACCAGGCCCTCGCGTGGGCACCCTATTCCCTGCAAGAACACCGAGTACTGGCAGGCTCTCCTGGCCTGCTAAGAAACATCCAGGCCCGGAAACCTTTCCCAGTCACTCTGTGTATGCTGAGTGTAGGGCAACACACTGCACTCTTCCTTGGGAGACCTAGGTTTCCTCAGCACTCCAACAGCTCCAGGAAATCTGTTCTCTTATATCCTACATGTCATGCAAATCTGCCTCATTGCCCTAGGCTGAGCGGCACTGACAAACCCAAACTGCTTCGCATTCCTTCTACAGAGTCATACCTGAAGACCCCATACTTACAGGAGAAAGTCGGCTTGCGTTCCTGCTGTAACCAAAGCACAGTTCTTCCTCTTGCACTGCAGGGTTTTAGAAGAAGCTAAGTCCCGATAGCGTACCTAGAGCTTTCCCTGGGAGAGGCAGTTGTCTACACGGAGAACTCCGTGCCAAGAAAACGTTATTCAGGGAAGGGACCAGTGTGTAGCTAGAGTGTATATTTACATGGTAGAAATCACAAGGAGGTAGGCTGCGTGTTCTCTGGAAACGGGGACCTGATGGCACAGGCCTTGCTTTCCCATTTTGAATGCTCCATTCATCCTGCCTTGAAACTACCTAAATAACAGTTTTAGGACGGGTCTCTAGTCACAGTAGGCAGGGCTCTGGGAAGGGAACGAGTGTTCTCTACATCAGCAGGGTGCTTACATAGCCTGGGTGAGAGCTCCTCCTGAGACGCTCTAGAGCTAAAAGGAAACTTGACGTGAGTCCTTTCCTCAAGGTAAAGCCTTGAATAGCGTGCCGAAGCGGAAGCTTGGAGCAGAGCCCTTGAGGCTTAACATTCGGTCTGCTTTCTTTTAACGTTAGTAAGGTTTTCAGGTCACCAGGACCTCGCGTGGGCACCCTATTCCCTGCAAGAGCACCGAGTACCGGCAGGCTCCCCTGGGCTGCTAAGAAACATCCAGGCCCGGAAACCTTTCCCAGTCACTCTGTGTATGCTGAGTGTAGGGCAACACACTGCACTCTTCCTTGGGAGACCTAGGTTTCCTCAGCACTCTAACAGCTCCAGGAAATCTGTTCTCTTATATCCTACATGTCATGCAAATCTGCCTCATTGCCCTAGGCTGAGCGGCACTGACAAACCCAAACTGCTTCGCATTCCTTCTACAGAGTCATACCTGAAGACCCCATACTTACAGGAGAAAGTCGGCTTGCGTTCCTGCTGTAACCAAAGCACAGTTCTTCCTCTTGCACTGCAGGGTTTTAGAAGAAGCTAAGTCCCGATAGCGTACCTAGAGCTTTCCCTGGGAGAGGCAGTTGGCTACACGGAGAACTCCGTGCCAAGAAAACGTTATTCAGGGAAGGGACCAGTGTGTAGCTAGAGTGTATATTTACATGGTAGAAATCACAAGGAGGTAGGCTGCGTGTTCTCTGGAAACGGGGACCTGATGGCACAGGCCTTGCTTTCCCATTTTGAATGCTCCATTCATCCTGCCTTGAAACTACCTAAATAACAGTTTTAGGACGGGTCTCTAGTCACAGTAGGCAGGGCTCTGGGAAGGGAACGAGTGTTCTCTACATCAGCAGGGTGCTTACATAGCCTGGGTGAGAGCTCCTCCTGAGACGCTCTAGAGCTAAAAGGAAACGACGTGAGTCCTTTCCTCAAGGTAAAGCCTTGAATAGCCTGCCGAAGCGGAAGCTTGGAGCAGAGCCCTTGAGGCTTAACATTCGGTCTGCTTTCTTTTAACGTTAGTAAGCTTTTCAGGTCACCAGGCCCTCGCGTGGGCACCCTATTCCCTGTAAGAGCACCGAGTACCGGCAGGCTCCCCTGGGCTGCTAAGAAACATCCAGGCCCGGAAACCTTTCCCAGTCACTCTGTGTATGCTGAGTGTAGGGCAACACACTGCACTCTTCCTTGGGAGACCTAGGTTTCCTCAGCACTCCAACAGCTCCAGGAAATCTGTTCTCTTATATCCTACATGTCATGCCAATCTGCCTCATTGCCCTAGGCTGAGCGGCACTGACAAACCCAAACTGCTTCGCATTCCTTCTACAGAGTCATACCTGAAGACCCCATACTTACAGGAGAAAGTCGGCTTGCGTTCCTGCTTTTGCCAAAGCCCAGTTCTTCCTCTTACACTGCAGGGTTTTAGAAGAGGCTAAGCCCCGATAGCGTCCCAAAGCGCTCCTTTGGGGAGGCCGTTGGCTACATGCAGAACTCCGTGCCAAACCAACTTTATTCAAGGAAGGGACCAGTGTGTAGCAGCAGTGTATATTTACTTGGTAGAAATCACAAGGAGGTAGGCTGCGTTTTCACTGGAAACGGGGAATGTATGGCACAAGACTTGCTTTTCCATATTGAACGCTCCATTCATGCTGCCTTGAAGCTACCTAAATAAGAGTGTTTTGCATGGGTCCCTTGTCACTGTAGGCAGTGTACTGGGAAGGGAAAGAGTTTTCTCTAAATCAACAGGGTGCTTTCATAGCCTGCGTGGGAGCTCCTCCTGAGAGGCTCTAGAGCTAAAAGGAAACTTGACGTGAGTTCTTTCCTCAAGGTAAAGCCTTGAATAGCCTGCCGAAGCGGAAGCCTGGAGGAGAGTCCTGGAGGCTTAATTTTAGGTCTGCTTTCTTTTAACGTTAGTAAGCTTTTCAGGTCACCAGGCCCTCGCGTGGGCACCCTATTCCCTGCAAGAACACCGAGTACTGGCAGGCTCTCCTGGCCTGCTAAGAAACATCCAGGCCCGGAAACCTTTCCCAGTCACTCTGTGTATGCTGAGTGTAGGGCAACACACTGCACTCTTCCTTGGGAGACCTAGGTTTTCTCAGCACTCCAACAGCTCCAGGAAATCTGTTCTCTTATATCCTACATGTCATGCCAATCTGCCTCATTGCCCTAGGCTGAGCGGCACTGACAAACCCAAACTGCTTCGCATTCCTTCTACAGAGTCATACCTGAAGACCCCATACTTACAGGAGAAAGTCGGCTTGCGTTCCTGCTGTAACCAAAGCACAGTTCTTCCTCTTGCACTGCAGGGTTTTAGAAGAAGCTAAGTCCCGATAGCGTACCTAGAGCTTTCCCTGGGAGAGGCAGTTGTCTACATGGAGAACTCCGTGCCAAGAAAACGTTATTCAGGGAAGGGACCAGTGTGTAGCTAGAGTGTATATTTACATGGTAGAAATCACAAGGAGGTAGGCTGCGTGTTCTCTGGAAACGGGGACCTGATGGCACAGGCCTTGCTTTCCCATTTTGAATGCTCCATTCATCCTGCCTTGAAACTACCTAAATAACAGTTTTAGGACGGGTCTCTAGTCACAGTAGGCAGGGCTCTGGGAAGGGAACGAGTGTTCTCTACATCAGCAGGGTGCTTACATAGCCTGGGTGAGAGCTCCTCCTGAGACGCTCTAGAGCTAAAAGGAAACTTGACGTGAGTCCTTTCCTCAAGGTAAAGCCTTGAATAGCCTGCCGAAGCGGAAGCTTGGAGCAGAGCCCTTGAGGCTTAACATTCGGTCTGCTTTCTTTTAACGTTAGTAAGCTTTTCAGGTCACCAGGACCTCGCGTGGGCACCCTATTCCCTGCAAGAGCACCGAGTACCGGCAGGCTCCCCTGGGCTGCTAAGAAACATCCAGGCCCGGAAACCTTTCCCAGTCACTCTGTGTATGCTGAGTGTAGGGCAACACACTGCACTCTTCCTTGGGAGACCTAGGTTTCCTCAGCACTCCAACAGCTCCAGGAAATCTGTTCTCTTATATCCTACATGTCATGCAAATCTGCCTCATTGCCCTAGGCTGAGCGGCACTGACAAACCCAAACTGCTTCGCATTCCTTCTACAGAGTCATACCTGAAGACCCCATACTTACAGGAGAAAGTCGGCTTGCGTTCCTGCTGTAACCAAAGCACAGTTCTTCCTCTTGCACTGCAGGGTTTTAGAAGAAGCTAAGTCCCGATAGCGTACCTAGAGCTTTCCCTGGGAGAGGCAGTTGGCTACACGGAGAACTCCGTGCCAAGAAAACGTTATTCAGGGAAGGGACCAGTGTGTAGCTAGAGTGTATATTTACATGGTAGAAATCACAAGGAGGTAGGCTACGTGTTCTCTGGAAACGGGGACCTGATGGCACAGGCCTTGCTTTCCCATTTTGAATGCTCCATTCATCCTGCCTTGAAACTACCTAAATAACAGTTTTAGGACGGGTCTCTAGTCACAGTAGGCAGGGCTCTGGGAAGGGAACGAGTGTTCTCTACATCAGCAGGGTGCTTACATAGCCTGGGTGAGAGCTCCTCCTGAGACGCTCTAGAGCTAAAAGGAAACTTGACGTGAGTCCTTTCCTCAAGGTAAAGCCTTGAATAGCCTGCCGAAGCGGAAGCTTGGAGCAGAGCCCTTGAGGCTTAACATTCGGTCTGCTTTCTTTTAACGTTAGTAAGCTTTTCAGGTCACCAGGACCTCGCGTGGGCACCCTATTCCCTGCAAGAGCACCGAGTACCGGCAGGCTCCCCTGGGCTGCTAAGAAACATCCAGGCCCGGAAACCTTTCCCAGTCACTCTGTATATGCTGAGTGTAGGGCAACACACTGCACTCTTCCTTGGGAGACCTAGGTTTCCTCAGCACTCTAACAGCTCCAGGAAATCTGTTCTCTTATATCCTACATGTCATGCAAATCTGCCTCATTGCCCTAGGCTGAGCGGCACTGACAAACCCAAACTGCTTCGCATTCCTTCTACAGAGTCATACCTGAAGACCCCATACTTACAGGAGAAAGTCGGCTTGCGTTCCTGCTGTAACCAAAGCTCAGTTCTTCCTCTTGCACTGCAGGGTTTTAGAAGAAGCTAAGTCCCGATAGCGTACCTAGAGCTTTCCCTGGGAGAGGCAGTTGGCTACACGGAGAACTCCGTGCCAAGAAAACGTTATTCAGGGAAGGGACCAGTGTGTAGCTAGAGTGTATATTTACATGGTAGAAATCACAAGGAGGTAGGCTGCGTGTTCTCTGGAAACGGGGACCTGATGGCACAGGCCTTGCTTTCCCATTTTGAATGCTGCATTCATCCTGCCTTGAAACTACCTAAATAACAGTTTTAGGACGGGTCTCTAGTCACAGTAGGCAGGGCTCTGGGAAGGGAACGAGTGTTCTCTACATCAGCAGGGTGCTTACATAGCCTGGGTGAGAGCTCCTCCTGAGACGCTCTAGAGCTAAAAGGAAACGACGTGAGTCCTTTCCTCAAGGTAAAGCCTTGAATAGCCTGCCGAAGCGGAAGCTTGGAGCAGAGCCCTTGAGGCTTAACATTCGGTCTGCTTTCTTTTAACGTTAGTAAGCTTTTCAGGTCACCAGGCCCTCGCGTGGGCACCCTATTCCCTGCAAGAGCACCGAGTACCGGCAGGCTCCCCTGGGCTGCTAAGAAACATCCAGGCCCGGAAACCTTTCCCAGTCACTCTGTGTATGCTGAGTGTAGGGCAACACACTGCACTCTTCCTTGGGAGACCTAGGTTTCCTCAGCACTCCAACAGCTCCAGGAAATCTGTTCTCTTATATCCTACATGTCATGCCAATCTGCCTCATTGCCCTAGGCTGAGCGGCACTGACAAACCAAAACTGCTTCGCATTCCTTCTACAGAGTCAGACCTTAAGACCCCATACTTACAGGAGAAAGTCGGCTTGCGTTCCTGCTTTTGCCAAAGCCCAGTTCTTCCTCTTACACTGCAGGGTTTTAGAAGAGGCTAAGCCCCGATAGCGTCCCAAAGCGCTCCTTTGGGGAGGCCGTTGGCTACATGCAGAACTCCGTGCCAAACCAACTTTATTCAAGGAAGGGACCAGTGTGTAGCAGCAGTGTATATTTACTTGGTAGAAATCACAAGGAGGTAGGCTGCGTTTTCACTGGAAACGGGGAATGTATGGCACAAGACTTGCTTTTCCATATTGAACGCTCCATTCATGCTGCCTTGAAGCTACCTAAATAAGAGTGTTTTGCATGGGTCCCTTGTCACTGTAGGCAGTGTACTGGGAAGGGAAAGAGTTTTCTCTAAATCAACAGGGTGCTTTCATAGCCTGCGTGGGAGCTCCTCCTGAGAGGCTCTAGAGCTAAAAGGAAACTTGACGTGAGTTCTTTCCTCAAGGTAAAGCCTTGAATAGCCTGCCGAAGCGGAAGCCTGGAGGAGAGTCCTGGAGGCTTAATTTTAGGTCTGCTTTCTTTTAACGTTAGTAAGCTTTTCAGGTCACCAGGCCCTCGCGTGGGCACCCTATTCCCTGCAAGAGCACCGAGTACCGGCAGGCTCCCCTGGGCTGCTAAGAAACATCCAGGCCCGGAAACCTTTCCCAGTCACTCTGTGTATGCTGAGTGTAGGGCAACACACTGCACTCTTCCTTGGGAGACCTAGGTTTCCTCAGCACTCCAACAGCTCCAGGAAATCTGTTCTCTTATATCCTACATGTCATGCCAATCTGCCTCATTGCCCTAGGCTGAGCGGCACTGACAAACCCAAACTGCTTCGCATTCCTTCTACAGAGTCATACCTGAAGACCCCATACTTACAGGAGAAAGTCGGCTTGCGTTCCTGCTGTAACCAAAGCACAGTTCTTCCTCTTGCACTGCAGGGTTTTAGAAGAAGCTATTCCCGATAGCGTACCTAGAGCTTTCCCTGGGAGAGGCAGTTGGCTACACGGAGAACTCCGTGCCAAGAAAACGTTATTCAGGGAAGGGACCAGTGTGTAGCTAGAGTGTATATTTACATGGTAGAAATCACAAGGAGGTAGGCTGCGTGTTCTCTGGAAACGGGGACCTGATGGCACAGGCCTTGCTTTCCCATTTTGAATGCTCCATTCATCCTGCCTTGAAACTACCTAAATAACAGTTTTAGGACGGGTCTCTAGTCACAGTAGGCAGGGCTCTGGGAAGGGAACGAGTGTTCTCTACATCAGCAGGGTGCTTACATAGCCTGGGTGAGAGCTCCTCCTGAGACGCTCTAGAGCTAAAAGGAAACTTGACGTGAGTCCTTTCCTCAAGGTAAAGCCTTGAATAGCCTGCCGAAGCGGAAGCTTGGAGCAGAGCCCTTGAGGCTTAACATTCGGTCTGCTTTCTTTTAACGTTAGTAAGCTTTTCAGGTCACCAGGACCTCGCGTGGGCACCCTATTCCCTGCAAGAGCACCGAGTACCGGCAGGCTCCCCTGGGCTGCTAAGAAACATCCAGGCCCGGAAACCTTTCCCAGTCACTCTGTGTATGCTGAGTGTAGGGCAACACACTGCACTCTTCCTTGGGAGACCTAGGTTTCCTCAGCACTCCAACAGCTCCAGGAAATCTGTTCTCTTATATCCTACATGTCATGCCAATCTGCCTCATTGCCCTAGGCTGAGCGGCACTGACAAACCAAAACTGCTTCGCATTCCTTCTACAGAGTCAGACCTTAAGACCCCATACTTACAGGAGAAAGTCGGCTTGCGTTCCTGCTTTTGCCAAAGCCCAGTTCTTCCTCTTACACTGCAGGGTTTTAGAAGAGGCTAAGCCCCGATAGCGTCCCAAAGCGCTCCTTTGGGGAGGCCGTTGGCTACATGCAGAACTCCGTGCCAAACCAACTTTATTCAAGGAAGGGACCAGTGTGTAGCAGCAGTGTATATTTACTTGGTAGAAATCACAAGGAGGTAGGCTGCGTTTTCACTGGAAACGGGGAATGTATGGCACAAGACTTGCTATTCCATATTGAACGCTCCATTCATGCTGCCTTGAAGCTACCTAAATAAGAGTGTTTTGCATGGGTCCCTTGTCACTGTAGGCAGTGTACTGGGAAGGGAAAGAGTTTTCTCTAAATCAACAGGGTGCTTTCATAGCCTGCGTGGGAGCTCCTCCTGAGAGGCTCTAGAGCTAAAAGGAAACTTGACGTGAGTTCTTTCCTCAAGGTAAAGCCTTGAATAGCCTGCCGAAGCGGAAGCCTGGAGGAGAGTCCTGGAGGCTTAATTTTAGGTCTGCTTTCTTTTAACGTTAGTAAGCTTTTCAGGTCACCAGGCCCTCGCGTGGGCACCCTATTCCCTGCAAGAACACCGAGTACTGGCAGGCTCTCCTGGCCTGCTAAGAAACATCCAGGCCCGGAAACCTTTCCCAGTCACTCTGTGTATGCTGAGTGTAGGGCAACACACTGCACTCTTCCTTGGGAGACGTAGGTTTCCTCAGCACTCCAACAGCTCCAGGAAATCTGTTCTCTTATATCCTACATGTCATGCCAATCTGCCTCATTGCCCTAGGCTGAGCGGCACTGACAAACCCAAACTGCTTCGCATTCCTTCTACAGAGTCATACCTGAAGACCCCATACTTACAGGAGAAAGTCGGCTTGCGTTCCTGCTTTTGCCAAAGCCCAGTTCTTCCTCTTACACTGCAGGGTTTTAGAAGAGGCTAAGCCCCGATAGCGTCCCAAAGCGCTCCTTTGGGGAGGCCGTTGGCTACATGCAGAACTCCGTGCCAAACCAACTTTATTGAAGGAAGGGACCAGTGTGTAGCAGCAGTGTATATTTACTTGGTAGAAATCACAAGGAGGTAGGCTGCGTTTTCACTGGAAACGGGGAATGTATGGCACAAGACTTGCTTTTCCATATTGAACGCTCCATTCATGCTGCCTTGAAGCTACCTAAATAAGAGTGTTTTGCATGGGTCCCTTGTCACTGTAGGCAGTGTACTGGGAAGGGAAAGAGTTTTCTCTAAATCAACAGGGTGCTTTCATAGCCTGCGTGGGAGCTCCTCCTGAGAGGCTCTAGAGCTAAAAGGAAACTTGACGTGAGTCCTTTCCTCAAGGTAAAGCCTTGAATAGCCTGCCGAAGCGGAAACTTGGAGGAGAGTCCTGGAGCGGAAGCCTGGAGGAGAGTCCTGGAGGCTTAATTTTAGGTCTGCTTTCTTTTAACGTTAGTAAGCTTTTCAGGTCACCAGGACCTCGCGTGGGCACCCTATTCCCTGCAAGAGCACCGAGTACTGGCAGGCTCTCCTGGCCTGCTAAGAAACATCCAGGCCCGGAAACCTTTCCCAGTCACTCTGTGTATGCTGAGTGTAGGGCAACAAACTGAACTCTTCCTTGGGAGACCTAGGTTTCCTCAGCACTCCAACAGCTCCAGGAAATCTGTTCTCTTACGTCCTACATGTCATGCCAATCTGCCTCATTGCCCTAGGCTGAGCGCACTGAGAAACCAAAACTGCTTCGCATTCCTTCTAAAGAGTCATAACTTCAGACCCCATACTTACAGGAGAAAGTCGGCTTGCGTTCCTGCTGTAACCAAAGCACAGTTCTTCCTCTTGCACTGCAGGGTTTTAGAAGAAGCTAAGTCCCGATAGCGTACCTAGAGCTTTCCCTGGGAGAGGCAGTTGGCTACACGGAGAACTCCGTGCCAAGAAAACGTTATTCAGGGAAGGGACCAGTGTGTAGCTAGAGTGTATATTTACATGGTAGAAATCACAAGGAGGTAGGCTGCGTGTTCTCTGGAAACGGGGACCTGATGGCACAGGCCTTGCTTTCCCATTTTGAATGCTCCATTCATCCTGCCTTGAAACTACCTAAATAACAGTTTTAGGACGGGTCTTTAGTCACTGTGGGCAGGGCTCTGGGAAGGGAACGAGTGTTCTCTACATCAGCAGGGTGCTTACATAGCCTGGGTGAGAGCTCCTCCTGAGACGCTCTAGAGCTAAAAGGAAACTTGACGTGAGTCCTTTCCTCAAGGTGAAGCCTTGAATAGCCTGCCGAAGCGGAAGCTTGGAGCAGAGCCCTTGAGGCTTAACATTCGGTCTGCTTTCTTTTAACGTTAGTAAGCTTTTCAGGTCACCAGGACCTCGCGTGGGCACCCTATTCCCTGCAAGAGCACCGAGTACCGGCAGGCTCCCCTGGGCTGCTAAGAAACATCCAGGCCCGGAAACCTTTCCCAGTCACTCTGTGTATGCTGAGTGTAGGGCAACACACTGCACTCTTCCTTGGGAGACCTACGTTTCCTCAGCACTCCAACAGCTCCAGGAAATCTGTTCTCTTTTATCCTACATGTCATGCAAATCTGCCTCATTGCCCTAGGCTGAGCGGCACTGACAAACCAAAACTGCTTCGCATTCCTTCTACAGTGTCAGACCTTAAGACCCCATACTTACAGGAGAAAGTCGGCTTGCGTTCCTGCTGTAACCAAAGCACAGTTCTTCCTCTTGCACTGCAGGGTTTTAGAAGAAGCTAAGTCCCGATAGCGTACCTAGAGCTTTCCCTGGGAGAGGCAGTTGGCTACACGGAGAACTCCGTGCCAAGAAAACGTTATTCAGGGAAGGGACCAGTGTGTAGCTAGAGTGTATATTTACATGGTAGAAATCACAAGGAGGTAGGCTGCGTGTTCTCTGGAAACGGGGACCTGATGGCACAGGCCTTGCTTTCCCATTTTGAATGCTCCATTCATCCTGCCTTGAAACTACCTAAATAACAGTTTTAGGACGGGTCTCTAGTCACAGTAGGCAGGGCTCTGGGAAGGGAACGAGTGTTCTCTACATCAGCAGGGTGCTTACATAGCCTGGTTGAGAGCTCCTCCTGAGACGCTCTAGAGCTAAAAGGAAACTTGACGTGAGTCCTTTCCTCAAGGTAAAGCCTTGAATAGCCTGCCGAAGCGGAAGCTTGGAGCAGAGCCCTTGAGGCTTAACATTCGGTCTGCTTTCTTTTAACGTTAGTAAGCTTTTCAGGTCACCAGGACCTCGCGTGGGCACCCTATTCCCTGCAAGATCACCGAGTACCGGCAGGCTCCCCTGGGCTGCTAAGAAACATCCAGGCCCGGAAACCTTTCCCAGTCACTGTGTATGCTGAGTGTAGGGCAACACACTGCACTCTTCCTTGGGAGACCTAGGTTTCCTCAGCACTCCAACAGCTCCAGGAAATCTGTTCTCTTATATCCTACATGTCATGCCAATCTGCCTCATTGCCTTAGGCTGAGCGGCACTGACAAACCAAAACTGCTTCGCATTCCTTCTACAGAGTCAGACCTTAAGACCCCATACTTACAGGAGAAAGTCGGCTTGCGTTCCTGCTTTTGCCAAAGCCCAGTTCTTCCTCTTACACTGCAGGGTTTTAGAAGAGGCTAAGCCCCGATAGCGTCCCAAAGCGCTCCTTTGGGGAGGCCGTTGGCTACATGCAGAACTCCGTGCCAAACCAACTTTATTCAAGGAAGGGACCAGTGTGTACCAGCAGTGTATATTTACTTGGTAGAAATCACAAGGAGGTAGGCTGCGTTTTCACTGGAAACGGGGAATGTATGGCACAAGACTTGCTTTTCCATATTGAACGCTCCATTCATGCTGCCTTGAAGCTACCTAAATAAGAGTGTTTTGCATGGGTCCCTTGTCACTGTAGGCAGTGTACTGGGAAGGGAAAGAGTTTTCTCTAAATCAACAGGGTGCTTTCATAGCCTGCGTGGGAGCTCCTCCTGAGAGGCTCTAGAGCTAAAAGGAAACTTGACGTGAGTTCTTTCCTCAAGGTAAAGCCTTGAATAGCCTGCCGAAGCGGAAGCCTGGAGGAGAGTCCTGGAGGCTTAATTTTAGGTCTGCTTTCTTTTAACGTTAGTAAGCTTTTCAGGTCACCAGGCCCTCGCGTGGGCACCCTATTCCCTGCAAGAACACCGAGTACTGGCAGGCTCTCCTGGCCTGCTAAGAAACATCCAGGCCCGGAAAACTTTCCCAGTCACTCTGTGTATGCTGAGTGTAGGGCAACACACTGCACTCTTCCTTGGGAGACCTAGGTTTCCTCAGCACTCCAACAGCTCCAGGAAATCTGTTCTCTTATATCCTACATGTCATGCAAATCTGCCTCATTGCCCTAGGCTGAGCGGCACTGACAAACCCAAACTGCTTCGCATTCCTTCTACAGAGTCATACCTGAAGACCCCATACTTACAGGAGAAAGTCGGCTTGCGTTCCTGCTTTTGCCAAAGCCCAGTTCTTCCTCTTACACTGCAGGGTTTTAGAAGAGGCTAAGCCCCGATAGCGTCCCAAAGCGCTCCTTTGGGGAGGCCGTTGGCTACATGCAGAACTCCGTGCCAAACCAACTTTATTCAAGGAAGGGACCAGTGTGTAGCAGCAGTGTATATTTACTTGGTAGAAATCACAAGGAGGTAGGCTGCGTTTTCACTGGAAAAGGGGAATGTATGGCACAAGACTTGCTTTTCCATATTGAACGCTCCATTCATGCTGCCTTGAAGCTACCTAAATAAGAGTGTTTTGCATGGGTCCCTTGTCACTGTAGGCAGTGTACTGGGAAGGGAAAGAGTTTTCTCTAAATCAACAGGGTGCTTTCATAGCCTGCGTGGGAGCTCCTCCTGAGAGGCTCTAGAGCTAAAAGGAAACTTGACGTGAGTTCTTTGCTCAAGGTAAAGCCTTGAATAGCCTGCCGAAGCGGAAGCCTGGAGGAGAGTCCTGGAGGCTTAATTTTAGGTCTGCTTTCTTTTAACGTTAGTAAGCTTTTCAGGTCACCAGGCCCTCGCGTGGGCACCCTATTCCCTTCAAGAACACCGAGTACTGGCAGGCTGTCCTGGCCTGCTAAGAAACATCCAGGCCCGGAAACCTTTCCCAGTCACTCTGTGTATGCTGAGTGTAGGGCAACACACTGCACTCTTCCTTGGGAGACCTAGGTTTTCTCAGCACTCCAACAGCTCCAGGAAATCTGTTCTCTTATATCCTACATGTCATGCAAATCTGCCTCATTGCCCTAGGCTGAGCGGCACTGACAAACCCAAACTGCTTCGCATTCCTTCTACAGAGTCATACCTGAAGACCCCATACTTACACGAGAAAGTCGGCTTGCGTTCCTGCTGTAACCAAAGCACAGTTCTTCCTCTTGCACTGCAGGGTTTTAGAAGAAGCTAAGTCCCGATAGCGTACCTAGAGCTTTCCCTGGGAGAGGCAGTTGGCTACACGGAGAACTCCGTGCCAAGAAAACGTTATTCAGGGAAGGGACCAGTGTGTAGCTAGAGTGTATATTTACATGGTAGAAATCACAAGGAGGTAGGCTGCGTGTTCTCTGGAAACGGGGACCTGATGGCACAGGCCTTGCTTTCCCATTTTGAATGCTCCATTCATCCTGCCTTGAAACTACCTAAATAACAGTTTTAGGACGGGTCTCTAGTCACAGTAGGCAGGGCTCTGGGAAGGGAACGAGTGTTCTCTACATCAGCAGGGTGCTTACATAGCCTGGGTGAGAGCTCCTCCTGAGACGCTCTAGAGCTAAAAGGAAACTTGACGTGAGTCCTTTCCTCAAGGTAAAGCCTTGAATAGCCTGCCGAAGCGGAAGCTTGGAGCAGAGCCCTTGAGGCTTAACATTCGGTCTGCTTTCTTTTAACGTTAGTAAGCTTTTCAGGTCACCAGGCCCTCGCGTGGGCACCCTATTCCCTGCAAGAGCACCGAGTACCGGCAGGCTCCCCTGGGCTGCTAAGAAACATCCAGGCCCGGAAACCGTTCCCAGTCACTCTGTGTATGCTGAGTGTAGGGCAACACACTGCACTCTTCCTTGGGAGACCTAGGTTTCCTCAGCACTCCAACAGCTCCAGGAAATCTGTTCTCTTATATCCTACATGTCATGCCAATCTGCCTCATTGCCCTAGGCTGAGCGGCACTGACAAACCCAAACTGCTTCGCATTCCTTCTACAGAGTCATACCTGAAGACCCCATACTTACAGGAGAAAGTCGGCTTGCGTTTCTGCTGTAACCAAAGCACAGTTCTTCCTCTTGCACTGCAGGGTTTTAGAAGAAGCTAAGTCCCAATAGCGTACCTAGAGCTTTCCCTGGGAGAGGCAGTTGGCTACACGGAGAACTCCGTGCCAAGAAAACGTTATTCAGGGAAGGGACCAGTGTGTAGCTAGAGTGTATATTTACATGGTAGAAATCACAAGGAGGTAGGCTGCGTGTTCTCTGGAAACGGGGACCTGATGGCACAGGCCTTGCTTTCCCATTTTGAATGCTCCATTCATCCTGCCTTGAAACTACCTAAATAACAGTTTTAGGACGGGTCTCTAGTCACAGTAGGCAGGGCTCTGGGAAGGGAACGAGTGTTCTCTACATCAGCAGGGTGCTTACATAGCCTGGGTGAGAGCTCCTCCTGAGACGCTCTAGAGCTAAAAGGAAACTTGACGTGAGTCCTTTCCTCAAGGTAAAGCCTTGAATAGCCTGCCGAAGCGGAAGCTTGGAGGAGAGTCCTGGAGGCTTAATTTTAGGTCTGCTTTCTTTTAACGTTAGTAAGCTTTTCAGGTCACCAGGCCCTCGCGTGGGCACCCTATTCCCTGCAAGAACACCGAGTACTGGCAGGCTCTCCTGGCCTGCTAAGAAACATCCAGGCCCAGAAACCTTTCCCAGTCACTCTGTGTATGCTGAGTGTAGGGCAACACACTGCACTCTTCCTTGGGAGACCTAGGTTTCCTCAGCACTCCAATAGCTCCAGGAAATCTGTTTTCTTACGTCCTACATGTCATGCCAATCTGCCTCATTGCCCTAGGCTGAGCGCACTGAGAAACCAAAACTGCTTCGCATTCCTTCTAAAGAGTCATAACTTCAGACCCCATACTTACAGGAGAAAGTCGGCTTGCGTTCCTGCTGGTACCAAAGCAGAGTTCTTTCTCTTACACTGCAGGGTTTTAGAAGAGGCTAAGCCCCGATAGCGTACCTAGAGTGCTCCTCAGGGGTGGCCGTTGGCTACACGCAGAACTCCGTGCCAAACCAACATTATTCAAGAAAGGGACCAGTGTGTACCTAGAGTGTATATTTAGTTGGTAGAAATCAGAAGGAGGTAGGCTGCATGTTCGCTGGAAACGGCGACCGGATGGCACAAGCCTTGCTTTCCCATTTTGAATGCTCCTTTCATGCTGCCTTGAAGCTACCTAAATAACAGTTTTAGGACGGGTCTTTAGTCACTGTAGGCAGGGCTCTGGGAAGGGAACGAGTGTTCTCTACATCAGCAGGGTGCTTACATAGCCTGGGTGAGAGCTCCTCCTGAGACGCTCTAGAGCTAAAAGGAAACTTGACGTGAGTCCTTTCCTCAAGGTAAAGCCTTGAATAGCCTGCCGAAGCGGAAGCTTGGAGCAGAGCCCTTGAGGCTTAACATTCGGTCTGCTTTCTTTTAACGTTAGTAAGCTTTTCAGGTCACCAGGCCCTCGCGTGGGCACCCTATTCCCTGCAAGAGCACCGAGTACCGGCAGGCTCCCCTGGTCTGCTAAGAAACATCCAGGCCCGGAAACCTTTCCCAGTCACTCTGTGTATGCTGGGTGTAGGGCAACACACTGCACTCTTCCTTGGGAGACCTAGGTTTCCTCAGCACTCCAACAGCTCCAGGAAATCTGTTCTCTTATATCCTACATGTCATGCAAATCTGCCTCATTGCCCTAGGCTGAGCGGCACTGACAAACCCAAACTGCTTCGCATTCCTTCTACAGAGTCAGACCTTAAGACCCCATACTTACAGGAGAAAGTCGGCTTGCGTTCCTGCTGTAATCAAAGCACAGTTCTTCCTCTTGCACTGCAGGGTTTTAGAAGAAGCTAAGTCCCGATAGCGTACCTAGAGCTTTCCCTGGGAGAGGCAGTTGGCTACACGGAGAACTCCGTGCCAAGAAAACGTTATTCAGGGAAGGGACCAGTGTGTAGCTAGAGTGTATATTTACATGGTAGAAATCACAAGGAGGTAGGCTGCGTGTTCTCTGGAAACGGGTACCTGATGGCACAGGCCTTGCTTTCCCATTTTGAATGCTCCATTCATCCTGCCTTGAAACTACCTAAATAACAGTTTTAGGACGGGTCTCTAGTCACAGTAGGCAGGGCTCTGGGAAGGGAACGAGTGTTCTCTACATCAGCAGGGTGCTTACATAGCCTGGGTGAGAGCTCCTCCTGAGACGCTCTAGAGCTAAAAGGAAACTTGACGTGAGTCCTTTCCTCAAGGTAAAGCCTTGAATAGCCTGCCGAAGCGGAAGCTTGGAGCAGAGCCCTTGAGGCTTAACATTCGGTCTGCTTTCTTTTAACGTTAGTAAGCTTTTCAGGTCACCAGGCCCTCGCGTGGGCACCCTATTCCCTGCAAGAGCACCGAGTACCGGCAGGCTCCCCTGGGCTGCTAAGAAACATCCAGGCCCGGAAACCTTTCCCAGTCACTCTGTGTATGCTGGGTGTAGGGCAACACACTGCACTCTTCCTTGGGAGACCTAGGTTTCCTCAGCACTCCAACAGCTCCAGGAAATCTGTTCTCTTATATCCTACATGTCATGCAAATCTGCCTCATTGCCCTAGGCTGAGCGGCACTGACAAACCCAAACTGCTTCGCATTCCTTCTACAGAGTCATACCTGAAGACCCCATACTTACAGGAGAAAGTCGGCTTGCGTTCCTGCTGGTACCAAAGCAGAGTTCTTTCTCTTACACTGCAGGGTTTTAGAAGAGGCTAAGCCCCGATAGCGTACCTAGAGTGCTCCTCTGGGGTGCCCGTTGGCTACACGCAGAACTCCGTGCCAAACCAACATTATTCAAGGAAGGGACAAGTGTGTACCTAGAGTGTATATTTAGTTGGTAGAAATCAGAAGGAGGTAGGCTGCATGTTCGCTGGAAACGGCGACCTGATGGCACAAGCCTTGCTTTCCCATTTTGAATGCTCCTTTCATGCTGCCTTGAAGCTACCTAAATAACAGTTTTAGGACGGGTCTTTAGTCACTGTAGGCAGGGCTCTGGGAAGGGAACGAGTGTTCTCTACATCAGCAGGGTGCTTACATAGCCTGGGTGAGAGCTCCTCCTGAGACGCTCTAGAGCTAAAAGGAAACTTGACGTGAGTCCTTTCCTCAAGGTGAAGCCTTGAATAGCCTGCCGAAGCGGAAGCTTGGAGCAGAGCCCTTGAGGCTTAACATTCGGTCTGCTTTCTTTTAACGTTAGTAAGCTTTTCAGGTCACCAGGACCTCGCGTGGGCACCCTATTCCCTGCAAGAGCACCGAGTACCGGCAGGCTCCCCTGGGCTGCTAAGAAACATCCAGGCCCGGAAACCTTTCCCAGTCACTCTGTGTATGCTGAGTGTAGGGCAACACACTGCACTCTTCCTTGGGAGACCTAGGTTTCCTCAGCACTCCAACAGCTCCAGGAAATCTGTTCTCTTATATCCTACATGTCATGCCAATCTGCCTCATTGCCCTAGGCTGAGCGGCACTGACAAACCAAAACTGCTTCGCATTCCTTCTACAGAGTCAGACCTTAAGACCCCATACTTACAGGAGAAAGTCGGCTTGCGTTCCTGCTTTTGCCAAAGCCCAGTTCTTCCTCTTACACTGCAGGGTTTTAGAAGAGGCTAAGCCCCGATAGCGTCCCAAAGCGCTCCTTTGGGGAGGCCGTTGGCTACATGCAGAACTCCGTGCCAAACCAACTTTATTCAAGGAAGGGACCAGTGTGTAGCAGCAGTGTATATTTACTTGGTAGAAATCACAAGGAGGTAGGCTGCGTTTTCACTGGAAACGGGGAATGTATGGCACAAGACTTGCTTTTCCATATTGAACGCTCCATTCATGCTGCCTTGAAGCTACCTAAATAAGAGTGTTTTGCATGGGTCCCTTGTCACTGTAGGCAGTGTACTGGGAAGGGAAAGAATTTTCTCTAAATCAACAGGGTGCTTTCATAGCCTGCGTGGGAGCTCCTCCTGAGAGGCTCTAGAGCTAAAAGGAAACTTGACGTGAGTTCTTTCCTCAAGGTAAAGCCTTGAATAGCCTGCCGAAGCGGAAGCCTGGAGGAGAGTCCTGGAGGCTTAATTTTAGGTCTGCTTTCTTTTAACGTTAGTAAGCTTTTCAGGTCACCAGGCCCTCGCGTGGGCACCCTATTCCCTGCAAGAACACCGAGTACTGGCAGGCTCTCCTGGCCTGCTAAGAAACATCCAGGCCCGGAAACCTTTCCCAGTCACTCTGTGTATGCTGAGTGTAGGGCAACACACTGCACTCTTCCTTGGGAGACCTAGGTTTCCTCAGCACTCCAACAGCTCCAGGAAATCTGTTCTCTTATATCCTACATGTCATGCAAATCTGCCTCATTGCCCTAGGCTGAGCGGCACTGACAAACCAAAACTGCTTCGCATTCCTTCTACAGTGTCAGACCTTAAGACCCCATACTTACAGGAGAAAGTCGGCTTGCGTTCCTGCTGTAACCAAAGCACAGTTCTTCCTCTTGCACTGCAGGGTTTTAGAAGAAGCTAAGTCCCGATATCGTACCTAGAGCTTTCCCTGGGAGAGGCAGTTGGCTACACGGAGAACTCCGTGCCAAGAAAACGTTATTCAGGGAAGGGACCAGTGTGTAGCTAGAGTGTATATTTACATGGTAGAAATCACAAGGAGGTAGGCTGCGTGTTCTCTGGAAACGGGGACCTGATGGCACAGGCCTTGCTTTCCCATTTTGAATGCTCCATTCATCCTGCCTTGAAACTACCTAAATAACAGTTTTAGGACGGGTCTCTAGTCACAGTAGGCAGGGCTCTGGGAAGGGAACGAGTGTTCTCTACATCAGCAGGGTGCTTAAATAGCCTGGGTGAGAGCTCCTCCTGAGACGCTCTAGAGCTAAAAGGAAACTTGACGTGAGTCCTTTCCTCAAGGTAAAGCCTTGAATAGCCTGCCGAAGCGGAAGCTTGGAGCAGAGCCCTTGAGGCTTAACATTCGGTCTGCTTTCTTTTAACGTTAGTAAGCTTTTCAGGTCACCAGGACCTCGCGTGGGCACCCTATTCCCTGCAAGATCACCGAGTACCGGCAGGCTCCCCTGGGCTGCTAAGAAACATCCAGGCCCGGAAACCTTTCCCAGTCACTGTGTATGCTGCTTGTAGGGCAACACACTGCACTCTTCCTTGGGAGACCTAGGTTTCCTCAGCACTCCAACAGCTCCAGGAAATCTGTTCTCTTATATCCTACATGTCATGCCAATCTGTCTCATTGCCCTAGGCTGAGCGGCACTGACAAACCAAAACTGCTTCGCATTCCTTCTACAGAGTCAGACCTTAAGACCCCATACTTACAGGAGAAAGTCGGCTTGCGTTCCTGCTTTTGCCAAAGCCCAGTTCTTCCTCTTACACTGCAGGGTTTTAGAAGAGGCTAAGCCCTGATAGCGTCCCAAAGCGCTCCTTTGGGGAGGCCGTTGGCTACATGCAGAACTCCGTGCCAAACCAACTTTATTCAAGGAAGGGACCAGTGTGTAGCAGCAGTGTATATTTACTTGGTAGAAATCACAAGGAGGTAGGCTGCGTTTTCACTGGAAACGGGGAATGTATGGCACAAGACTAGCTTTTCCATATTGAACGCTCCATTCATGCTGCCTTGAAGCTACCTAAATAAGAGTGTTTTGCATGGGTCCCTTGTCACTGTAGGCAGTGTACTGGGAAGGGAAAGAATTTTCTCTAAATCAACAGGGTGCTTTCATAGCCTGCGTGGGAGCTCCTCCTGAGAGGCTCTAGAGCTAAAAGGAAACTTGACGTGAGTTCTTTCCTCAAGGTAAAGCCTTGAATAGCCTGCCGAAGCGGAAGCCTGGAGGAGAGTCCTGGAGGCTTAATTTTAGGTCTGCTTTCTTTTAACGTTAGTAAGCTTTTCAGGTCACCAGGCCCTCGCGTGGGCACCCTATTCCCTGCAAGAACACCGAGTACTGGCAGGCTCTCCTGGCCTGCTAAGAAACATCCAGGCCCGGAAACCTTTCCCAGTCACTCTGTGTATGCTGAGTGTAGGGCAACACACTGCACTCTTCCTTGGGAGACCTAGGTTTCCTCAGCACTCCAACAGCTCCAGGAAATCTGTTCTCTTATATCCTACATGTCATGCAAATCTGCCTCATTGCCCTAGGCTGAGCGGCACTGACAAACCAAAACTGCTTCGCATTCCTTCTACAGTGTCAGACCTTAAGACCCCATACTTACAGGAGAAAGTCGGCTTGCGTTCCTGCTTTTGCCAAAGCCCAGTTCTTCCTCTTACACTGCAGGGTTTTAGAAGAGGCTAAGCCCCGATAGCGTCCCAAAGCGCTCCTTTGGGGAGGCCGTTGGCTACATGCAGAACTCCGTGCCAAACCAACTTTATTCAAGGAAGGGACCAGTGTGTAGCAGCAGTGTATATTTACTTGGTAGAAATCACAAGGAGGTAGGCTGCGTTTTCACTGGAAACGGGGAATGTATGGCACAAGACTTGCTTTTCCATATTGAACGCTCCATTCATGCTGCCTTGAAGCTACCTAAATAAGAGTGTTTTGCATGGGTCCCTTGTCACTGTAGGCAGTGTACTGGGAAGGGAAAGAATTTTCTCTAAATCAACAGGGTGCTTTCATAGCCTGCGTGGGAGCTCCTCCTGAGAGGCTCTAGAGCTAAAAGGAAACTTGACGTGAGTTCTTTCCTCAAGGTAAAGCCTTGAATAGCCTGCCGAAGCGGAAGCCTGGAGGAGAGTCCTGGAGGCTTAATTTTAGGTCTGCTTTCTTTTAACGTTAGTAAGCTTTTCAGGTCACCAGGCCCTCGCGTGGGCACCCTATTCCCTGCAAGAACACCGAGTACTGGCAGGCTCTCCTGGCCTGCTAAGAAACATCCAGGCCCGGAAACCTTTCCCAGTCACTCTGTGTATGCTGAGTGTAGGGCAACACACTGCACTCTTCCTTGGGAGACCTAGGTTTCCTCAGCACTCCAACAGCTCCAGGAAATCTGTTCTCTTATATCCTACATGTCATGCAAATCTGCCTCATTGCCCTAGGCTGAGCGGCACTGACAAACCAAAACTGCTTCGCATTCCTTCTACAGTGTCAGACCTTAAGACCCCATACTTACAGGAGAAAGTCGGCTTGCGTTCCTGCTGTAACCAAAGCACAGTTCTTCCTCTTGCACTGCAGGGTTTTAGAAGAAGCTAAGTCCCGATAGCGTACCTAGAGCTTTCCCTGGGAGAGGCAGTTGGCTACACGGAGAACTCCGTGCCAAGAAAACGTTATTCAGGGAAGGGACCAGTGTGTAGCTAGAGTGTATATTTACATGGTAGAAATCACAAGGAGGTAGGCTGCGTGTTCTCTGGAAACGGGGACCTGATGGCACAGGCCTTGCTTTCCCATTTTGAATGCTCCATTCATCCTGCCTTGAAACTACCTAAATAACAGTTTTAGGACGGGTCTCTAGTCACAGTAGGCAGGGCTCTGGGAAGGGAACGAGTGTTCTCTACATCAGCAGGGTGCTTACATAGCCTGGGTGAGAGCTCCTCCTGAGACGCTCTAGAGCTAAAAGGAAACTTGACGTGAGTCCTTTCCTCAAGGTAAAGCCTTGAATAGCCTGCCGAAGCGGAAGCTTGGAGCAGAGCCCTTGAGGCTTAACATTCGGTCTGCTTTCTTGTAACGTTAGTAAGCTTTTCAGGTCACCAGGACCTCGCGTGGGCACCCTATTCCCTGCAAGATCACCGAGTACCGGCAGGCTCCCCTGGGCTGCTAAGAAACATCCAGGCCCGGAAACCTTTCCCAGTCACTGTGTATGCTGCTTGTAGGGCAACACACTGCACTCTTCCTTGGGAGACCTAGGTTTCCTCAGCACTCCAACAGCTCCAGGAAATCTGTTCTCTTATATCCTACATGTCATGCCAATCTGCCTCATTGCCCTAGGCTGAGCGGCACTGACAAACCAAAACTGCTTCGCATTCCTTCTACAGAGTCAGACCTTAAGACCCCATACTTACAGGAGAAAGTCGGCTTGCGTTCCTGCTTTTGCCAAAGCCCAGTTCTTCCTCTTACACTGCAGGGTTTTAGAAGAGGCTAAGCCCCGATAGCGTCCCAAAGCGCTCCTTTGGGGAGGCCGTTGGCTACATGCAGAACTCCGTGCCAAACCAACTTTATTCAAGTAAGGGACCAGTGTGTAGCAGCAGTGTATATTTACTTGGTAGAAATCACAAGGAGGTAGGCTGCGTTTTCACTGGAAACGGGGAATGTATGGCACAAGACTTGCTTTTCCATATTGAACGCTCCATTCATGCTGCCTTGAAGCTACCTAAATAAGAGTGTTTTGCATGGGTCCCTTGTCACTGTAGGCAGTGTACTGGGAAGGGAAAGAGTTTTCTCTAAATCAACAGGGTGCTTTCATAGCCTGCGTGGGAGCTCCTCCTGAGAGGCTCTAGAGCTAAAAGGAAACTTGACGTGAGTTCTTTCCTCAAGGTAAAGCCTTGAATAGCCTGCCGAAGCGGAAGCCTGGAGGAGAGTCCTGGAGGCTTAATTTTAGGTCTGCTTTCTTTTAACGTTAGTAAGCTTTTCAGGTCACCAGGCCCTCGCGTGGGCACCCTATTCCCTGCAAGAACACCGAGTACTGGCAGGCTCTCCTGGCCTGCTAAGAAACATCCAGGCCCGGAAAACTTTCCCAGTCACTCTGTGTATGCTGAGTGTAGGGCAACACACTGCACTCTTCCTTGGGAGACCTAGGTTTCCTCAGCACTCCAACAGCTCCAGGAAATCTGTTCTCTTATATCCTACATGTCATGCAAATCTGCCTCATTGCCCTAGGCTGAGCGGCACTGACAAACCCAAACTGCTTCGCATTCCTTCTACAGAGTCATACCTGAAGACCCCATACTTACAGGAGAAAGTCGGCTTGCGTTCCTGCTTTTGCCAAAGCCCAGTTCTTCCTCTTACAGTGCAGGGTTTTAGAAGAGGCTAAGCCCCGATAGCGTCCCAAAGCGCTCCTTTGGGGAGGCCGTTGGCTACATGCAGAACTCCGTGCCAAACCAACTTTATTCAAGGAAGGGACCAGTGTGTAGCAGCAGTGTATATTTACTTGGTAGAAATCACAAGGAGGTAGGCTGCGTTTTCACTGGAAACGGGGAATGTATGGCACAAGACTTGCTTTTCCATATTGAACGCTCCATTCATGCTGCCTTGAAGCTACCTAAATAAGAGTGTTTTGCATGGGTCCCTTGTCACTGTAGGCAGTGTACTGGGAAGGGAAAGAGTTTTCTCTAAATCAACAGGGTGCTTTCATAGCCTGCGTGGGAGCTCCTCCTGAGAGGCTCTAGAGCTAAAAGGAAACTTGACGTGAGTTCTTTCCTCAAGGTAAAGCCTTGAATAGCCTGCCGAAGCGGAAGCCTGGAGGAGAGTCCTGGAGGCTTAATTTTAGGTCTGCTTTCTTTTAAAGTTAGTAAGCTTTTCAGGTCACCAGGCCCTCGCGTGGGCACCCTATTCCCTGCAAGAACACCGAGTACTGGCAGGCTCTCCTGGCCTGCTAAGAAACATCCAGGCCCGGAAACCTTTCCCAGTCACTCTGTGTATGCTGAGTGTAGGGCAACACACTGCACTCTTCCTTGGGAGACCTAGGTTTTCTCAGCACTCCAACAGCTCCAGGAAATCTGTTCTCTTATATCCTACATGTCATGCAAATCTGCCTCATTGCCCTAGGCTGAGCGGCACTGACAAACCCAAACTGCTTCGCATTCCTTCTACAGAGTCATACCTGAAGACCCCATACTTACAGGAGAAAGTCGGCTTGCGTTCCTGCTGTAACCAAAGCACAGTTCTTCCTCTTGCACTGCAGGGTTTTAGAAGAAGCTAAGTCCCGATAGCGTACCTAGAGCTTTCCCTGGGAGAGGCAGTTGGCTACACGGAGAACTCCGTGCCAAGAAAACGTTATTCAGGGAAGGGACCAGTGTGTAGCTAGAGTGTATATTTACATGGTAGAAATCACAAGGAGGTAGGCTGCGTGTTCTCTGGAAACGGGGACCTGATGGCACAGGCCTTGCTTTCCCATTTTGAATGCTCCATTCATCCTGCCTTGAAACTACCTAAATAACAGTTTTAGGACGGGTCTCTAGTCACAGTAGGCAGGGCTCTGGGAAGGGAACGAGTGTTCTCTACATCAGCAGGGTGCTTACATAGCCTGGGTGAGAGCTCCTCCTGAGACGCTCTAGAGCTAAAAGGAAACTTGACGTGAGTCCTTTCCTCAAGGTAAAGCCTTGAATAGCCTGCCGAAGCGGAAGCTTGGAGCAGAGCCCTTGAGGCTTAACATTCGGTCTGCTTTCTTTTAACGTTAGTAAGCTTTTCAGGTCACCAGGACCTCGCGTGGGCACCCTATTCCCTGCAAGAGCACCGAGTACCGGCAGGCTCCCCTGGGCTGCTAAGAAACATCCAGGCCCGGAAACCTTTCCCAGTCACTCTGTGTATGCTGAGTGTAGGGCAACACACTGCACTCTTCCTTGGGAGACCTAGGTTTCCTCAGCACTCCAACAGCTCCAGGAAATCTGTTCTCTTTTATCCTACATGTCATGCAAATCTGCCTCATTGCCCTAGGCTGAGCGGCACTGACAAACCAAAACTGCTTCGCATTCCTTCTACAGTGTCAGACCTTAAGACCCCATACTTACAGGAGAAAGTCGGCTTGCGTTCCTGCTGTAACCAAAGCACAGTTCTTCCTCTTGCACTGCAGGGTTTTAGAAGAAGCTAAGTCCCGATAGCGTACCTAGAGCTTTCCCTGGGAGAGGCAGTTGGCTACACGGAGAACTCCGTGCCAAGAAAACGTTATTCAGGGAAGGGACCAGTGTGTAGCTAGAGTGTATATTTACATGGTAGAAATCACAAGGAGGTAGGCTGCGTGTTCTCTGGAAACGGGGACCTGATGGCACAGGCCTTGCTTTCCCATTTTGAATGCTCCATTCATCCTGCCTTGAAACTACCTAAATAACAGTTTTAGGACGGGTCTCTAGTCACAGTAGGCAGGGCTCTGGGAAGGGAACGAGTGTTCTCTACATCAGCAGGGTGCTTACATAGCCTGGGTGAGAGCTCCTCCTGAGACGCTCTAGAGCTAAAAGGAAACTTGACGTGAGTCCTTTCCTCAAGGTAAAGCCTTGAATAGCCTGCCGAAGCGGAAGCTTGGAGCAGAGCCCTTGAGGCTTAACATTCGGTCTGCTTTCTTGTAACGTTAGTAAGCTTTTCAGGTCACCAGGACCTCGCGTGGGCACCCTATTCCCTGCAAGATCACCGAGTACCGGCAGGCTCCCCTGGGCTGCTAAGAAACATCCAGGCCCGGAAACCTTTCCGAGTCACTGTGTATGCTGCTTGTAGGGCAACACACTGCACTCTTCCTTGGGAGACCTAGGTTTCCTCAGCACTCCAACAGCTCCAGGAAATCTGTTCTCTTATATCCTACATGTCATGCCAATCTGCCTCATTGCCCTAGGCTGAGCGGCACTGACAAACCAAAACTGCTTCGCATTCCTTCTACAGAGTCAGACCTTAAGACCCCATACTTACAGGAGAAAGTCGGCTTGCGTTCCTGCTTTTGCCAAAGCCCAGTTCTTCCTCTTACACTGCAGGGTTTTAGAAGAGGCTAAGCCCCGATAGCGTCCCAAAGCGCTCCTTTGGGGAGGCCGTTGGCTACATGCAGAACTCCGTGCCAAACCAACTTTATTCAAGTAAGGGACCAGTGTGTAGCAGCAGTGTATATTTACTTGGTAGAAATCACAAGGAGGTAGGCTGCGTTTTCACTGGAAACGGGGAATGTATGGCACAAGACTTGCTTTTCCATATTGAACGCTCCATTCATGCTGCCTTGAAGCTACCTAAATAAGAGTGTTTTGCATGGGTCCCTTGTCACTGTAGGCAGTGTACTGGGAAGGGAAAGAGTTTTCTCTAAATCAACAGGGTGCTTTCATAGCCTGCGTGGGAGCTCCTCCTGAGAGGCTCTAGAGCTAAAAGGAAACTTGACGTGAGTTCTTTCCTCAAGGTAAAGCCTTGAATAGCCTGCCGAAGCGGAAGCCTGGAGGAGAGTCCTGGAGGCTTAATTTTAGGTCTGCTTTCTTTTAACGTTAGTAAGCTTTTCAGGTCACCAGGCCCTCGCGTGGGCACCCTATTCCCTGCAAGAACACCGAGTACTGGCAGGCTCTCCTGGCCTGCTAAGAAACATCCAGGCCCGGAAAACTTTCCCAGTCACTCTGTGTATGCTGAGTGTAGGGCAACACACTGCACTCTTCCTTGGGAGACCTAGGTTTCCTCAGCACTCCAACAGCTCCAGGAAATCTGTTCTCTTATATCCTACATGTCATGCAAATCTGCCTCATTGCCCTAGGCTGAGCGGCACTGACAAACCCAAACTGCTTCGCATTCCTTCTACAGAGTCATACCTGAAGACCCCATACTTACAGGAGAAAGTCGGCTTGCGTTCCTGCTTTTGCCAAAGCCCAGTTCTTCCTCTTACAGTGCAGGGTTTTAGAAGAGGCTAAGCCCCGATAGCGTCCCAAAGCGCTCCTTTGGGGAGGCCGTTGGCTACATGCAGAACTCCGTGCCAAACCAACTTTATTCAAGGAAGGGACCAGTGTGTAGCAGCAGTGTATATTTACTTGGTAGAAATCACAAGGAGGTAGGCTGCGTTTTCACTGGAAACGGGGAATGTATGGCACAAGACTTGCTTTTCCATATTGAACGCTCCATTCATGCTGCCTTGAAGCTACCTAAATAAGAGTGTTTTGCATGGGTCCCTTGTCACTGTAGGCAGTGTACTGGGAAGGGAAAGAGTTTTCTCTAAATCAACAGGGTGCTTTCATAGCCTGCGTGGGAGCTCCTCCTGAGAGGCTCTAGAGCTAAAAGGAAACTTGACGTGAGTTCTTTCCTCAAGGTAAAGCCTTGAATAGCCTGCCGAAGCGGAAGCCTGGAGGAGAGTCCTGGAGGCTTAATTTTAGGTCTGCTTTCTTTTAAAGTTAGTAAGCTTTTCAGGTCACCAGGCCCTCGCGTGGGCACCCTATTCCCTGCAAGAACACCGAGTACTGGCAGGCTCTCCTGGCCTGCTAAGAAACATCCAGGCCCGGAAACCTTTCCCAGTCACTCTGTGTATGCTGAGTGTAGGGCAACACACTGCACTCTTCCTTGGGAGACCTAGGTTTTCTCAGCACTCCAACAGCTCCAGGAAATCTGTTCTCTTTTATCCTACATGTCATGCAAATCTGCCTCATTGCCCTAGGCTGAGCGGCACTGACAAACCAAAACTGCTTCGCATTCCTTCTACAGTGTCAGACCTTAAGACCCCATACTTACAGGAGAAAGTCGGCTTGCGTTCCTGCTGTAACCAAAGCACAGTTCTTCCTCTTGCACTGCAGGGTTTTAGAAGAAGCTAAGTCCCGATAGCGTACCTAGAGCTTTCCCTGGGAGAGGCAGTTGGCTACACGGAGAACTCCGTGCCAAGAAAACGTTATTCAGGGAAGGGACCAGTGTGTAGCTAGAGTGTATATTTACATGGTAGAAATCACAAGGAGGTAGGCTGCGTGTTCTCTGGAAACGGGGACCTGATGGCACAGGCCTTGCTTTCCCATTTTGAATGCTCCATTCATCCTGCCTTGAAACTACCTAAATAACAGTTTTAGGACGGGTCTCTAGTCACAGTAGGCAGGGCTCTGGGAAGGGAACGAGTGTTCTCTACATCAGCAGGGTGCTTACATAGCCTGGGTGAGAGCTCCTCCTGAGACGCTCTAGAGCTAAAAGGAAACTTGACGTGAGTCCTTTCCTCAAGGTAAAGCCTTGAATAGCCTGCCGAAGCGGAAGCTTGGTGCAGAGCCCTTGAGGCTTAACATTCGGTCTGCTTTCTTTTAACGTTAGTAAGCTTTTCAGGTCACCAGGACCTCGCGTGGGCACCCTATTCCCTGCAAGAGCACCGAGTACCGGCAGGCTCCCCTGGGCTGCTAAGAAACATCCAGGCCCGGAAACCTTTCCCAGTCACTCTGTGTATGCTGAGTGTAGGGCAACACACTGCACTCTTCCTTGGGAGACCTAGGTTTCCTCAGCACTCCAACAGCTCCAGGAAATCTGTTCTCTTTTATCCTACATGTCATGCAAATCTGCCTCATTGCCCTAGGCTGAGCGGCACTGACAAACCAAAACTGCTTCGCATTCCTTCTACAGTGTCAGACCTTAAGACCCCATACTTACAGGAGAAAGTCGGCTTGCGTTCCTGCTGTAACCAAAGCACAGTTCTTCCTCTTGCACTGCAGGGTTTTAGAAGAAGCTAAGTCCCGATAGCGTACCTAGAGCTTTCCCTGGGAGAGGCAGTTGGCTACACGGAGAACTCCGTGCCAAGAAAACGTTATTCAGGGAAGGGACCAGTGTGTAGCTAGAGTGTATATTTACATGGTAGAAATCACAAGGAGGTAGGCTGCGTGTTCTCTGGAAACGGGGACCTGATGGCACAGGCCTTGCTTTCCCATTTTGAATGCTCCATTCATCCTGCCTTGAAACTACCTAAATAACAGTTTTAGGACGGGTCTCTAGTCACAGTAGGCAGGGCTCTGGGAAGGGAACGAGTGTTCTCTACATCAGCAGGGTGCTTACATAGCCTGGGTGAGAGCTCCTCCTGAGACGCTCTAGAGCTAAAAGGAAACTTGACGTGAGTCCTTTCCTCAAGGTAAAGCCTTGAATAGCCTGCCGAAGCGGAAGCTTGGAGCAGAGCCCTTGAGGCTTAACATTCGGTCTGCTTTCTTGTAACGTTAGTAAGCTTTTCAGGTCACCAGGACCTCGCGTGGGCACCCTATTCCCTGCAAGATCACCGAGTACCGGCAGGCTCCCCTGGGCTGCTAAGAAACATCCAGGCCCGGAAACCTTTCCGAGTCACTGTGTATGCTGCTTGTAGGGCAACACACTGCACTCTTCCTTGGGAGACCTAGGTTTCCTCAGCACTCCAACAGCTCCAGGAAATCTGTTCTCTTATATCCTACATGTCATGCCAATCTGCCTCATTGCCCTAGGCTGAGCGGCACTGACAAACCAAAACTGCTTCGCATTCCTTCTACAGAGTCAGACCTTAAGACCCCATACTTACAGGAGAAAGTCGGCTTGCGTTCCTGCTTTTGCCAAAGCCCAGTTCTTCCTCTTACACTGCAGGGTTTTAGAAGAGGCTAAGCCCCGATAGCGTCCCAAAGCGCTCCTTTGGGGAGGCCGTTGGCTACATGCAGAACTCCGTGCCAAACCAACTTTATTCAAGTAAGGGACCAGTGTGTAGCAGCAGTGTATATTTACTTGGTAGAAATCACAAGGAGGTAGGCTGCGTTTTCACTGGAAACGGGGAATGTATGGCACAAGACTTGCTTTTCCATATTGAACGCTCCATTCATGCTGCCTTGAAGCTACCTAAATAAGAGTGTTTTGCATGGGTCCCTTGTCACTGTAGGCAGTGTACTGGGAAGGGAAAGAGTTTTCTCTAAATCAACAGGGTGCTTTCATAGCCTGCGTGGGAGCTCCTCCTGAGAGGCTCTAGAGCTAAAAGGAAACTTGACGTGAGTTCTTTCCTCAAGGTAAAGCCTTGAATAGCCTGCCGAAGCGGAAGCCTGGAGGAGAGTCCTGGAGGCTTAATTTTAGGTCTGCTTTCTTTTAACGTTAGTAAGCTTTTCAGGTCACCAGGCCCTCGCGTGGGCACCCTATTCCCTGCAAGAACACCGAGTACTGGCAGGCTCTCCTGGCCTGCTAAGAAACATCCAGGCCCGGAAAACTTTCCCAGTCACTCTGTGTATGCTGAGTGTAGGGCAACACACTGCACTCTTCCTTGGGAGACCTAGGTTTCCTCAGCACTCCAACAGCTCCAGGAAATCTGTTCTCTTATATCCTACATGTCATGCAAATCTGCCTCATTGCCCTAGGCTGAGCGGCACTGACAAACCCAAACTGCTTCGCATTCCTTCTACAGAGTCATACCTGAAGACCCCATACTTACAGGAGAAAGTCGGCTTGCGTTCCTGCTTTTGCCAAAGCCCAGTTCTTCCTCTTACAGTGCAGGGTTTTAGAAGAGGCTAAGCCCCGATAGCGTCCCAAAGCGCTCCTTTGGGGAGGCCGTTGGCTACATGCAGAACTCCGTGCCAAACCAACTTTATTCAAGGAAGGGACCAGTGTGTAGCAGCAGTGTATATTTACTTGGTAGAAATCACAAGGAGGTAGGCTGCGTTTTCACTGGAAACGGGGAATGTATGGCACAAGACTTGCTTTTCCATATTGAACGCTCCATTCATGCTGCCTTGAAGCTACCTAAATAAGAGTGTTTTGCATGGGTCCCTTGTCACTGTAGGCAGTGTACTGGGAAGGGAAAGAGTTTTCTCTAAATCAACAGGGTGCTTTCATAGCCTGCGTGGGAGCTCCTCCTGAGAGGCTCTAGAGCTAAAAGGAAACTTGACGTGAGTTCTTTCCTCAAGGTAAAGCCTTGAATAGCCTGCCGAAGCGGAAGCCTGGAGGAGAGTCCTGGAGGCTTAATTTTAGGTCTGCTTTCTTTTAAAGTTAGTAAGCTTTTCAGGTCACCAGGCCCTCGCGTGGGCACCCTTTTCCCTGCAAGAACACCGAGTACTGGCAGGCTCTCCTGGCCTGCTAAGAAACATCCAGGCCCGGAAACCTTTCCCAGTCACTCTGTGTATGCTGAGTGTAGGGCAACACACTGCACTCTTCCTTGGGAGACCTAGGTTTTCTCAGCACTCCAACAGCTCCAGGAAATCTGTTCTCTTATATCCTACATGTCATGCAAATCTGCCTCATTGCCCTAGGCTGAGCGGCACTGACAAACCCAAACTGCTTCGCATTCCTTCTACAGAGTCATACCTGAAGACCCCATACTTACAGGAGAAAGTCGGCTTGCGTTCCTGCTGTAACCAAAGCACAGTTCTTCCTCTTGCACTGCAGGGTTTTAGAAGAAGCTAAGTCCCGATAGCGTACCTAGAGCTTTCCCTGGGAGAGGCAGTTGGCTACACGGAGAACTCCGTGCCAAGAAAACGTTATTCAGGGAAGGGACCAGTGTGTAGCTAGAGTGTATATTTACATGGTAGAAATCACAAGGAGGTAGGCTGCGTGTTCTCTGGAAACGGGGACCTGATGGCACAGGCCTTGCTTTCCCATTTTGAATGCTCCATTCATCCTGCCTTGAAACTACCTAAATAACAGTTTTAGGACGGGTCTCTAGTCACAGTAGGCAGGGCTCTGGGAAGGGAACGAGTGTTCTCTACATCAGCAGGGTGCTTACATAGCCTGGGTGAGAGCTCCTCCTGAGACGCTCTAGAGCTAAAAGGAAACTTGACGTGAGTCCTTTCCTCAAGGTAAAGCCTTGAATAGCCTGCCGAAGCGGAAGCTTGGAGCAGAGCCCTTGAGGCTTAACATTCGGTCTGCTTTCTTTTAACGTTAGTAAGCTTTTCAGGTCACCAGGCCCTCGCGTGGGCACCCTATTCCCTGCAAGAGCACCGAGTACCGGCAGGCTCCCCTGGGCTGCTAAGAAACATCCAGGCCCGGAAACCGTTCCCAGTCACTCTGTGTATGCTGAGTGTAGGGCAACACACTGCACTCTTCCTTGGGAGACCTAGGTTTCCTCAGCACTCCAACAGCTCCAGGAAATCTGTTCTCTTATATCCTACATGTCATGCCAATCTGCCTCATTGCCCTAGGCTGAGCGGCACTGACAAACCAAAACTGCTTCGCATTCCTTCTACAGAGTCAGACCTTAAGACCCCATACTTACAGGAGAAAGTCGGCTTGCGTTCCTGCTTTTGCCAAAGCCCAGTTCTTCCTCTTACACTGCAGGGTTTTAGAAGAGGCTAAGCCCCGATAGCGTCCCAAAGCGCTCCTTTGGGGAGGCCGTTGGCTACATGCAGAACTCCGTGCCAAACCAACTTTATTCAAGTAAGGGACCAGTGTGTACCAGCAGTGTATATTTACTTGGTAGAAATCACAAGGAGGTAGGCTGCGTTTTCACTGGAAACGGGGAATGTATGGCACAAGACTTGCTTTTCCATATTGAACGCTCCATTCATGCTGCCTTGAAGCTACCTAAATAAGAGTGTTTTGCATGGGTCCCTTGTCACTGTAGGCAGTGTACTGGGAAGGGAAAGAGTTTTCTCTAAATCAACAGGGTGCTTTCATAGCCTGCGTGGGAGCTCCTCCTGAGAGGCTCTAGAGCTAAAAGGAAACTTGACGTGAGTTCTTTCCTCAAGGTAAAGCCTTGAATAGCCTGCCGAAGCGGAAGCCTGGAGGAGAGTCCTGGAGGCTTAATTTTAGGTCTGCTTTCTTTTAACGTTAGTAAGCTTTTCAGGTCACCAGGCCCTCGCGTGGGCACCCTATTCCCTGCAAGAGCACCGAGTACCGGCAGGCTCCCCTGGGCTGCTAAGAAACATCCAGGCCCGGAAACCTTTCCCAGTCACTCTGTGTATGCTGAGTGTAGGGCAACACACTGCACTCTTCCTTGGGAGACCTAGGTTTCCTCAGCACTCCAACAGCTCCAGGAAATCTGTTCTCTTATATCCTACATGTCATGCCAATCTGCCTCATTGCCCTAGGCTGAGCGGCACTGACAAACCAAAACTGCTTCGCATTCCTTCTACAGAGTCAGACCTTAAGACCCCATACTTACAGGAGAAAGTCGGCTTGCGTTCCTGCTTTTGCCAAAGCCCAGTTCTTCCTCTTACACTGCAGGGTTTTAGAAGAGGCTAAGCCCCGATAGCGTCCCAAAGCGCTCCTTTGGGGAGGCCGTTGGCTACATGCAGAACTCCGTGCCAAACCAACTTTATTCAAGGAAGGGACCAGTGTGTAGCAGCAGTGTATATTTACTTGGTAGAAATCACAAGGAGGTAGGCTGCGTTTTCACTGGAAACGGGGAATGTATGGCACAAGACTTGCTTTTCCATATTGAACGCTCCATTCATGCTGCCTTGAAGCTACCTAAATAAGAGTGTTTTGCATGGGTCCCTTGTCACTGTAGGCAGTGTACTGGGAAGGGAAAGAGTTTTCTCTAAATCAACAGGGTGCTTTCATAGCCTGCGTGGGAGCTCCTCCTGAGAGGCTCTAGAGCTAAAAGGAAACTTGACGTGAGTCCTTTCCTCAAGGTAAAGCCTTGAATAGCCTGCCGAAGCGGAAGCTTGGAGGAGAGTCCTGGAGGCTTAATTTTAGGTCTGCTTTCTTTTAACGTTAGTAAGCTTTTCAGGTCACCAGGCCCTCGCGTGGGCACCCTATTCCCTGCAAGAACACCGAGTACTGGCAGGCTCTCCTGGCCTGCTAAGAAACATCCAGGCCCGGAAACCTTTCCCAGTCACTCTGTGTATGCTGAGTGTAGGGCAACACACTGCACTCTTCCTTGGGAGACCTAGGTTTCCTCAGCACTCCAACAGCTCCAGGAAATCTGTTCTCTTTTATCCTACATGTCATGCAAATCTGCCTCATTGCCCTAGGCTGAGCGGCACTGACAAACCAAAACTGCTTCGCATTCCTTCTACAGTGCCAGACCTTAAGACCCCATACTTACAGGAGAAAGTCGGCTTGCGTTCCTGCTGTAACCAAAGCACAGTTCTTCCTCTTGCACTGCAGGGTTTTAGAAGAAGCTAAGTCCCGATAGCGTACCTAGAGCTTTCCCTGGGAGAGGCAGTTGGCTACACGGAGAACTCCGTGCCAAGAAAACGTTATTCAGGGACGGGACCAGTGTGTAGCTAGAGTGTATATTTACATGGTAGAAATCACAAGGAGGTAGGCTGCGTTTTCTCTGGAAACGGGGACCTGATGGCACAGGCCTTGCTTTCCCATTTTGAATGCTGCATTCATCCTGCCTTGAAACTACCTAAATAACAGTTTTAGGACGGGTCTCTAGTCACAGTAGGCAGGGCTCTGGGAAGGGAACGAGTGTTCTCTACATCAGCAGGGTGCTTACATAGCCTGGGTGAGAGCTCCTCCTGAGACGCTCTAGAGCTAAAAGGAAACTTGACGTGAGTCCTTTCCTCAAGGTAAAGCCTTGAATAGCCTGCCGAAGCGGAAGCTTGGAGCAGAGCCCTTGAGGCTTAACATTCGGTCTGCTTTCTTTTAACGTTAGTAAGCTTTTCAGGTCACCAGGACCTCGCGTGGGCAACCTATTCCCTGCAAGATCACCGAGTACTGGCAGGCTCCCCTGGGCTGCTAAGAAACATCCAGGCCCGGAAACCTTTCCCAGTCACTGTGTATGCTGAGTGTAGGGCAACACACTGCACTCTTCCTTGGGAGACCTAGGTTTCCTCAGCACTCCAACAGCTCCAGGAAATCTGTTCTCTTATATCCTACATGTCATGCCAATCTGCCTCATTGCCCTAGGCTGAGCGGCACTGACAAACCAAAACTGCTTCGCATTCCTTCTACAGAGTCAGACCTTAAGACCCCATACTTACAGGAGAAAGTCGGCTTGCGTTCCTGCTTTTGCCAAAGCCCAGTTCTTCCTCTTACACTGCAGGGTTTTAGAAGAGGCTAAGCCCCGATAGCGTCCCAAAGCGCTCCTTTGGGGAGGCCGTTGGCTACATGCAGAACTCCTTGCCAAAACAACTTTATTCAAGGAAGGGACCAGTGTGTAGCAGCAGTGTATATTTACTTGGTAGAAATCACAAGGAGGTAGGCTGCGTTTTCACTGGAAACGGGGAATGTATGGCACAAGACTTGCTTTTCCATATTGAAAGCTCCATTCATGCTGCCTTGAAGCTACCTAAATAAGAGTGTTTTGCATGGGTCCCTTGTCACTGTAGGCAGTGTACTGGGAAGGGAAAGAGTTTTCTCTAAATCAACAGGGTGCTTTCATAGCCTGCGTGGGAGCTCCTCCTGAGAGGCTCTAGAGCTAAAAGGAAACTTGACGTGAGTTCTTTCCTCAAGGTAAAGCCTTGAATAGCCTGCCGAAGCGGAAGCCTGGAGGAGAGTCCTGGAGGCTTAATTTTAGGTCTGCTTTCTTTTAACGTTAGTAAGCTTTTCAGGTCACCAGGCCCTCGCGTGGGCACCCTATTCCCTGCAAGACCACCGAGTACTGGCAGGCTCTCCTGGCCTGCTAAGAAACATCCAGGCCCGGAAACCTTTCCCAGTCACTCTGTGTATGCTGAGTGTAGGGCAACACACTGCACTCTTCCTTGGGAGACCTAGGTTTCCTCAGCACTCCAACAGCTCCAGGAAATCTGTTCTCTTACGTCCAACATGTCATGCCATTCTGCCTCATTGCCCTAGGCTGAGCGCACTGGGGAACCAAAACTGCTTCACATTCCTTCTAAAGAGTCATAACTTCAGACCCCATACTTACAGGAGAAAGTCGGCTTGCTTTCCTGCTGGTACCAAAGCAGAGTTCTTTCTCTTACACTGCAGGGTTTTAGAAGAGGCTAAGCCCCGATAGCGTACCTAGAGTGCTCCTCTGGGGTGGCCGTTGGCTACACGCAGAACTCCGTGCCAAACCAACATTATTCAAGAAAGGGACCAGTGTGTCCCTAGAGTGTATATTTAGTTGGTAGAAATCAGAAGGAGGTAGGCTGCATGTTCGCTGGAAACGGCGACCTGATGGCACAAGTCTTGCTTTCCCATTTTGAATGCTCCTTTTATGCTGCCTTGAAGCTACCTAAATAACAGTTTTAGGACGGGTCTTTAGTCACTGTAGGCAGGGCTCTGGGAAGGGAACGAGTGTTCTCTACATCAGCAGGGTGCTTACATAGCCTGGGTGAGAGCTCCTCCTGAGACGCTCTAGAGCTAAAAGGAAACTTGACGTGAGTCCTTTCCTCAAGGTAAAGCCTTGAATAGCCTGCCGAAGCGGAAGCTTGGAGCAGAGCCCTTGAGGCTTAACATTCGGTCTGCTTTCTTTTAACGTTAGTAAGCTTTTCAGGTCACCAGGACCTCGCGTGGGCACCCTCTTCCCTGCAAGAGCACCGAGTACCGGCAGGCTCCCCTGGGCTGCTAAGAAACATCCAGGCCCGGAAACCTTTCCCAGTCACTCTGTGTATGCTGAGTGTAGGGCAACACACTGCACTCTTCCTTGGGAGACCTAGGTTTCCTCAGCACTCCAACAGCTCCAGGAAATCTGTTCTCTTTTATCCTACATGTCATGCAAATCTGCCTCATTGCCCTAGGCTGAGCGGCACTGACAAACCAAAACTGCTTCGCATTCCTTCTACAGTGTCAGACCTTAAGACCCCATACTTACAGGAGAAAGTCGGCTTGCGTTCCTGCTGTAACCAAAGCACAGTTCTTCCTCTTGCACTGCAGGGTTTTAGAAGAAGCTAAGTCCCGATAGCGTACCTAGAGCTTTCCCTGGGAGAGGCAGTTGGCTACACGGAGAACTCCGTGCCAAGAAAACGTTATTCAGGGAAGGGACCAGTGTGTAGCTAGAGTGTATATTTACATGGTAGAAATCACAAGGAGGTAGGCTGCGTGTTCTCTGGAAACGGGGACCTGATGGCACAGGCCTTGCTTTCCCATTTTGAATGCTGCATTCATCCTGCCTTGAAACTACCTAAATAACAGTTTTAGGACGGGTCTCTAGTCACAGTAGGCAGGGCTCTGGGAAGGGAACGAGTGTTCTCTACATCAGCAGGGTGCTTACATAGCCTGGGTGAGAGCTCCTCCTGAGACGCTCTAGAGCTAAAAGGAAACTTGACGTGAGTCCTTTCCTCAAGGTAAAGCCTTGAATAGCCTGCCGAAGCGGAAGCTTGGAGCAGAGCCCTTGAGGCTTAACATTCGGTCTGCTTTCTTTTAACGTTAGTAAGCTTTTCAGGTCACCAGGCCCTCGCGTGGGCACCCTATTCCCTGCAAGAACACCGAGTACTGGCAGGCTCTCCTGGCCTGCTAAGAAACATCCAGGCCCGGAAACCTTTCCCAGTCACTCTGTGTATGCTGAGTGTAGGGCAACACACTGCACTCTTCCTTGGGAAACCTAGGTTTCCTCAGCACTCCAACAGCTCCAGGAAATCTGTTCTCTTATATCCTACATGTCATGCCAATCTGCCTCATTGCCCTAGGCTGAGCGGCACTGACAAACCCAAACTGCTTCGCATTCCTTCTACAGAGTCATACCTGAAGACCCCATACTTACAGGAGAAAGTCGGCTTGCGTTCCTGCTGGTACCAAAGCAGAGTTCTTTCTCTTACACTGCAGGGTTTTAGAAGAGGCTAAGCCCCGATAGCGTACCTAGAGTGCTCCTCTGGGGTGCCCGTTGGCTACACGCAGAACTCCGTGCCAAACCAACATTATTCAAGGAAGGGACAAGTGTGTACCTAGAGTGTATATTTAGTTGGTAGAAATCAGAAGGAGGTAGGCTGCATGTTCGCTGGAAACGGCGACCTGATGGCACAAGCCTTGCTTTCCCATTTTGAATGCTCCTTTCATGCTGCCTTGAAGCTACCTAAATAACAGTTTTAGGACGGGTCTCTAGTCACTGTAGGCAGGGCTCTGGGAAGGGAACGAGTGTTCTCTACATCAGCAGGGTGCTTACATAGCCTGGGTGAGAGCTCCTCCTGAGACGCTCTAGAGCTAAAAGGAAACTTGACGTGAGTCCTTTCCTCAAGGTGAAGCCTTGAATAGCCTGCCGAAGCGGAAGCTTGGAGCAGAGCCCTTGAGGCTTAACATTCGGTCTGCTTTCTTTTAACGTTAGTAAGCTTTTCAGGTCACGAGGCCCTCGCGTGGGCACCCTATTCCCTGCAAGAGCACCGAGTACCGGCAGGCTCCCCTGGGCTGCTAAGAAACATCCAGGCCCGGAAACCTTTCCCAGTCACTCTGTGTATGCTGAGTGTAGGGCAACACACTGCACTCTTCCTTGGGAGACCTAGGTTTCCTCAGCACTCCAACAGCTCCAGGAAATCTGTTCTCTTATATCCTACATGTCATGCCAATCTGTCTCATTGCCCTAGGCTGAGCGGCACTGACAAACCCAAACTGCTTCGCATTCCTTCTACAGAGTCATACCTGAAGACCCCATACTTACAGGAGAAAGTCGGCTTGCGTTCCTGCTGTAACCAAAGCTCAGTTCTTCCTCTTGCACTGCAGGGTTTTAGAAGAAGCTAAGTCCCGATAGCGTACCTAGAGCTTTCCCTGGGAGAGGCAGTTGGCTACACGGAGAACTCCGTGCCAAGAAAACGTTATTCAGGGAAGGGACCAGTGTGTAGCTAGAGTGTATATTTACATGGTAGAAATCACAAGGAGGTAGGCTGCGTGTTCTCTGGAAACGGGGACCTGATGGCACAGGCCTTGCTTTCCCATTTTGAATGCTGCATTCATCCTGCCTTGAAACTACCTAAATAACAGTTTTAGGACGGGTCTCTAGTCACAGTAGGCAGGGCTCTGGGAAGGGAACGAGTGTTCTCTACATCAGCAGGGTGCTTACATAGCCTGGGTGAGAGCTCCTCCTGAGACGCTCTAGAGCTAAAAGGAAACGACGTGAGTCCTTTCCTCAAGGTAAAGCCTTGAATAGCCTGCCGAAGCGGAAGCTTGGAGCAGAGCCCTTGAGGCTTAACATTCGGTCTGCTTTCTTTTAACGTTAGTAAGCTTTTCAGGTCACCAGGCCCTCGCGTGGGCACCCTATTCCCTGCAAGAGCACCGAGTACCGGCAGGCTCCCCTGGGCTGCTAAGAAACATCCAGGCCCGGAAACCTTTCCCAGTCACTCTGTGTATGCTGAGTGTAGGGCAACACACTGCACTCTTCCTTGGGAGACCTAGGTTTCCTCAGCACTCCAACAGCTCCAGGAAATCTGTTCTCTTATATCCTACATGTCATGCCAATCTGCCTCATTGCCCTAGGCTGAGCGGCACTGACAAACCAAAACTGCTTCGCATTCCTTCTACAGAGTCAGACCTTAAGACCCCATACTTACAGGAGAAAGTCGGCTTGCGTTCCTGCTTTTGCCAAAGCCCAGTTCTTCCTCTTACACTGCAGGGTTTTAGAAGAGGCTAAGCCCCGATAGCGTCCCAAAGCGCTCCTTTGGGGAGGCCGTTGGCTACATGCAGAACTCCGTGCCAAACCAACTTTATTCAAGGAAGGGACCAGTGTGTAGCAGCAGTGTATATTTACTTGGTAGAAATCACAAGGAGGTAGGCTGCGTTTTCACTGGAAACGGGGACTGTATGGCACAAGACTTGCTTTTCCATATTGAACGCTCCATTCATGCTGCCTTGAAGCTACCTAAATAAGAGTGTTTTGCATGGGTCCCTTGTCACTGTAGGCAGTGTACTGGGAAGGGAAAGAGTTTTCTCTAAATCAACAGGGTGCTTTCATAGCCTGCGTGGGAGCTCCTCCTGAGAGGCTCTAGAGCTAAAAGGAAACTTGACGTGAGTTCTTTCCTCAAGGTAAAGCCTTGAATAGCCTGCCGAAGCGGAAGCCTGGAGGAGAGTCCTGGAGGCTTAATTTTAGGTCTGCTTTCTTTTAACGTTAGTAAGCTTTTCAGGTCACCAGGCCCTCGCGTGGGCACCCTATTCCCTGCAAGAGCACCGAGTACCGGCAGGCTCCCCTGGGCTGCTAAGAAACATCCAGGCCCGGAAACCTTTCCCAGTCACTCTGTGTATGCTGAGTGTAGGGCAACACACTGCACTCTTCCTTGGGAGACCTAGGTTTCCTCAGCACTCCAACAGCTCCAGGAAATCTGTTCTCTTATATCCTACATGTCATGCAAATCTGCCTCATTACCCTAGGCTGAGCGGCACTGACAAACCCAAACTGCTTCGCATTCCTTCTACAGAGTCATACCTGAAGACCCCATACTTACAGGAGAAAGTCGGCTTGCGTTCCTGCTGTAACCAAAGCACAGTTCTTCCTCTTGCACTGCAGGGTTTTAGAAGAAGCTATTCCCGATAGCGTACCTAGAGCTTTCCCTGGGAGAGGCAGTTGGCTACACGGAGAACTCCGTGCCAAGAAAACGTTATTCAGGGAAGGGACCAGTGTGTAGCTAGAGTGTATATTTACATGGTAGAAATCACAAGGAGGTAGGCTGCGTGTTCTCTGGAAACGGGGACCTGATGGCACAGGCCTTGCTTTCCCATTTTGAATGCTCCATTCATCCTGCCTTGAAACTACCTAAATAACAGTTTTAGGACGGGTCTCTAGTCACAGTAGGCAGGGCTCTGGGAAGGGAACGAGTGTTCTCTACATCAGCAGGGTGCTTACATAGCCTGGGTGAGAGCTCCTCCTGAGACGCTCTAGAGCTAAAAGGAAACTTGACGTGAGTCCTTTCCTCAAGGTAAAGCCTTGAATAGCCTGCCGAAGCGGAAGCTTGGAGCAGAGCCCTTGAGGCTTAACATTCGGTCTGCTTTCTTTTAACGTTAGTAAGCTTTTCAGGTCACCAGGACCTCGCGTGGGCACCCTATTCCCTGCAAGAGCACCGAGTACCGGCAGGCTCCCCTGGGCTGCTAAGAAACATCCAGGCCCGGAAAACTTTCCCAGTCACTCTGTGTATGCTGAGTGTAGGGCAACACACTGCACTCTTCCTTGGGAGACCTAGGTTTCCTCAGCACTCCAACAGCTCCAGGAAATCTGTTCTCTTATATCCTACATGTCATGCCAATCTGCCTCATTGCCCTAGGCTGAGCGGCACTGACAAACCAAAACTGCTTCGCATTCCTTCTACAGAGTCAGACCTTAAGACCCCATACTTACAGGAGAAAGTCGGCTTGCGTTCCTGCTTTTGCCAAAGCCCAGTTCTTCCTCTTACACTGCAGGGTTTTAGAAGAGGCTAAGCCCCGATAGCGTCCCAAAGCGCTCCTTTGGGGAGGCCGTTGGCTACATGCAGAACTCCGTGCCAAACCAACTTTATTTAAGGAAGGGACCAGTGTGTAGCAGCAGTGTATATTTACTTGGTAGAAATCACAAGGAGGTAGGCTGCGTTTTCACTGGAAACGGGGAATGTATGGCACAAGACTTGCTTTTCCATATTGAACGCTCCATTCATGCTGCCTTGAAGCTACCTAAATAAGAGTGTTTTGCATGGGTCCCTTGTCACTGTAGGCAGTGTACTGGGAAGGGAAAGAGTTTTCTCTAAATCAACAGGGTGCTTTCATAGCCTGCGTGGGAGCTCCTCCTGAGAGGCTCTAGAGCTAAAAGGAAACTTGACGTGAGTTCTTTCCTCAAGGTAAAGCCTTGAATAGCCTGCCGAAGCGGAAGCCTGGAGGAGAGTCCTGGAGGCTTAATTTTAGGTCTGCTTTCTTTTAACGTTAGTAAGCTTTTCAGGTCACCAGGCCCTCGCGTGGGCACCCTATTCCCTGCAAGAACACCGAGTACTGGCAGGCTCTCCTGGCCTGCTAAGAAACATCCAGGCCCGGAAACCTTTCCCAGTCACTCTGTGTATGCTGAGTGTAGGGCAACACACTGCACTCTTCCTTGGGAGACCTAGGTTTCCTCAGCACTCCAACAGCTCCAGGAAATCTGTTCTCTTATATCCTACATGTCATGCCAATCTGCCTCATTGCCCTAGGCTGAGCGGCACTGACAAACCCAAACTGCTTCGCATTCCTTCTACAGAGTCATACCTGAAGACCCCATACTTACAGGAGAAAGTCGGCTTGCGTTCCTGCTTTTGCCAAAGCCCAGTTCTTCCTCTTACACTGCAGGGTTTTAGAAGAGGCTAAGCCCCGATAGCGTCCCAAAGCGCTCCTTTGGGGAGGCCGTTGGCTACATGCAGAACTCCGTGCCAAACCAACTTTATTGAAGGAAGGGACCAGTGTGTAGCAGCAGTGTATATTTACTTGGTAGAAATCACAAGGAGGTAGGCTGCGTTTTCACTGGAAACGGGGAATGTATGGCACAAGACTTGCTTTTCCATATTGAACGCTCCATTCATGCTGCCTTGAAGCTACCTAAATAAGAGTGTTTTGCATGGGTCCCTTGTCACTGTAGGCAGTGTACTGGGAAGGGAAAGAGTTTTCTCTAAATCAACAGGGTGCTTTCATAGCCTGCGTGGGAGCTCCTCCTGAGAGGCTCTAGAGCTAAAAGGAAACTTGACGTGAGTCCTTTCCTCAAGGTAAAGCCTTGAATAGCCTGCCGAAGCGGAAACTTGGAGGAGAGTCCTGGAGCGGAAGCCTGGAGGAGAGTCCTGGAGGCTTAATTTTAGGTCTGCTTTCTTTTAACGTTAGTAAGCTTTTCAGGTCACCAGGACCTCGCGTGGGCACCCTATTCCCTGCAAGACCACCGAGTACTGGCAGGCTCTCCTGGCCTGCTAAGAAACATCCAGGCCCGGAAACCTTTCCCAGTCACTCTGTGTATGCTGAGTGTAGGGCAACAAACTGAACTCTTCCTTGGGAGACCTAGGTTTCCTCAGCACTCCAACAGCTCCAGGAAATCTGTTCTCTTACGTCCTACATGTCATGCCAATCTGCCTCATTGCCCTAGGCTGAGCGCACTGAGAAACCAAAACTGCTTCGCATTCCTTCTAAAGAGTCATAACTTCAGACCCCATACTTACAGGAGAAAGTCGGCTTGCGTTCCTGCTGTAACCAAAGCACAGTTCTTCCTCTTGCACTGCAGGGTTTTAGAAGAAGCTAAGTCCCGATAGCGTACCTAGAGCTTTCCCTGGGAGAGGCAGTTGGCTACACGGAGAACTCCGTGCCAAGAAAACGTTATTCAGGGAAGGGACCAGTGTGTAGCTAGAGTGTATATTTACATGGTAGAAATCACAAGGAGGTAGGCTGCGTGTTCTCTGGAAACGGGGACCTGATGGCACAGGCCTTGCTTTCCCATTTTGAATGCTCCATTCATCCTGCCTTGAAACTACCTAAATAACAGTTTTAGGACGGGTCTTTAGTCACTGTGGGCAGGGCTCTGGGAAGGGAACGAGTGTTCTCTA
Organism: Eschrichtius robustus; assembly: GCF_028021215.1. NCBI lineage: Eukaryota > Metazoa > Chordata > Mammalia > Artiodactyla > Eschrichtiidae > Eschrichtius > Eschrichtius robustus. The sequence goes on along the minus strand of NC_090838.1, from coordinate 67,927,160 downwards.
CATCAGCAGGGTGCTTACATAGCCTGGGTGAGAGCTCCTCCTGAGACGCTCTAGAGCTAAAAGGAAACTTGACGTGAGTCCTTTCCTCAAGGTGAAGCCTTGAATAGCCTGCCGAAGCGGAAGCTTGGAGCAGAGCCCTTGAGGCTTAACATTCGGTCTGCTTTCTTTTAACGTTAGTAAGCTTTTCAGGTCACCAGGACCTCGCGTGGGCACCCTATTCCCTGCAAGAGCACCGAGTACCGGCAGGCTCCCCTGGGCTGCTAAGAAACATCCAGGCCCGGAAACCTTTCCCAGTCACTCTGTGTATGCTGAGTGTAGGGCAACACACTGCACTCTTCCTTGGGAGACCTAGGTTTCCTCAGCACTCCAACAGCTCCAGGAAATCTGTTCTCTTATATCCTACATGTCATGCAAATCTGCCTCATTGCCCTAGGCTGAGCGGCACTGACAAACCAAAACTGCTTCGCATTCCTTCTACAGTGTCAGACCTTAAGACCCCATACTTACACGAGAAAGTCGGCTTGCGTTCCTGCTGTAACCAAAGCACAGTTCTTCCTCTTGCACTGCAGGGTTTTAGAAGAAGCTAAGTCCCGATAGCGTACCTAGAGCTTTCCCTGGGAGAGGCAGTTGGCTACACGGAGAACTCCGTGCCAAGAAAACGTTATTCAGGGAAGGGACCAGTGTGTAGCTAGAGTGTATATTTACATGGTAGAAATCACAAGGAGGTAGGCTGCGTGTTCTCTGGAAACGGGGACCTGATGGCACAGGCCTTGCTTTCCCATTTTGAATGCTCCATTCATCCTGCCTTGAAACTACCTAAATAACAGTTTTAGGACGGGTCTCTAGTCACAGTAGGCAGGGCTCTGGGAAGGGAACGAGTGTTCTCTACATCAGCAGGGTGCTTACATAGCCTGGGTGAGAGCTCCTCCTGAGACGCTCTAGAGCTAAAAGGAAACTTGACGTGAGTCCTTTCCTCAAGGTAAAGCCTTGAATAGCCTGCCGAAGCGGAAGCTTGGAGCAGAGCCCTTGAGGCTTAACATTCGGTCTGCTTTCTTTTAACGTTAGTAAGCTTTTCAGGTCACCAGGCCCTCGCGTGGGCACCCTATTCCCTGCAAGATCACCGAGTACCGGCAGGCTCCCCTGGGCTGCTAAGAAACATCCAGGCCCGGAAACCTTTCCCAGTCACTGTGTATGCTGAGTGTAGGGCAACACATTGCACTCTTCCTTGGGAGACCTAGGTTTCCTCAGCACTCCAACAGCTCCAGGAAATCTGTTCTCTTATATCCTACATGTCATGCCAATCTGCCTCATTGCCTTAGGCTGAGCGGCACTGACAAACCAAAACTGCTTCGCATTCCTTCTACAGAGTCAGACCTTAAGACCCCATACTTACAGGAGAAAGTCGGCTTGCGTTCCTGCTTTTGCCAAAGCCCAGTTCTTCCTCTTACACTGCAGGGTTTTAGAAGAGGCTAAGCCCCGATAGCGTCCCAAAGCGCTCCTTTGGGGAGGCCGTTGGCTACATGCAGAACTCCGTGCCAAACCAACTTTATTCAAGGAAGGGACCAGTGTGTACCAGCAGTGTATATTTACTTGGTAGAAATCACAAGGAGGTAGGCTGCGTTTTCACTGGAAACGGGGAATGTATGGCACAAGACTTGCTTTTCCATATTGAACGCTCCATTCATGCTGCCTTGAAGCTACCTAAATAAGAGTGTTTTGCATGGGTCCCTTGTCACTGTAGGCAGTGTACTGGGAAGGGAAAGAGTTTTCTCTAAATCAACAGGGTGCTTTCATAGCCTGCGTGGGAGCTCCTCCTGAGAGGCTCTAGAGCTAAAAGGAAACTTGACGTGAGTTCTTTCCTCAAGGTAAAGCCTTGAATAGCCTGCCGAAGCGGAAGCCTGGAGGAGAGTCCTGGAGGCTTAATTTTAGGTCTGCTTTCTTTTAACCTTAGTAAGCTTTTCAGGTCACCAGGCCCTCGCGTGGGCACCCTATTCCCTGCAAGAACACCGAGTACTGGCAGGCTCTCCTGGCCTGCTAAGAAACATCCAGGCCCGGAAAACTTTCCCAGTCACTCTGTGTATGCTGAGTGTAGGGCAACACACTGCACTCTTCCTTGGGAGACCTAGGTTTCCTCAGCACTCCAACAGCTCCAGGAAATCTGTTCTCTTATATCCTACATGTCATGCAAATCTGCCTCATTGCCCTAGGCTGAGCGGCACTGACAAACCCAAACTGCTTCGCATTCCTTCTACAGAGTCATACCTGAAGACCCCATACTTACAGGAGAAAGTCGGCTTGCGTTCCTGCTTTTGCCAAAGCCCAGTTCTTCCTCTTACACTGCAGGGTTTTAGAAGAGGCTAAGCCCCGATAGCGTCCCAAAGCGCTCCTTTGGGGAGGCCGTTGGCTACATGCAGAACTCCGTGCCAATCCAACTTTATTCAAGGAAGGGACCAGTGTGTAGCAGCAGTGTATATTTACTTGGTAGAAATCACAAGGAGGTAGGCTGCGTTTTCACTGGAAACGGGGAATGTATGGCACAAGACTTGCTTTTCCATATTGAACGCTCCATTCATGCTGCCTTGAAGCTACCTAAATAAGAGTGTTTTGCATGGGTCCCTTGTCACTGTAGGCAGTGTACTGGGAAGGGAAAGAGTTTTCTCTAAATCAACAGGGTGCTTTCATAGCCTGCGTGGGAGCTCCTCCTGAGAGGCTCTAGAGCTAAAAGGAAACTTGACGTGAGTTCTTTGCTCAAGGTAAAGCCTTGAATAGCCTGCCGAAGCGGAAGCCTGGAGGAGAGTCCTGGAGGCTTAATTTTAGGTCTGCTTTCTTTTAACGTTAGTAAGCTTTTCAGGTCACCAGGCCCTCGCGTGGGCACCCTATTCCCTGCAAGAACACCGAGTACTGGCAGGCTGTCCTGGCCTGCTAAGAAACATCCAGGCCCGGAAACCTTTCCCAGTCACTCTGTGTATGCTGAGTGTAGGGCAACACACTGCACTCTTCCTTGGGAGACCTAGGTTTTCTCAGCACTCCAACAGCTCCAGGAAATCTGTTCTCTTATATCCTACATGTCATGCAAATCTGCCTCATTGCCCTAGGCTGAGCGGCACTGACAAACCCAAACTGCTTCGCATTCCTTCTACAGAGTCATACCTGAAGACCCCATACTTACACGAGAAAGTCGGCTTGCGTTCCTGCTGTAACCAAAGCACAGTTCTTCCTCTTGCACTGCAGGGTTTTAGAAGAAGCTAAGTCCCGATAGCGTACCTAGAGCTTTCCCTGGGAGAGGCAGTTGTCTACACGGAGAACTCCGTGCCAAGAAAACGTTATTCAGGGAAGGGACCAGTGTGTAGCTAGAGTGTATATTTACATGGTAGAAATCACAAGGAGGTAGGCTGCGTGTTCTCTGGAAACGGGGACCTGATGGCACAGGCCTTGCTTTCCCATTTTGAATGCTCCATTCATCCTGCCTTGAAACTACCTAAATAACAGTTTTAGGACGGGTCTCTAGTCACAGTAGGCAGGGCTCTGGGAAGGGAACGAGTGTTCTCTACATCAGCAGGGTGCTTACATAGCCTGGGTGAGAGCTCCTCCTGAGACGCTCTAGAGCTAAAAGGAAACTTGACGTGAGTCCTTTCCTCAAGGTAAAGCCTTGAATAGCCTGCCGAAGCGGAAGCTTGGAGCAGAGCCCTTGAGGCTTAACATTCGGTCTGCTTTCTTTTAACGTTAGTAAGCTTTTCAGGTCACCAGGCCCTCGCGTGGGCACCCTATTCCCTGCAAGAGCACCGAGTACCGGCAGGCTCCCCTGGGCTGCTAAGAAACATCCAGGCCCGGAAACCGTTCCCAGTCACTCTGTGTATGCTGAGTGTAGGGCAACACACTGCACTCTTCCTTGGGAGACCTAGGTTTCCTCAGCACTCCAACAGCTCCAGGAAATCTGTTTTCTTACGTCCTACATGTCATGCCAATCTGCCTCATTGCCCTAGGCTGAGCGCACTGAGAAACCAAAACTGCTTCGCATTCCTTCTAAAGAGTCATAACTTCAGACCCCATACTTACAGGAGAAAGTCGGCTTGCGTTCCTGCTGGTACCAAAGCAGAGTTCTTTCTCTTACACTGCAGGGTTTTAGAAGAGGCTAAGCCCCGATAGCGTACCTAGAGTGCTCCTCAGGGGTGGCCGTTGGCTACACGCAGAACTCCGTGCCAAACCAACATTATTCAAGAAAGGGACCAGTGTGTACCTAGAGTGTATATTTAGTTGGTAGAAATCAGAAGGAGGTAGGCTGCATGTTCGCTGGAAACGGCGACCTGATGGCACAAGCCTTGCTTTCCCATTTTGAATGCTCCTTTCATGCTGCCTTGAAGCTACCTAAATAACAGTTTTAGGACGGGTCTTTAGTCACTGTAGGCAGGGCTCTGGGAAGGGAACGAGTGTTCTCTACATCAGCAGGGTGCTTACATAGCCTGGGTGAGAGCTCCTCCTGAGACGCTCTAGAGCTAAAAGGAAACTTGACGTGAGTCCTTTCCTCAAGGTAAAGCCTTGAATAGCCTGCCGAAGCGGAAGTTTGGAGCATAGCCCTTGAGGCTTAACATTCGGTCTGCTTTCTTTTAACGTTAGTAAGCTTTTCAGGTCACCAGGACCTCGCGTGGGCACCCTATTCCCTGCAAGAGCACCGAGTACCGGCAGGCTCCCCTGGTCTGCTAAGAAACATCCAGGCCCGGAAACCTTTCCCAGTCACTCTGTGTATGCTGGGTGTAGGGCAACACACTGCACTCTTCCTTGGGAGACCTAGGTTTCCTCAGCACTCCAACAGCTCCAGGAAATCTGTTCTCTTATATCCTACATGTCATGCAAATCTGCCTCATTGCCCTAGGCTGAGCGGCACTGACAAACCCAAACTGCTTCGCATTCCTTCTACAGAGTCAGACCTTAAGACCCCATACTTACAGGAGAAAGTCGGCTTGCGTTCCTGCTGTAATCAAAGCACAGTTCTTCCTCTTGCACTGCAGGGTTTTAGAAGAAGCTAAGTCCCGATAGCGTACCTAGAGCTTTCCCTGGGAGAGGCAGTTGGCTACACGGAGAACTCCGTGCCAAGAAAACGTTATTCAGGGAAGGGACCAGTGTGTAGCTAGAGTGTATATTTACATGGTAGAAATCACAAGGAGGTAGGCTGCGTGTTCTCTGGAAACGGGGACCTGATGGCACAGGCCTTGCTTTCCCATTTTGAATGCTCCATTCATCCTGCCTTGAAACTACCTAAATAACAGTTTTAGGACGGGTCTCTAGTCACAGTAGGCAGGGCTCTGGGAAGGGAACGAGTGTTCTCTACATCAGCAGGGTGCTTACATAGCCTGGGTGAGAGCTCCTCCTGAGACGCTCTAGAGCTAAAAGGAAACTTGACGTGAGTCCTTTCCTCAAGGTAAAGCCTTGAATAGCCTGCCGAAGCGGAAGTTTGGAGCAGAGCCCTTGAGGCTTAACATTCGGTCTGCTTTCTTTTAACGTTAGTAAGCTTTTCAGGTCACCAGGCCCTCGCGTGGGCACCCTATTCCCTGCAAGAGCACCGAGTACCGGCAGGCTCCCCTGGGCTGCTAAGAAACATCCAGGCCCGGAAACCTTTCCCAGTCACTCTGTGTATGCTGAGTGTAGGGCAACACACTGCACTCTTCCTTGGGAGACCTAGGTTTCCTCAGCACTCCAACAGCTCCAGGAAATCTGTTCTCTTATATCCTACATGTCATGCAAATCTGCCTCATTGCCCTAGGCTGAGCGGCACTGACAAACCCAAACTGCTTCGCATTCCTTCTACAGAGTCATACCTGAAGACCCCATACTTACAGGAGAAAGTCGGCTTGCGTTCCTGCTGGTACCAAAGCAGAGTTCTTTCTCTTACACTGCAGGGTTTTAGAAGAGGCTAAGCCCCGATAGCGTACCTAGAGTGCTCCTCTGGGGTGCCCGTTGGCTACACGCAGAACTCCGTGCCAAACCAACATTATTCAAGGAAGGGACAAGTGTGTACCTAGAGTGTATATTTAGTTGGTAGAAATCAGAAGGAGGTAGGCTGCATGTTCGCTGGAAACGGCGACCTGATGGCACAAGCCTTGCTTTCCCATTTTGAATGCTCCTTTCATGCTGCCTTGAAGCTACCTAAATAACAGTTTTAGGACGGGTCTTTAGTCACTGTAGGCAGGGCTCTGGGAAGGGAACGAGTGTTCTCTACATCAGCAGGGTGCTTACATAGCCTGGGTGAGAGCTCCTCCTGAGACGCTCTAGAGCTAAAAGGAAACTTGACGTGAGTCCTTTCCTCAAGGTGAAGCCTTGAATAGCCTGCCGAAGCGGAAGCTTGGAGCAGAGCCCTTGAGGCTTAACATTCGGTCTGCTTTCTTTTAACGTTAGTAAGCTTTTCAGGTCACCAGGCCCTCGCGTGGGCACCCTATTCCCTGCAAGAGCACCGAGTACCGGCAGGCTCCCCTGGGCTGCTAAGAAACATCCAGGCCCGGAAACCTTTCTCAGTCACTCTGTGTATGCTGAGTGTAGAGCAACACACTGCACTCTTCCTTGGGAGACCTAGGTTTCCTCAGCACTCCAACAGCTCCAGGAAATCTGTTCTCTTATATCCTACATGTCATGCCAATCTGTCTCATTGCCCTAGGCTGAGCGGCACTGACAAACCAAAACTGCTTCACATTCCTTCTACAGAGTCAGACCTTAAGACCCCATACTTACAGGAGAAAGTCGGCTTGCGTTCCTGCTTTTGCCAAAGCCCAATTCTTCCTCTTACACTGCAGGGTTTTAGAAGAGGCTAAGCCCCGATAGCGTCCCAAAGCGCTCCTTTGGGGAGGCCGTTGGCTACATGCAGAACTCCGTGCCAAACCAACTTTATTCAAGGAAGGGACCAGTGTGTAGCAGCAGTGTATATTTACTTGGTAGAAATCACAAGGAGGTAGGCTGCGTTTTCACTGGAAACGGGGAATGTATGGCACAAGACTTGCTTTTCCATATTGAACGCTCCATTCATGCTGCCTTGAAGCTACCTAAATAAGAGTGTTTTGCATGGGTCCCTTGTCACTGTAGGCAGTGTACTGGGAAGGGAAAGAATTTTCTCTAAATCAACAGGGTGCTTTCATAGCCTGCGTGGGAGCTCCTCCTGAGAGGCTCTAGAGCTAAAAGGAAACTTGACGTGAGTTCTTTCCTCAAGGTAAAGCCTTGAATAGCCTGCCGAAGCGGAAGCCTGGAGGAGAGTCCTGGAGGCTTAATTTTAGGTCTGCTTTCTTTTAACGTTAGTAAGCTTTTCAGGTCACCAGGCCCTCGCGTGGGCACCCTATTCCCTGCAAGAACACAGAGTACTGGCAGGCTCTCCTGGCCTGCTAAGAAACATCCAGGCCCGGAAACCTTTCCCAGTCACTCTGTGTATGCTGAGTGTAGGGCAACACACTGCACTCTTCCTTGGGAGACCTAGGTTTCCTCAGCACTCCAACAGCTCCAGGAAATCTGTTCTCTTATATCCTACATGTCATGCAAATCTGCCTCATTGCCCTAGGCTGAGCGGCACTGACAAACCAAAACTGCTTCGCATTCCTTCTACAGTGTCAGACCTTAAGACCCCATACTTACAGGAGAAAGTCGGCTTGCGTTCCTGCTGTAACCAAAGCACAGTTCTTCCTCTTGCACTGTAGGGTTTTAGAAGAAGCTAAGTCCCGATAGCGTACCTAGAGCTTTCCCTGGGAGAGGCAGTTGGCTACACGGAGAACTCCGTGCCAAGAAAACGTTATTCAGGGAAGGGACCAGTGTGTAGCTAGAGTGTATATTTACATGGTAGAAATCACAAGGAGGTAGGCTGCGTGTTCTCTGGAAACGGGGACCTGATGGCACAGGCCTTGCTTTCCCATTTTGAATGCTCCATTCATCCTGCTTTGAAACTACCTAAATAACAGTTTTAGGACGGGTCTCTAGTCACAGTAGGCAGGGCTCTGGGAAGGGAACGAGTGTTCTCTACATCAGCAGGGTGCTTACATAGCCTGGGTGAGAGCTCCTCCTGAGACGCTCTAGAGCTAAAAGGAAACTTGACGTGAGTCCTTTCCTCAAGGTAAAGCCTTGAATAGCCTGCCGAAGCGGAAGCTTGGAGCAGAGCCCTTGAGGCTTAACATTCGGTCTGCTTTCTTTTAACGTTAGTAAGCTTTTCAGGTCACCAGGACCTCGCGTGGGCACCCTATTCCCTGCAAGATCACCGAGTACCGGCAGGCTCCCCTGGGCTGCTAAGAAACATCCAGGCCCGGAAACCTTTCCCAGTCACTCTGTGTATGCTGAGTGTAGGGCAACACACTGCACTCTTCCTTGGGAGACCTAGGTTTCCTCAGCACTCCAACAGCTCCAGGAAATCTGTTCTCTTATATCCTACATGTCATGCCAATCTGCCTCATTGCCCTAGGCTGAGCGGCACTGACAAACCAAAACTGCTTCGCATTCCTTCTACAGAGTCAGACCTTAAGACCCCATACTTACAGGAGAAAGTCGGCTTTCGTTCCTGCTTTTGCCAAAGCCCAGTTCTTCCTCTTACACTGCAGGGTTTTAGAAGAGGCTAAGCCCCGATAGCGTCCCAAAGCGCTCCTTTGGGGAGGCCGTTGGCTACATGCAGAACTCCGTGCCAAACCAACTTTATTCAAGGAAGGGACCAGTGTGTAGCAGCAGTGTATATTTACTTGGTAGAAATCACAAGGAGGTAGGCTGCGTTTTCACTGGAAACGGGGAATGTATGGCACAAGACTTGCTTTTCCATATTGAACGCTCCATTCATGCTGCCTTGAAGCTACCTAAATAAGAGTGTTTTGCATGGGTCCCTTGTCACTGTAGGCAGTGTACTGGGAAGGGAAAGAGTTTTCTCTAAATCAACAGGGTGCTTTCATAGCCTGCGTGGGAGCTCCTCCTGAGAGGCTCTAGAGCTAAAAGGAAACTTGACGTGAGTTCTTTCCTCAAGGTAAAGCCTTGAATAGCCTGCCGAAGCGGAAGCCTGGAGGAGAGTCCTGGAGGCTTAATTTTAGGTCTGCTTTCTTTTAACGTTAGTAAGCTTTTCAGGTCACCAGGCCCTCGCGTGGGCACCCTATTCCCTGCAAGAGCACCGAGTACCGGCAGGCTCCCCTGGGCTGCTAAGAAACATCCAGGCCCGGAAACCTTTCCCAGTCACTCTGTGTATGCTGAGTGTAGGGCAACACACTGCACTCTTCCTTGGGAGACCTAGGTTTCCTCAGCACTCCAACAGCTCCAGGAAATCTGTTCTCTTTTATCCTACATGTCATGCAAATCTGCCTCATTGCCCTAGGCTGAGCGGCACTGACAAACCAAAACTGCTTCGCATTCCTTCTACAGAGTCATACCTGAAGACCCCATACTTACAGGAGAAAGTCGGCTTGCGTTCCTGCTGTAACCAAAGCACAGTTCTTCCTCTTGCACTGCAGGGTTTTAGAAGAAGCTATTCCCGATAGCGTACCTAGAGCTTTCCCTGGGAGAGGCAGTTGGCTACACGGAGAACTCCGTGCCAAGAAAACGTTATTCAGGGAAGGGACCAGTGTGTAGCTAGAGTGTATATTTACATGGTAGAAATCACAAGGAGGTAGGCTGCGTGTTCTCTGGAAACGGGGACCTGATGGCACAGGCCTTGCTTTCCCATTTTGAATGCTCCATTCATCCTGCCTTGAAACTACCTAAATAACAGTTTTAGGACGGGTCTCTAGTCACAGTAGGCAGGGCTCTGGGAAGGGAACGAGTGTTCTCTACATCAGCAGGGTGCTTACATAGCCTGGGTGAGAGCTCCTCCTGAGACGCTCTAGAGCTAAAAGGAAACTTGACGTGAGTCCTTTCCTCAAGGTAAAGCCTTGAATAGCCTGCCGAAGCGGAAGCTTGGAGCAGAGCCCTTGAGGCTTAACATTCGGTCTGCTTTCTTTTAACGTTAGTAAGCTTTTCAGGTCACCAGGACCTCGCGTGGGCACCCTATTCCCTGCAAGAGCACCGAGTACCGGCAGGCTCCCCTGGGCTGCTAAGAAACATCCAGGCCCGGAAACCTTTCCCAGTCACTCTGTGTATGCTGAGTGTAGGGCAACACACTGCACTCTTCCTTGGGAGACCTAGGTTTCCTCAGCACTCCAACAGCTCCAGGAAATCTGTTCTCTTATATCCTACATGTCATGCCAATCTGCCTCATTGCCCTAGGCTGAGCGGCACTGACAAACCAAAACTGCTTCGCATTCCTTCTACAGAGTCAGACCTTAAGACCCCATACTTACAGGAGAAAGTCGGCTTGCGTTCCTGCTTTTGCCAAAGCCCAGTTCTTCCTCTTACACTGCAGGGTTTTAGAAGAGGCTAAGCCCCGATAGCGTCCCAAAGCGCTCCTTTGGGGAGGCCGTTGGCTACATGCAGAACTCCGTGCCAAACCAACTTTATTCAAGGAAGGGACCAGTGTGTAGCAGCAGTGTATATTTACTTGGTAGAAATCACAAGGAGGTAGGCTGCGTTTTCACTGGAAACGGGGAATGTATGGCACAAGACTTGCTTTTCCATATTGAACGCTCCATTCATGCTGCCTTGAAGCTACCTAAATAAGAGTGTTTTGCATGGGTCCCTTGTCACTGTAGGCAGTGTACTGGGAAGGGAAAGAGTTTTCTCTAAATCAACAGGGTGCTTTCATAGCCTGCGTGGGAGCTCCTCCTGAGAGGCTCTAGAGCTAAAAGGAAACTTGACGTGAGTTCTTTCCTCAAGGTAAAGCCTTGAATAGCCTGCCGAAGCGGAAGCCTGGAGGAGAGTCCTGGAGGCTTAATTTTAGGTCTGCTTTCTTTTAACGTTAGTAAGCTTTTCAGGTCACCAGGCCCTCGCGTGGGCACCCTATTCCCTGCAAGAACACCGAGTACTGGCAGGCTCTCCTGGCCTGCTAAGAAACATCCAGGCCCGGAAACCTTTCCCAGTCACTCTGTGTATGCTGAGTGTAGGGCAACACACTGCACTCTTCCTTGGGAGACCTAGGTTTCCTCAGCACTCCAACAGCTCCAGGAAATCTGTTCTCTTATATCCTACATGTCATGCCAATCTGCCTCATTGCCCTAGGCTGAGCGGCACTGACAAACCCAAACTGCTTCGCATTCCTTCTACAGAGTCATACCTGAAGACCCCATACTTACAGGAGAAAGTCGGCTTGCGTTCCTGCTTTTGCCAAAGCCCAGTTCTTCCTCTTACACTGCAGGGTTTTAGAAGAGGCTAAGCCCCGATAGCGTCCCAAAGCGCTCCTTTGGGGAGGCCGTTGGCTACATGCAGAACTCCGTGCCAAACCAACTTTATTGAAGGAAGGGACCAGTGTGTAGCAGCAGTGTATATTTACTTGGTAGAAATCACAAGGAGGTAGGCTGCGTTTTCACTGGAAACGGGGAATGTATGGCACAAGACTTGCTTTTCCATATTGAACGCTCCATTCATGCTGCCTTGAAGCTACCTAAATAAGAGTGTTTTGCATGGGTCCCTTGTCACTGTAGGCAGTGTACTGGGAAGGGAAAGAGTTTTCTCTAAATCAACAGGGTGCTTTCATAGCCTGCGTGGGAGCTCCTCCTGAGAGGCTCTAGAGCTAAAAGGAAACTTGACGTGAGTCCTTTCCTCAAGGTAAAGCCTTGAATAGCCTGCCGAAGCGGAAACTTGGAGGAGAGTCCTGGAGCGGAAGCCTGGAGGAGAGTCCTGGAGGCTTAATTTTAGGTCTGCTTTCTTTTAACGTTAGTAAGCTTTTCAGGTAACCAGGACCTCGCGTGGGCACCCTATTCCCTGCAAGACCACCGAGTACTGGCAGGCTCTCCTGGCCTGCTAAGAAACATCCAGGCCCGGAAACCTTTCCCAGTCACTCTGTGTATGCTGAGTGTAGGGCAACAAACTGAACTCTTCCTTGGGAGACCTAGGTTTCCTCAGCACTCCAACAGCTCCAGGAAATCTGTTCTCTTACGTCCTACATGTCATGCCAATCTGCCTCATTGCCCTAGGCTGAGCGCACTGAGAAACCAAAACTGCTTCGCATTCCTTCTAAAGAGTCATAACTTCAGACCCCATACTTACAGGAGAAAGTCGGCTTGCATTCCTGCTGTAACCAAAGCACAGTTCTTCCTCTTGCACTGCAGGGTTTTAGAAGAAGCTAAGTCCCGATAGCGTACCTAGAGCTTTCCCTGGGAGAGGCAGTTGGCTACACGGAGAACTCCGTGCCAATAAAACGTTATTCAGGGAAGGGACCAGTGTGTAGCTAGAGTGTATATTTACATGGTAGAAATCACAAGGAGGTAGGCTGCGTGTTCTCTGGAAACGGGGACCTGATGGCACAGGCCTTGCTTTCCCATTTTGAATGCTCCATTCATCCTGCCTTGAAACTACCTAAATAACAGTTTTAGGACGGGTCTTTAGTCACTGTGGGCAGGGCTCTGGGAAGGGAACGAGTGTTCTCTACATCAGCAGGGTGCTTACATAGCCTGGGTGAGAGCTCCTCCTGAGACGCTCTAGAGCTAAAAGGAAACTTGACGTGAGTCCTTTCCTCAAGGTGAAGCCTTGAATAGCCTGCCGAAGCGGAAGCTTGGAGCAGAGCCCTTGAGGCTTAACATTCGGTCTGCTTTTTTTTAACGTTAGTAAGCTTTTCAGGTCACCAGGACCTCGCGTGGGCACCCTATTCCCTGCAAGAGCACCGAGTACCGGCAGGCTCCCCTGGGCTGCTAAGAAACATCCAGGCCCGGAAAACTTTCCCAGTCACTCTGTGTATGCTGAGTGTAGGGCAACACACTGCACTCTTCCTTGGGAGACCTAGGTTTCCTCAGCACTCCAACAGCTCCAGGAAATCTGTTCTCTTATATCCTACATGTCATGCAAATCTGCCTCATTGCCCTAGGCTGAGCGGCACTGACAAACCAAAACTGCTTCGCATTCCTTCTACAGTGTCAGACCTTAAGACCCCATACTTACAGGAGAAAGTCGGCTTGTGTTCCTGCTGTAACCAAAGCACAGTTCTTCCTCTTGCACTGCAGGGTTTTAGAAGAAGCTAAGTCCCGATAGCGTACCTAGAGCTTTCCCTGGGAGAGGCAGTTGGCTACACGGAGAACTCCGTGCCAAGAAAACGTTATTCAGGGAAGGGACCAGTGTGTAGCTAGAGTGTATATTTACATGGTAGAAATCACAAGGAGGTAGGCTGCGTGTTCTCTGGAAACGGGGACCTGATGGCACAGGCCTTGCTTTCCCATTTTGAATGCTCCATTCATCCTGCCTTGAAACTACCTAAATAACAGTTTTAGGACGGGTCTCTAGTCACAGTAGGCAGGGCTCTGGGAAGGGAACGAGTGTTCTCTACATCAGCAGGGTGCTTACATAGCCTGGGTGAGAGCTCCTCCTGAGACGCTCTAGAGCTAAAAGGAAACTTGACGTGAGTCCTTTCCTCAAGGTAAAGCCTTGAATAGCCTGCCGAAGCGGAAGCTTGGAGCAGAGCCCTTGAGGCTTAACATTCGGTCTGCTTTCTTTTAACGTTAGTAAGCTTTTCAGGTCACCAGGACCTCGCGTGGGCACCCTATTCCCTGCAAGATCACCGAGTACCGGCAGGCTCCCCTGGGCTGCTAAGAAACATCCAGGCCCGGAAACCTTTCCCAGTCACTGTGTATGCTGAGTGTAGGGCAACACATTGCACTCTTCCTTGGGAGACCTAGGTTTCCTCAGCACTCCAACAGCTCCAGGAAATCTGTTCTCTTATATCCTACATGTCATGCCAATCTGCCTCATTGCCTTAGGCTGAGCGGCACTGACAAACCAAAACTGCTTCGCATTCCTTCTACAGAGTCAGACCTTAAGACCCCATACTTACAGGAGAAAGTCGGCTTGCGTTCCTGCTTTTGCCAAAGCCCAGTTCTTCCTCTTACACTGCAGGGTTTTAGAAGAGGCTAAGCCCCGATAGCGTCCCAAAGCGCTCCTTTGGGGAGGCCGTTGGCTACATGCAGAACTCCGTGCCAAACCAACTTTATTCAAGGAAGGGACCAGTGTGTACCAGCAGTGTATATTTACTTGGTAGAAATCACAAGGAGGTAGGCTGCGTTTTCACTGGAAACGGGGAATGTATGGCACAAGACTTGCTTTTCCATATTGAACGCTCCATTCATGCTGCCTTGAAGCTACCTAAATAAGAGTGTTTTGCATGGGTCCCTTGTCACTGTAGGCAGTGTACTGGGAAGGGAAAGAGTTTTCTCTAAATCAACAGGGTGCTTTCATAGCCTGCGTGGGAGCTCCTCCTGAGAGGCTCTAGAGCTAAAAGGAAACTTGACGTGAGTTCTTTCCTCAAGGTAAAGCCTTGAATAGCCTGCCGAAGCGGAAGCCTGGAGGAGAGTCCTGGAGGCTTAATTTTAGGTCTGCTTTCTTTTAACGTTAGTAAGCTTTTCAGGTCACCAGGCCCTCGCGTGGGCACCCTATTCCCTGCAAGAACACCGAGTACTGGCAGGCTCTCCTGGCCTGCTAAGAAACATCCAGGCCCGGAAACCTTTCCCAGTCACTCTGTGTATGCTGAGTGTAGGGCAACACACTGCACTCTTCCTTGGGAGACCTAGGTTTCCTCAGCACTCCAACAGCTCCAGGAAATCTGTTCTCTTATATCCTACATGTCATGCAAATCTGCCTCATTGCCCTAGGCTGAGCGGCACTGACAAACCCAAACTGCTTCGCATTCCTTCTACAGAGTCATACCTGAAGACCCCATACTTACAGGAGAAAGTCGGCTTGCGTTCCTGCTTTTGCCAAAGCCCAGTTCTTCCTCTTACACTGCAGGGTTTTAGAAGAGGCTAAGCCCCGATAGCGTCCCAAAGCGCTCCTTTGGGGAGGCCGTTGGCTACATGCAGAACTCCGTGCCAATCCAACTTTATTCAAGGAAGGGACCAGTGTGTAGCAGCAGTGTATATTTACTTGGTAGAAATCACAAGGAGGTAGGCTGCGTTTTCACTGGAAACGGGGAATGTATGGCACAAGACTTGCTTTTCCATATTGAACGCTCCATTCATGCTGCCTTGAAGCTACCTAAATAAGAGTGTTTTGCATGGGTCCCTTGTCACTGTAGGCAGTGTACTGGGAAGGGAAAGAGTTTTCTCTAAATCAACAGGGTGCTTTCATAGCCTGCGTGGGAGCTCCTCCTGAGAGGCTCTAGAGCTAAAAGGAAACTTGACGTGAGTTCTTTGCTCAAGGTAAAGCCTTGAATAGCCTGCCGAAGCGGAAGCCTGGAGGAGAGTCCTGGAGGCTTAATTTTAGGTCTGCTTTCTTTTAACGTTAGTAAGCTTTTCAGGTCACCAGGCCCTCGCGTGGGCACCCTATTCCCTGCAAGAACACCGAGTACTGGCAGGCTGTCCTGGCCTGCTAAGAAACATCCAGGCCCGGAAACCTTTCCCAGTCACTCTGTGTATGCTGAGTGTAGGGCAACACACTGCACTCTTCCTTGGGAGACCTAGGTTTTCTCAGCACTCCAACAGCTCCAGGAAATCTGTTCTCTTATATCCTACATGTCATGCAAATCTGCCTCATTGCCCTAGGCTGAGCGGCACTGACAAACCCAAACTGCTTCGCATTCCTTCTACAGAGTCATACCTGAAGACCCCATACTTACACGAGAAAGTCGGCTTGCGTTCCTGCTGTAACCAAAGCACAGTTCTTCCTCTTGCACTGCAGGGTTTTAGAAGAAGCTAAGTCCCGATAGCGTACCTAGAGCTTTCCCTGGGAGAGGCAGTTGGCTACACGGAGAACTCCGTGCCAAGAAAACGTTATTCAGGGAAGGGACCAGTGTGTAGCTAGAGTGTATATTTACATGGTAGAAATCACAAGGAGGTAGGCTGCGTGTTCTCTGGAAACGGGGACCTGATGGCACAGGCCTTGCTTTCCCATTTTGAATGCTCCATTCATCCTGCCTTGAAACTACCTAAATAACAGTTTTAGGACGGGTCTCTAGTCACAGTAGGCAGGGCTCTGGGAAGGGAACGAGTGTTCTCTACATCAGCAGGGTGCTTACATAGCCTGGGTGAGAGCTCCTCCTGAGACGCTCTAGAGCTAAAAGGAAACTTGACGTGAGTCCTTTCCTCAAGGTAAAGCCTTGAATAGCCTGCCGAAGCGGAAGCTTGGAGCAGAGCCCTTGAGGCTTAACATTCGGTCTGCTTTCTTTTAACGTTAGTAAGCTTTTCAGGTCACCAGGCCCTCGCGTGGGCACCCTATTCCCTGCAAGAGCACTGAGTACCGGCAGGCTCCCCTGGGCTGCTAAGAAACATCCAGGCCCGGAAACCGTTCCCAGTCACTCTGTGTATGCTGAGTGTAGGGCAACACACTGCACTCTTCCTTGGGAGACCTAGGTTTCCTCAGCACTCCAACAGCTCCAGGAAATCTGTTTTCTTACGTCCTACATGTCATGCCAATCTGCCTCATTGCCCTAGGCTGAGCGCACTGAGAAACCAAAACTGCTTCGCATTCCTTCTAAAGAGTCATAACTTCAGACCCCATACTTACAGGAGAAAGTCGGCTTGCGTTCCTGCTGGTACCAAAGCAGAGTTCTTTCTCTTACACTGCAGGGTTTTAGAAGAGGCTAAGCCCCGATAGCGTACCTAGAGTGCTCCTCAGGGGTGGCCGTTGGCTACACGCAGAACTCCGTGCCAAACCAACATTATTCAAGAAAGGGACCAGTGTGTACCTAGAGTGTATATTTAGTTGGTAGAAATCAGAAGGAGGTAGGCTGCATGTTCGCTGGAAACGGCGACCTGATGGCACAAGCCTTGCTTTCCCATTTTGAATGCTCCTTTCATGCTGCCTTGAAGCTACCTAAATAACAGTTTTAGGACGGGTCTTTAGTCACTGTAGGCAGGGCTCTGGGAAGGGAACGAGTGTTCTCTACATCAGCAGGGTGCTTACATAGCCTGGGTGAGAGCTCCTCCTGAGACGCTCTAGAGCTAAAAGGAAACTTGACGTGAGTCCTTTCCTCAAGGTAAAGCCTTGAATAGCCTGCCGAAGCGGAAGCTTGGAGCAGAGCCCTTGAGGCTTAACATTCGGTCTGCTTTCTTTTAACGTTAGTAAGCTTTTCAGGTCACCAGGCCCTCGCGTGGGCACCCTATTCCCTGCAAGAACACCGAGTACTGGCAGGCTGTCCTGGCCTGCTAAGAAACATCCAGGCCCGGAAACCTTTCCCAGTCACTCTGTGTATGCTGAGTGTAGGGCAACACACTGCACTCTTCCTTGGGAGACCTAGGTTTTCTCAGCACTCCAACAGCTCCAGGAAATCTGTTCTCTTATATCCTACATGTCATGCAAATCTGCCTCATTGCCCTAGGCTGAGCGGCACTGACAAACCCAAACTGCTTCGCATTCCTTCTACAGAGTCATACCTGAAGACCCCATACTTACACGAGAAAGTCGGCTTGCGTTCCTGCTGTAACCAAAGCACAGTTCTTCCTCTTGCACTGCAGGGTTTTAGAAGAAGCTAAGTCCCGATAGCGTACCTAGAGCTTTCCCTGGGAGAGGCAGTTGGCTACACGGAGAACTCCGTGCCAAGAAAACGTTATTCAGGGAAGGGACCAGTGTGTAGCTAGAGTGTATATTTACATGGTAGAAATCACAAGGAGGTAGGCTGCGTGTTCTCTGGAAACGGGGACCTGATGGCACAGGCCTTGCTTTCCCATTTTGAATGCTCCATTCATCCTGCCTTGAAACTACCTAAATAACAGTTTTAGGACGGGTCTCTAGTCACAGTAGGCAGGGCTCTGGGAAGGGAACGAGTGTTCTCTACATCAGCAGGGTGCTTACATAGCCTGGGTGAGAGCTCCTCCTGAGACGCTCTAGAGCTAAAAGGAAACTTGACGTGAGTCCTTTCCTCAAGGTAAAGCCTTGAATAGCCTGCCGAAGCGGAAGCTTGGAGCAGAGCCCTTGAGGCTTAACATTCGGTCTGCTTTCTTTTAACGTTAGTAAGCTTTTCAGGTCACCAGGCCCTCGCGTGGGCACCCTATTCCCTGCAAGAGCACCGAGTACCGGCAGGCTCCCCTGGGCTGCTAAGAAACATCCAGGCCCGGAAACCGTTCCCAGTCACTCTGTGTATGCTGAGTGTAGGGCAACACACTGCACTCTTCCTTGGGAGACCTAGGTTTCCTCAGCACTCCAACAGCTCCAGGAAATCTGTTTTCTTACGTCCTACATGTCATGCCAATCTGCCTCATTGCCCTAGGCTGAGCGCACTGAGAAACCAAAACTGCTTCGCATTCCTTCTAAAGAGTCATAACTTCAGACCCCATACTTACAGGAGAAAGTCGGCTTGCGTTCCTGCTGGTACCAAAGCAGAGTTCTTTCTCTTACACTGCAGGGTTTTAGAAGAGGCTAAGCCCCGATAGCGTACCTAGAGTGCTCCTCAGGGGTGGCCGTTGGCTACACGCAGAACTCCGTGCCAAACCAACATTATTCAAGAAAGGGACCAGTGTGTACCTAGAGTGTATATTTAGTTGGTAGAAATCAGAAGGAGGTAGGCTGCATGTTCGCTGGAAACGGCGACCTGATGGCACAAGCCTTGCTTTCCCATTTTGAATGCTCCTTTCATGCTGCCTTGAAGCTACCTAAATAACAGTTTTAGGACGGGTCTTTAGTCACTGTAGGCAGGGCTCTGGGAAGGGAACGAGTGTTCTCTACATCAGCAGGGTGCTTACATAGCCTGGGTGAGAGCTCCTCCTGAGACGCTCTAGAGCTAAAAGGAAACTTGACGTGAGTCCTTTCCTCAAGGTAAAGCCTTGAATAGCCTGCCGAAGCGGAAGCTTGGAGCAGAGCCCTTGAGGCTTAACATTCGGTCTGCTTTCTTTTAACGTTAGTAAGCTTTTCAGGTCACCAGGACCTCGCGTGGGCACCCTATTCCCTGCAAGAGCACCGAGTACCGGCAGGCTCCCCTGGTCTGCTAAGAAACATCCAGGCCCGGAAACCTTTCCCAGTCACTCTGTGTATGCTGGGTGTAGGGCAACACACTGCACTCTTCCTTGGGAGACCTAGGTTTCCTCAGCACTCCAACAGCTCAAGGAAATCTGTTCTCTTATATCCTACATGTCATGCAAATCTGCCTCATTGCCCTAGGCTGAGCGGCACTGACAAACCCAAACTGCTTCGCATTCCTTCTACAGAGTCAGACCTTAAGACCCCATACTTACAGGAGAAAGTCGGCTTGCGTTCCTGCTGTAATCAAAGCACAGTTCTTCCTCTTGCACTGCAGGGTTTTAGAAGAAGCTAAGTCCCGATAGCGTACCTAGAGCTTTCCCTGGGAGAGGCAGTTGGCTACACGGAGAACTCCGTGCCAAGAAAACGTTATTCAGGGAAGGGACCAGTGTGTAGCTAGAGTGTATATTTACATGGTAGAAATCACAAGGAGGTAGGCTGCGTGTTCTCTGGAAACGGGGACCTGATGGCACAGGCCTTGCTTTCCCATTTTGAATGCTCCATTCATCCTGCCTTGAAACTACCTAAATAACAGTTTTAGGACGGGTCTCTAGTCACAGTAGGCAGGGCTCTGGGAAGGGAACGAGTGTTCTCTACATCAGCAGGGTGCTTACATAGCCTGGGTGAGAGCTCCTCCTGAGACGCTCTAGAGCTAAAAGGAAACTTGACGTGAGTCCTTTCCTCAAGGTAAAGCCTTGAATAGCCTGCCGAAGCGGAAGTTTGGAGCAGAGCCCTTGAGGCTTAACATTCGGTCTGCTTTCTTTTAACGTTAGAAAGCTTTTCAGGTCACCAGGCCCTCGCGTGGGCACCCTATTCCCTGCAAGAGCACCGAGTACCGGCAGGCTCCCCTGGGCTGCTAAGAAACATCCAGGCCCGGAAACCTTTCCCAGTCACTCTGTGTATGCTGAGTGTAGGGCAACACACTGCACTCTTCCTTGGGAGACCTAGGTTTCCTCAGCACTCCAACAGCTCCAGGAAATCTGTTCTCTTATATCCTACATGTCATGCAAATCTGCCTCATTGCCCTAGGCTGAGCGGCACTGACAAACCCAAACTGCTTCGCATTCCTTCTACAGAGTCATACCTGAAGACCCCATACTTACAGGAGAAAGTCGGCTTGCGTTCCTGCTGGTACCAAAGCAGAGTTCTTTCTCTTACACTGCAGGGTTTTAGAAGAGGCTAAGCCCCGATAGCGTACCTAGAGTGCTCCTCTGGGGTGCCCGTTGGCTACACGCAGAACTCCGTGCCAAACCAACATTATTCAAGGAAGGGACAAGTGTGTACCTAGAGTGTATATTTAGTTGGTAGAAATCAGAAGGAGGTAGGCTGCATGTTCGCTGGAAACGGCGACCTGATGGCACAAGCCTTGCTTTCCCATTTTGAATGCTCCTTTCATGCTGCCTTGAAGCTACCTAAATAACAGTTTTAGGACGGGTCTTTAGTCACTGTAGGCAGGGCTCTGGGAAGGGAACGAGTGTTCTCTACATCAGCAGGGTGCTTACATAGCCTGGGTGAGAGCTCCTCCTGAGACGCTCTAGAGCTAAAAGGAAACTTGACGTGAGTCCTTTCCTCAAGGTGAAGCCTTGAATAGCCTGCCGAAGCGGAAGCTTGGAGCAGAGCCCTTGAGGCTTAACATTCGGTCTGCTTTCTTTTAACGTTAGTAAGCTTTTCAGGTCACCAGGCCCTCGCGTGGGCACCCTATTCCCTGCAAGAGCACCGAGTACCGGCAGGCTCCCCTGGGCTGCTAAGAAACATCCAGGCCCGGAAACCTTTCCCAGTCACTCTGTGTATGCTGAGTGTAGGGCAACACACTGCACTCTTCCTTGGGAGACCTAGGTTTCCTCAGCACTCCAACAGCTCCAGGAAATCTGTTCTCTTATATCCTACATGTCATGCCAATCTGTCTCATTGCCCTAGGCTGAGCGGCACTGACAAACCAAAACTGCTTCGCATTCCTTCTACAGAGTCAGACCTTAAGACCCCATACTTACAGGAGAAAGTCGGCTTGCGTTCCTGCTTTTGCCAAAGCCCAATTCTTCCTCTTACACTGCAGGGTTTTAGAAGAGGCTAAGCCCCGATAGCGTCCCAAAGCGCTCCTTTGGGGAGGCCGTTGGCTACATGCAGAACTCCGTGCCAAACCAACTTTATTCAAGGAAGGGACCAGTGTGTAGCAGCAGTGTATATTTACTTGGTAGAAATCACAAGGAGGTAGGCTGCGTTTTCACTGGAAACGGGGAATGTATGGCACAAGACTTGCTTTTCCATATTGAACGCTCCATTCATGCTGCCTTGAAGCTACCTAAATAAGAGTGTTTTGCATGGGTCCCTTGTCACTGTAGGCAGTGTACTGGGAAGGGAAAGAATTTTCTCTAAATCAACAGGGTGCTTTCATAGCCTGCGTGGGAGCTCCTCCTGAGAGGCTCTAGAGCTAAAAGGAAACTTGACGTGAGTTCTTTCCTCAAGGTAAAGCCTTGAATAGCCTGCCGAAGCGGAAGCCTGGAGGAGAGTCCTGGAGGCTTAATTTTAGGTCTGCTTTCTTTTAACGTTAGTAAGCTTTTCAGGTCACCAGGCCCTCGCGTGGGCACCCTATTCCCTGCAAGAATACCGAGTACTGGCAGGCTCTCCTGGCCTGCTAAGAAACATCCAGGCCCGGAAACCTTTCCCAGTCACTCTGTGTATGCTGAGTGTAGGGCAACACACTGCACTCTTCCTTGGGAGACCTAGGTTTCCTCAGCACTCCAACAGCTCCAGGAAATCTGTTCTCTTATATCCTACATGTCATGCAAATCTGCCTCATTGCCCTAGGCTGAGCGGCACTGACAAACCAAAACTGCTTCGCATTCCTTCTACAGTGTCAGACCTTAAGACCCCATACTTACAGGAGAAAGTCGGCTTGCGTTCCTGCTGTAACCAAAGCACAGTTCTTCCTCTTGCACTGCAGGGTTTTAGAAGAAGCTAAGTCCCGATAGCGTACCTAGAGCTTTCCCTGGGAGAGGCAGTTGGCTACATGGAGAACTCCGTGCCAAGAAAACGTTATTCAGGGAAGGGACCAGTGTGTAGCTAGAGTGTATATTTACATGGTAGAAATCACAAGGAGGTAGGCTGCGTGTTCTCTGGAAACGGGGACCTGATGGCACAGGCCTTGCTTTCCCATTTTGAATGCTCCATTCATCCTGCCTTGAAACTACCTAAATAACAGTTTTAGGACGGGTCTCTAGTCACAGTAGGCAGGGCTCTGGGAAGGGAACGAGTGTTCTCTACATCAGCAGGGTGCTTACATAGCCTGGGTGAGAGCTCCTCCTGAGACGCTCTAGAGCTAAAAGGAAACTTGACGTGAGTCCTTTCCTCAAGGTAAAGCCTTGAATAGCCTGCCGAAGCGGAAGCTTGGAGCAGAGCCCTTGAGGCTTAACATTCGGTCTGCTTTCTTTTAACGTTAGTAAGCTTTTCAGGTCACCAGGACCTCGCGTGGGCACCCTATTCCCTGCAAGATCACCGAGTACCGGCAGGCTCCCCTGGGCTGCTAAGAAACATCCAGGCCCGGAAACCTTTCCCAGTCACTGTGTATGCTGCTTGTAGGGCAACACACTGCACTCTTCCTTGGGAGACCTAGGTTTCCTCAGCACTCCAACAGCTCCAGGAAATCTGTTCTCTTATATCCTACATGTCATGCCAATCTGCCTCATTGCCCTAGGCTGAGCGGCACTGACAAACCAAAACTGCTTCGCATTCCTTCTACAGAGTCAGACCTTAAGACCCCATACTTACAGGAGAAAGTCGGCCTGCGTTCCTGCTTTTGCCAAAGCCCAGTTCTTCCTCTTACACTGCAGGGTTTTAGAAGAGGCTAAGCCCCGATAGCGTCCCAAAGCGCTCCTTTGGGGAGGCCGTTGGCTACATGCAGAACTCCGTGCCAAACCAACTTTATTCAAGTAAGGGACCAGTGTGTAGCAGCAGTGTATATTTACTTGGTAGAAATCACAAGGAGGTAGGCTGCGTTTTCACTGGAAACGGGGAATGTATGGCACAAGACTTGCTTTTCCATATTGAACGCTCCATTCATGCTGCCTTGAAGCTACCTAAATAAGAGTGTTTTGCATGGGTCCCTTGTCACTGTAGGCAGTGTACTGGGAAGGGAAAGAGTTTTCTCTAAATCAACAGGGTGCTTTCATAGCCTGCGTGGGAGCTCCTCCTGAGAGGCTCTAGAGCTAAAAGGAAACTTGACGTGAGTTCTTTCCTCAAGGTAAAGCCTTGAATAGCCTGCCGAAGCGGAAGCCTGGAGGAGAGTCCTGGAGGCTTAATTTTAGGTCTGCTTTCTTTTAACGTTAGTAAGCTTTTCAGGTCACCAGGCCCTCGCGTGGGCACCCTATTCCCTGCAAGAACACCGAGTACTGGCAGGCTCTCCTGGCCTGCTAAGAAACATCCAGGCCCGGAAAACTTTCCCAGTCACTCTGTGTATGCTGAGTGTAGGGCAACACACTGCACTCTTCCTTGGGAGACCTAGGTTTCCTCAGCACTCCAACAGCTCCAGGAAATCTGTTCTCTTATATCCTACATGTCATGCAAATCTGCCTCATTGCCCTAGGCTGAGCGGCACTGACAAACCCAAACTGCTTCGCATTCCTTCTACAGAGTCATACCTGAAGACCCCATACTTACAGGAGAAAGTCGGCTTGCGTTCCTGCTTTTGCCAAAGCCCAGTTCTTCCTCTTACAGTGCAGGGTTTTAGAAGAGGCTAAGCCCCGATAGCGTCCCAAAGCGCTCCTTTGGGGAGGCCGTTGGCTACATGCAGAACTCCGTGCCAAACCAACTTTATTCAAGGAAGGGACCAGTGTGTAGCAGCAGTGTATATTTACTTGGTAGAAATCACAAGGAGGTAGGCTGCGTTTTCACTGGAAACGGGGAATGTATGGCACAAGACTTGCTTTTCCATATTGAACGCTCCATTCATGCTGCCTTGAAGCTACCTAAATAAGAGTGTTTTGCATGGGTCCCTTGTCACTGTAGGCAGTGTACTGGGAAGGGAAAGAGTTTTCTCTAAATCAACAGGGTGCTTTCATAGCCTGCGTGGGAGCTCCTCCTGAGAGGCTCTAGAGCTAAAAGGAAACTTGACGTGAGTTCTTTCCTCAAGGTAAAGCCTTGAATAGCCTGCCGAAGCGGAAGCCTGGAGGAGAGTCCTGGAGGCTTAATTTTAGGTCTGCTTTCTTTTAAAGTTAGTAAGCTTTTCAGGTCACCAGGCCCTCGCGTGGGCACCCTATTCCCTGCAAGAACACCGAGTACTGGCAGGCTCTCCTGGCCTGCTAAGAAACATCCAGGCCCGGAAACCTTTCCCAGTCACTCTGTGTATGCTGAGTGTAGGGCAACACACTGCACTCTTCCTTGGGAGACCTAGGTTTTCTCAGCACTCCAACAGCTCCAGGAAATCTGTTCTCTTATATCCTACATGTCATGCAAATCTGCCTCATTGCCCTAGGCTGAGCGGCACTGACAAACCCAAACTGCTTCGCATTCCTTCTACAGAGTCATACCTGAAGACCCCATACTTACACGAGAAAGTCGGCTTGCGTTCCTGCTGTAACCAAAGCACAGTTCTTCCTCTTGCACTGCAGGGTTTTAGAAGAAGCTAAGTCCCGATAGCGTACCTAGAGCTTTCCCTGGGAGAGGCAGTTGGCTACACGGAGAACTCCGTGCCAAGAAAACGTTATTCAGGGAAGGGACCAGTGTGTAGCTAGAGTGTATATTTACATGGTAGAAATCACAAGGAGGTAGGCTGCGTGTTCTCTGGAAACGGGGACCTGATGGCACAGGCCTTGCTTTCCCATTTTGAATGCTCCATTCATCCTGCCTTGAAACTACCTAAATAACAGTTTTAGGACGGGTCTCTAGTCACAGTAGGCAGGGCTCTGGGAAGGGAACGAGTGTTCTCTACATCAGCAGGGTGCTTACATAGCCTGGGTGAGAGCTCCTCCTGAGACGCTCTAGAGCTAAAAGGAAACTTGACGTGAGTCCTTTCCTCAAGGTAAAGCCTTGAATAGCCTGCCGAAGCGGAAGCTTGGAGCAGAGCCCTTGAGGCTTAACATTCGGTCTGCTTTCTTTTAACGTTAGTAAGCTTTTCAGGTCACCAGGCCCTCGCGTGGGCACCCTATTCCCTGCAAGAGCACCGAGTACCGGCAGGCTCCCCTGGGCTGCTAAGAAACATCCAGGCCCGGAAACCGTTCCCAGTCACTCTGTGTATGCTGAGTGTAGGGCAACACACTGCACTCTTCCTTGGGAGACCTAGGTTTCCTCAGCACTCCAACAGCTCCAGGAAATCTGTTCTCTTATATCCTACATGTCATGCCAATCTGCCTCATTGCCCTAGGCTGAGCGGCACTGACAAACCCAAACTGCTTCGCATTCCTTCTACAGAGTCATACCTGAAGACCCCATACTTACACGAGAAAGTCGGCTTGCGTTCCTGCTGTAACCAAAGCACAGTTCTTCCTCTTGCACTGCAGGGTTTTAGAAGAAGCTAAGTCCCGATAGCGTACCTAGAGCTTTCCCTGGGAGAGGCAGTTGGCTACACGGAGAACTCCGTGCCAAGAAAACGTTATTCAGGGAAGGGACCAGTGTGTAGCTAGAGTGTATATTTACATGGTAGAAATCACAAGGAGGTAGGCTGCGTGTTCTCTGGAAACGGGGACCTGATGGCACAGGCCTTGCTTTCCCATTTTGAATGCTCCATTCATCCTGCCTTGAAACTACCTAAATAACAGTTTTAGGACGGGTCTCCAGTCACAGTAGGCAGGGCTCTGGGAAGGGAACGAGTGTTCTCTACATCAGCAGGGTGCTTACATAGCCTGGGTGAGAGCTCCTCCTGAGACGCTCTAGAGCTAAAAGGAAACTTGACGTGAGTCCTTTCCTCAAGGTAAAGCCTTGAATAGCCTGCCGAAGCGGAAGCTTGGAGCAGAGCCCTTGAGGCTTAACATTCGGTCTGCTTTCTTTTAACGTTAGTAAGCTTTTCAGGTCACCAGGACCTCGCGTGGGCAACCTATTCCCTGCAAGATCACCGAGTACCGGCAGGCTCCCCTGGGCTGCTAAGAAACATCCAGGCCCGGAAACCTTTCCCAGTCACTGTGTATGCTGAGTGTAGGGCAACACACTGCACTCTTCCTTGGGAGACCTAGGTTTCCTCAGCACTCCAACAGCTCCAGGAAATCTGTTCTCTTATATCCTACATGTCATGCCAATCTGCCTCATTGCCCTAGGCTGAGCGGCACTGACAAACCAAAACTGCTTCGCATTCCTTCTACAGAGTCAGACCTTAAGACCCCATACTTACAGGAGAAAGTCGGCTTGCGTTCCTGCTTTTGCCAAAGCCCAGTTCTTCCTCTTACACTGCAGGGTTTTAGAAGAGGCTAAGCCCCGATAGCGTCCCAAAGCGCTCCTTTGGGGAGGCCGTTGGCTACATGCAGAACTCCGTGCCAAACCAACTTTATTCAAGTAAGGGACCAGTGTGTACCAGCAGTGTATATTTACTTGGTAGAAATCACAAGGAGGTAGGCTGCGTTTTCACTGGAAACGGGGAATGTATGGCACAAGACTTGCTTTTCCATATTGAACGCTCCATTCATGCTGCCTTGAAGCTACCTAAATAAGAGTGTTTTGCATGGGTCCCTTGTCACTGTAGGCAGTGTACTGGGAAGGGAAAGAGTTTTCTCTAAATCAACAGGGTGCTTTCATAGCCTGCGTGGGAGCTCCTCCTGAGAGGCTCTAGAGCTAAAAGGAAACTTGACGTGAGTTCTTTCCTCAAGGTAAAGCCTTGAATAGCCTGCCGAAGCGGAAGCCTGGAGGAGAGTCCTGGAGGCTTAATTTTAGGTCTGCTTTCTTTTAACGTTAGTAAGCTTTTCAGGTCACCAGGCCCTCGCGTGGGCACCCTATTCCCTGCAAGAGCACCGAGTACCGGCAGGCTCCCCTGGGCTGCTAAGAAACATCCAGGCCCGGAAACCTTTCCCAGTCACTCTGTGTATGCTGAGTGTAGGGCAACACACTGCACTCTTCCTTGGGAGACCTAGGTTTCCTCAGCACTCCAACAGCTCCAGGAAATCTGTTCTCTTATATCCTACATGTCATGCCAATCTGCCTCATTGCCCTAGGCTGAGCGGCACTGACAAACCAAAACTGCTTCGCATTCCTTCTACAGAGTCAGACCTTAAGACCCCATACTTACAGGAGAAAGTCGGCTTGCGTTCCTGCTTTTGCCAAAGCCCAGTTCTTCCTCTTACACTGCAGGGTTTTAGAAGAGGCTAAGCCCCGATAGCGTCCCAAAGCGCTCCTTTGGGGAGGCCGTTGGCTACATGCAGAACTCCGTGCCAAACCAACTTTATTCAAGGAAGGGACCAGTGTGTAGCAGCAGTGTATATTTACTTGGTAGAAATCACAAGGAGGTAGGCTGCGTTTTCACTGGAAACGGGGAATGTATGGCACAAGACTTGCTTTTCCATATTGAACGCTCCATTCATGCTGCCTTGAAGCTACCTAAATAAGAGTGTTTTGCATGGGTCCCTTGTCACTGTAGGCAGTGTACTGGGAAGGGAAAGAGTTTTCTCTAAATCAACAGGGTGCTTTCATAGCCTGCGTGGGAGCTCCTCCTGAGAGGCTCTAGAGCTAAAAGGAAACTTGACGTGAGTCCTTTCCTCAAGGTAAAGCCTTGAATAGCCTGCCGAAGCGGAAGCTTGGAGCAGAGCCCTTGAGGCTTAACATTCGGTCTGCTTTCTTTTAACGTTAGTAAGCTTTTCAGGTCACCAGGCCCTCGCGTGGGCACCCTATTACCTGCAAGAACACCGAGTACTGGCAGGCTCTCCTGGCCTGCTAAGAAACATCCAGGCCCGGAAACCTTTCCCAGTCACTCTGTGTATGCTGAGTGTAGGGCAACACACTGCACTCTTCCTTGGGAGACCTAGGTTACCTCAGCACTCCAACAGCTCCAGGAAATCTGTTCTCTTATATCCTACATGTCATGCAAATCTGCCTCATTGCCCTAGGCTGAGCGGCACTGACAAACCCAAACTGCTTCGCATTCCTTCTACAGAGTCATACCTGAAGACCCCATACTTACAGGAGAAAGTCGGCTTGCGTTCCTGCTTTTTCAAAGCCCAGTTCTTCCTCTTACACTGCAGGGTTTTAGAAGAGGCTAAGCCCCGATAGCGTCCCAAAGCGCTCCTTTGGGGAGGCCGTTGGCTACATGCAGAACTCCGTGCCAATCCAACTTTATTCAAGGAAGGGACCAGTGTGTAGCAGCAGTGTATATTTACTTGGTAGAAATCACAAGGAGGTAGGCTGCGTTTTCACTGGAAACGGGGAATGTATGGCACAAGACTTGCTTTTCCATATTGAACGCTCCATTCATGCTGCCTTGAAGCTACCTAAATAAGAGTGTTTTGCATGGGTCCCTTGTCACTGTAGGCAGTGTACTGGGAAGGGAAAGAGTTTTCTCTAAATCAACAGGGTGCTTTCATAGCCTGCGTGGGAGCTCCTCCTGAGAGGCTCTAGAGCTAAAAGGAAACTTGACGTGAGTTCTTTCCTCAAGGTAAAGCCTTGAATAGCCTGCCGAAGCGGAAGCCTGGAGGAGAGTCCTGGAGGCTTAATTTTAGGTCTGCTTTCTTTTAAAGTTAGTAAGCTTTTCAGGTCACCAGGCCCTCGCGTGGGCACCCTATTCCCTGCAAGAACACCGAGTACTGGCAGGCTCTCCTGGCCTGCTAAGAAACATCCAGGCCCGGAAACCTTTCCCAGTCACTCTGTGTATGCTGAGTGTAGGGCAACACACTGCACTCTTCCTTGGGAGACCTAGGTTTTCTCAGCACTCCAACAGCTCCAGGAAATCTGTTCTCTTATATCCTACATGTCATGCAAATCTGCCTCATTGCCCTAGGCTGAGCGGCACTGACAAACCCAAACTGCTTCGCATTCCTTCTACAGAGTCATACCTGAAGACCCCATACTTACACGAGAAAGTCGGCTTGCGTTCCTGCTGTAACCAAAGCACAGTTCTTCCTCTTGCACTGCAGGGTTTTAGAAGAAGCTAAGTCCCGATAGCGTACCTAGAGCTTTCCCTGGGAGAGGCAGTTGGCTACACGGAGAACTCCGTGCCAAGAAAACGTTATTCAGGGAAGGGACCAGTGTGTAGCTAGAGTGTATATTTACATGGTAGAAATCACAAGGAGGTAGGCTGCGTGTTCTCTGGAAACGGGGACCTGATGGCACAGGCCTTGCTTTCCCATTTTGAATGCTCCATTCATCCTGCCTTGAAACTACCTAAATAACAGTTTTAGGACGGGTCTCTAGTCACAGTAGGCAGGGCTCTGGGAAGGGAACGAGTGTTCTCTACATCAGCAGGGTGCTTACATAGCCTGGGTGAGAGCTCCTCCTGAGACGCTCTAGAGCTAAAAGGAAACTTGACGTGAGTCCTTTCCTCAAGGTAAAGCCTTGAATAGCCTGCCGAAGCGGAAGCTTGGAGCAGAGCCCTTGAGGCTTAACATTCGGTCTGCTTTCTTTTAACGTTAGTAAGCTTTTCAGGTCACCAGGCCCTCGCGTGGGCACCCTATTCCCTGCAAGAGCACCGAGTACCGGCAGGCTCCCCTGGGCTGCTAAGAAACATCCAGGCCCGGAAACCGTTCCCAGTCACTCTGTGTATGCTGAGTGTAGGGCAACACACTGCACTCTTCCTTGGGAGACCTAGGTTTCCTCAGCACTCCAACAGCTCCAGGAAATCTGTTCTCTTATATCCTACATGTCATGCCAATCTGCCTCATTGCCCTAGGCTGAGCGGCACTGACAAACCCAAACTGCTTCGCATTCCTTCTACAGAGTCATACCTGAAGACCCCATACTTACACGAGAAAGTCGGCTTGCGTTCCTGCTATAACCAAAGCACAGTTCTTCCTCTTGCACTGCAGGGTTTTAGAAGAAGCTAAGTCCCGATAGCGTACCTAGAGCTTTCCCTGGGAGAGGCAGTTGGCTACACGGAGAACTCCGTGCCAAGAAAACGTTATTCAGGGAAGGGACCAGTGTGTAGCTAGAGTGTATATTTACATGGTAGAAATCACAAGGAGGTAGGCTGCGTGTTCTCTGGAAACGGGGACCTGATGGCACAGGCCTTGCTTTCCCATTTTGAATGCTCCATTCATCCTGCCTTGAAACTACCTAAATAACAGTTTTAGGACGGGTCTCCAGTCACAGTAGGCAGGACTCTGGGAAGGGAACGAGTGTTCTCTACATCAGCAGGGTGCTTACATAGCCTGGGTGAGAGCTCCTCCTGAGACGCTCTAGAGCTAAAAGGAAACTTGACGTGAGTCCTTTCCTCAAGGTAAAGCCTTGAATAGCCTGCCAAAGCGGAAGCTTGGAGCAGAGCCCTTGAGGCTTAACATTCGGTCTGCTTTCTTTTAACGTTAGTAAGCTTTTCAGGTCACCAGGACCTCGCGTGGGCAACCTATTCCCTGCAAGATCACCGAGTACCGGCAGGCTCCCCTGGGCTGCTAAGAAACATCCAGGCCCGGAAACCTTTCCCAGTCACTGTGTATGCTGAGTGTAGGGCAACACACTGCACTCTTCCTTGGGAGACCTAGGTTTCCTCAGCACTCCAACAGCTCCAGGAAATCTGTTCTCTTATATCCTACATGTCATGCCAATCTGCCTCATTGCCCTAGGCTGAGCGGCACTGACAAACCAAAACTGCTTCGCATTCCTTCTACAGAGTCAGACCTTAAGACCCCATACTTACAGGAGAAAGTCGGCTTGCGTTCCTGCTTTTGCCAAAGCCCAGTTCTTCCTCTTACACTGCAGGGTTTTAGAAGAGGCTAAGCCCCGATAGCGTCCCAAAGCGCTCCTTTGGGGAGGCCGTTGGCTACATGCAGAACTCCGTGCCAAACCAACTTTATTCAAGTAAGGGACCAGTGTGTACCAGCAGTGTATATTTACTTGGTAGAAATCACAAGGAGGTAGGCTGCGTTTTCACTGGAAACGGGGAATGTATGGCACAAGACTTGCTTTTCCATATTGAACGCTCCATTCATGCTGCCTTGTAGCTACCTAAATAAGAGTGTTTTGCATGGGTCCCTTGTCACTGTAGGCAGTGTACTGGGAAGGGAAAGAGTTTTCTCTAAATCAACAGGGTGCTTTCATAGCCTGCGTGGGAGCTCCTCCTGAGAGGCTCTAGAGCTAAAAGGAAACTTGACGTGAGTTCTTTCCTCAAGGTAAAGCCTTGAATAGCCTGCCGAAGCGGAAGCCTGGAGGAGAGTCCTGGAGGCTTAATTTTAGGTCTGCTTTCTTTTAACGTTAGTAAGCTTTTCAGGTCACCAGGCCCTCGCGTGGGCACCCTATTCCCTGCAAGAGCACCGAGTACCGGCAGGCTCCCCTGGGCTGCTAAGAAACATCCAGGCCCGGAAACCTTTCCCAGTCACTCTGTGTATGCTGAGTGTAGGGCAACACACTGCACTCTTCCTTGGGAGACCTAGGTTTCCTCAGCACTCCAACAGCTCCAGGAAATCTGTTCTCTTATATCCTACATGTCATGCCAATCTGCCTCATTGCCCTAGGCTGAGCGGCACTGACAAACCAAAACTGCTTCGCATTCCTTCTACAGAGTCAGACCTTAAGACCCCATACTTACAGGAGAAAGTCGGCTTGCGTTCCTGCTTTTGCCAAAGCCCAGTTCTTCCTCTTACACTGCAGGGTTTTAGAAGAGGCTAAGCCCCGATAGCGTCCCAAAGCGCTCCTTTGGGGAGGCCGTTGGCTACATGCAGAACTCCGTGCCAAACCAACTTTATTCAAGGAAGGGACCAGTGTGTAGCAGCAGTGTATATTTACTTGGTAGAAATCACAAGGAGGTAGGCTGCGTTTTCACTGGAAACGGGGAATGTATGGCACAAGACTTGCTTTTCCATATTGAACGCTCCATTCATGCTGCCTTGAAGCTACCTAAATAAGAGTGTTTTGCATGGGTCCCTTGTCACTGTAGGCAGTGTACTGGGAAGGGAAAGAGTTTTCTCTAAATCAACAGGGTGCTTTCATAGCCTGCGTGGGAGCTCCTCCTGAGAGGCTCTAGAGCTAAAAGGAAACTTGACGTGAGTCCTTTCCTCAAGGTAAAGCCTTGAATAGCCTGCCGAAGCGGAAGCTTGGAGGAGAGTCCTGGAGGCTTAATTTTAGGTCTGCTTTCTTTTAACGTTAGTAAGCTTTTCAGGTCACCAGGCCCTCGCGTGGGCACCCTATTCCCTGCAAGAACACCGAGTACTGGCAGGCTCTCCTGGCCTGCTAAGAAACATCCAGGCCCGGAAACCTTTCCCAGTCACTCTGTGTATGCTGAGTGTAGGGCAACACACTGCACTCTTCCTTGGGAGACCTAGGTTTTCTCAGCACTCCAACAGCTCCAGGAAATCTGTTCTCTTTTATCCTACATGTCATGCAAATCTGCCTCATTGCCCTAGGCTGAGCGGCACTGACAAACCAAAACTGCTTCGCATTCCTTCTACAGTGCCAGACCTTAAGACCCCATACTTACAGGAGAAAGTCGGCTTGCGTTCCTGCTGTAACCAAAGCACAGTTCTTCCTCTTGCACTGCAGGGTTTTAGAAGAAGCTAAGTCCCGATAGCGTACCTAGAGCTTTCCCTGGGAGAGGCAGTTGGCTACACGGAGAACTCCGTGCCAAGAAAACGTTATTCAGGGACGGGACCAGTGTGTAGCTAGAGTGTATATTTACATGGTAGAAATCACAAGGAGGTAGGCTGCGTTTTCTCTGGAAACGGGGACCTGATGGCACAGGCCTTGCTTTCCCATTTTGAATGCTGCATTCATCCTGCCTTGAAACTACCTAAATAACAGTTTTAGGACGGGTCTCTAGTCACAGTAGGCAGGGCTCTGGGAAGGGAACGAGTGTTCTCTACATCAGCAGGGTGCTTACATAGCCTGGGTGAGAGCTCCTCCTGAGACGCTCTAGAGCTAAAAGGAAACTTGACGTGAGTCCTTTCCTCAAGGTAAAGCCTTGAATAGCCTGCCGAAGCGGAAGCTTGGAGCAGAGCCCTTGAGGCTTAACATTCGGTCTGCTTTCTTTTAACGTTAGTAAGCTTTTCAGGTCACCAGGACCTCGCGTGGGCAACCTATTCCCTGCAAGATCACCGAGTACTGGCAGGCTCCCCTGGGCTGCTAAGAAACATCCAGGCCCGGAAACCTTTCCCAGTCACTGTGTATGCTGAGTGTAGGGCAACACACTGCACTCTTCCTTGGGAGACCTAGGTTTCCTCAGCACTCCAACAGCTCCAGGAAATCTGTTCTCTTATATCCTACATGTCATGCCAATCTGCCTCATTGCCCTAGGCTGAGCGGCACTGACAAACCAAAACTGCTTCGCATTCCTTCTACAGAGTCAGACCTTAAGACCCCATACTTACAGGAGAAAGTCGGCTTGCGTTCCTGCTTTTGCCAAAGCCCAGTTCTTCCTCTTACACTGCAGGGTTTTAGAAGAGGCTAAGCCCCGATAGCGTCCCAAAGCGCTCCTTTGGGGAGGCCGTTGGCTACATGCAGAACTCCTTGCCAAACCAACTTTATTCAAGGAAGGGACCAGTGTGTAGCAGCAGTGTATATTTACTTGGTAGAAATCACAAGGAGGTAGGCTGCGTTTTCACTGGAAACGGGGAATGTATGGCACAAGACTTGCTTTTCCATATTGAAAGCTCCATTCATGCTGCCTTGAAGCTACCTAAATAAGAGTGTTTTGCATGGGTCCCTTGTCACTGTAGGCAGTGTACTGGGAAGGGAAAGAGTTTTCTCTAAATCAACAGGGTGCTTTCATAGCCTGCGTGGGAGCTCCTCCTGAGAGGCTCTAGAGCTAAAAGGAAACTTGACGTGAGTTCTTTCCTCAAGGTAAAGCCTTGAATAGCCTGCCGAAGCGGAAGCCTGGAGGAGAGTCCTGGAGGCTTAATTTTAGGTCTGCTTTCTTTTAACGTTAGTAAGCTTTTCAGGTCACCAGGCCCTCGCGTGGGCACCCTATTCCCTGCAAGACCACCGAGTACTGGCAGGCTCTCCTGGCCTGCTTAGAAACATCCAGGCCCGGAAACCTTTCCCAGTCACTCTGTGTATGCTGAGTGTAGGGCAACACACTGCACTCTTCCTTGGGAGACCTAGGTTTCCTCAGCACTCCAACAGCTCCAGGAAATCTGTTCTCTTACGTCCAACATGTCATGCCATTCTGCCTCATTGCCCTAGGCTGAGCGCACTGGGGAACCAAAACTGCTTCACATTCCTTCTAAAGAGTCATAACTTCAGACCCCATACTTACAGGAGAAAGTCGGCTTGCTTTCCTGCTGGTACCAAAGCAGAGTTCTTTCTCTTACACTGCAGGGTTTTAGAAGAGGCTAAGCCCCGATAGCGTACCTAGAGTGCTCCTCTGGGGTGGCCGTTGGCTACACGCAGAACTCCGTGCCAAACCAACATTATTCAAGAAAGGGACCAGTGTGTCCCTAGAGTGTATATTTAGTTGGTAGAAATCAGAAGGAGGTAGGCTGCATGTTCGCTGGAAACGGCGACCTGATGGCACAAGTCTTGCTTTCCCATTTTGAATGCTCCTTTTATGCTGCCTTGAAGCTACCTAAATAACAGTTTTAGGACGGGTCTTTAGTCACTGTAGGCAGGGCTCTGGGAAGGGAACGAGTGTTCTCTACATCAGCAGGGTGCTTACATAGCCTGGGTGAGAGCTCCTCCTGAGACGCTCTAGAGCTAAAAGGAAACTTGACGTGAGTCCTTTCCTCAAGGTAAAGCCTTGAATAGCCTGCCGAAGCGGAAGCTTGGAGCAGAGCCCTTGAGGCTTAACATTCGGTCTGCTTTCTTTTAACGTTAGTAAGCTTTTCAGGTCACCAGGACCTCGCGTGGGCACCCTCTTCCCTGCAAGAGCACCGAGTACCGGCAGGCTCCCCTGGGCTGCTAAGAAACATCCAGGCCCGGAAACCTTTCCCAGTCACTCTGTGTATGCTGAGTGTAGGGCAACACACTGCACTCTTCCTTGGGAGACCTAGGTTTCCTCAGCACTCCAACAGCTCCAGGAAATCTGTTCTCTTTTATCCTACATGTCATGCAAATCTGCCTCATTGCCCTAGGCTGAGCGGCACTGACAAACCAAAACTGCTTCGCATTCCTTCTACAGTGTCAGACCTTAAGACCCCATACTTACAGGAGAAAGTCGGCTTGCGTTCCTGCTGTAACCAAAGCACAGTTCTTCCTCTTGCACTGCAGGGTTTTAGAAGAAGCTAAGTCCCGATAGCGTACCTAGAGCTTTCCCTGGGAGAGGCAGTTGGCTACACGGAGAACTCCGTGCCAAGAAAACGTTATTCAGGGAAGGGACCAGTGTGTAGCTAGAGTGTATATTTACATGGTAGAAATCACAAGGAGGTAGGCTGCGTGTTCTCTGGAAACGGCGACCTGAGGGCACAAGCCTTGCTTTCCCATTTTGAATGCTCCTTTCATGCTGCCTTGAAGCTACCTAAATAACAGTTTTAGGACGGGTCTTTAGTCACTGTAGGCAGGGCTCTGGGAAGGGAA
Source organism: Eschrichtius robustus (assembly GCF_028021215.1). NCBI lineage: Eukaryota > Metazoa > Chordata > Mammalia > Artiodactyla > Eschrichtiidae > Eschrichtius > Eschrichtius robustus. Next base: position 67,891,646 of record NC_090838.1, on the reverse strand, counting down.
CGAGTGTTCTCTACATCAGCAGGGTGCTTACATAGCCTGGGTGAGAGCTCCTCCTGAGAGGCTCTAGAGCTAAAAGGAAACTTGACGTGAGTTCTTTCCTCAAGGTAAAGCCTTGAATAGCCTGCCGAAGCGGAAGCCTGGAGGAGAGTCCTGGAGGCTTAATTTTAGGTCTGCTTTCTTTTAACGTTAGTAAGCTTTTCAGGTCACCAGGCCCTCGCGTGGGCACCCTATTCCCTGCAAGAACACCGAGTACTGGCAGGCTCTCCTGGCCTGCTAAGAAACATCCAGGCCCGGAAACCTTTCCCAGTCACTCTGTGTATGCTGAGTGTAGGGCAACACACTGCACTCTTCCTTGGGAGACCTAGGTTTCCTCAGCACTCCAACAGCTCCAGGAAATCTGTTCTCTTATATCCTACATGTCATGCAAATCTGCCTCATTGCCCTAGGCTGAGCGGCACTGACAAACCCAAACTGCTTCGCATTCCTTCTACAGAGTCATACCTGAAGACCCCATACTTACAGGAGAAAGTCGGCTTGCGTTCCTGCTGTAACCAAAGCACAGTTCTTCCTCTTGCACTGCAGGGTTTTAGAAGAAGCTAAGTCCCGATAGCGTACCTAGAGCTTTCCCTGGGAGAGGCAGTTGTCTACACGGAGAACTCCGTGCCAAGAAAACGTTATTCAGGGAAGGGACCAGTGTGTAGCTAGAGTGTATATTTACATGGTAGAAATCACAAGGAGGTAGGCTGCGTGTTCTCTGGAAACGGGGACCTGATGGCACAGGCCTTGCTTTCCCATTTTGAATGCTCCATTCATCCTGCCTTGAAACTACCTAAATAACAGTTTTAGGACGGGTCTCTAGTCACAGTAGGCAGGGCTCTGGGAAGGGAACGAGTGTTCTCTACATCAGCAGGGTGCTTACATAGCCTGGGTGAGAGCTCCTCCTGAGACGCTCTAGAGCTAAAAGGAAACTTGACGTGAGTCCTTTCCTCAAGGTAAAGCCTTGAATAGCCTGCCGAAGCGGAAGCTTGGAGCAGAGCCCTTGAGGCTTAACATTCGGTCTGCTTTCTTTTAACGTTAGTAAGCTTTTCATGTCACCAGGACCTCGCGTGGGCACCCTCTTCCCTGCAAGAGCACCGAGTACCGGCAGGCTCCCCTGGGCTGCTAAGAAACATCCAGGCCCGGAAACCTTTCCCAGTCACTCTGTGTATGCTGAGTGTAGGGCAACACACTGCACTCTTCCTTGGGAGACCTAGGTTTCCTCAGCACTCTAACAGCTCCAGGAAATCTGTTCTCTTATATCCTACATGTCATGCCAATCTGCCTCATTGCCCTAGGCTGAGCGGCACTGACAAACCCAAACTGCTTCGCATTCCTTCTACAGAGTCATACCTGAAGACCCCATACTTACAGGAGAAAGTCGGCTTGCGTTCCTGCTGTAACCAAAGCACAGTTCTTCCTCTTGCACTGCAGGGTTTTAGAAGAAGCTAAGTCCCGATAGCGTACCTAGAGCTTTCCCTGGGAGAGGCAGTTGGCTACACGGAGAACTCCGTGCCAAGAAAACGTTATTCAGGGAAGGGACCAGTGTGTAGCTAGAGTGTATATTTACATGGTAGAAATCACAAGGAGGTAGGCTGCGTGTTCTCTGGAAACGGGGACCTGATGGCACAGGCCTTGCTTTCCCATTTTGAATGCTCCATTCATCCTGCCTTGAAACTACCTAAATAACAGTTTTAGGACGGGTCTCTAGTCACAGTAGGCAGGGCTCTGGGAAGGGAACGAGTGTTCTCTACATCAGCAGGGTGCTTACATAGCCTGGGTGAGAGCTCCTCCTGAGACGCTCTAGAGCTAAAAGGAAACGACGTGAGTCCTTTCCTCAAGGTAAAGCCTTGAATAGCCTGCCGAAGCGGAAGCTTGGAGCAGAGCCCTTGAGGCTTAACATTCGGTCTGCTTTCTTTTAACGTTAGTAAGCTTTTCAGGTCACCAGGCCCTCGCGTGGGCACCCTATTCCCTGCAAGAGCACCGAGTACCGGCAGGCTCCCCTGGGCTGCTAAGAAACATCCAGGCCCGGAAACCTTTCCCAGTCACTCTGTGTATGCTGAGTGTAGGGCAACACACTGCACTCTTCCTTGGGAGACCTAGGTTTCCTCAGCACTCCAACAGCTCCAGGAAATCTGTTCTCTTATATCCTACATGTCATGCCAATCTGCCTCATTGCCCTAGGCTGAGCGGCACTGACAAACCAAAACTGCTTCGCATTCCTTCTACAGAGTCATACCTGAAGACCCCATACTTACAGGAGAAAGTCGGCTTGCGTTCCTGCTTTTGCCAAAGCCCAGTTCTTCCTCTTACACTGCAGGGTTTTAGAAGAGGCTAAGCCCCGATAGCGTCCCAAAGCGCTCCTTTGGGGAGGCCGTTGGCTACATGCAGAACTCCGTGCCAAACCAACTTTATTCAAGGAAGGGACCAGTGTGTAGCAGCAGTGTATATTTACTTGGTAGAAATCACAAGGAGGTAGGCTGCGTTTTCACTGGAAACGGGGAATGTATGGCACAAGACTTGCTTTTCCATATTGAACGCTCCATTCATGCTGCCTTGAAGCTACCTAAATAAGAGTGTTTTGCATGGGTCCCTTGTCACTGTAGGCAGTGTACTGGGAAGGGAAAGAGTTTTCTCTAAATCAACAGGGTGCTTTCATAGCCTGCGTGGGAGCTCCTCCTGAGAGGCTCTAGAGCTAAAAGGAAACTTGACGTGAGTTCTTTCCTCAAGGTAAAGCCTTGAATAGCCTGCCGAAGCGGAAGCCTGGAGGAGAGTCCTGGAGGCTTAATTTTAGGTCTGCTTTCTTTTAACGTTAGTAAGCTTTTCAGGTCACCAGGCCCTCGCGTGGGCACCCTATTCCCTGCAAGAACACCGAGTACTGGCAGGCTCTCCTGGCCTGCTAAGAAACATCCAGGCCCGGAAACCTTTCCCAGTCACTCTGTGTATGCTGAGTGTAGGGCAACACACTGCACTCTTCCTTGGAGACCTAGGTTTCCTCAGCACTCCAACAGCTCCAGGAAATCTGTTCTCTTATATCCTACATGTCATGCAAATCTGCCTCATTGCCCTAGGCTGAGCGGCACTGACAAACCCAAACTGCTTCGCATTCCTTCTACAGAGTCATACCTGAAGACCCCATACTTACAGGAGAAAGTCGGCTTGCGTTCCTGCTGTAACCAAAGCACAGTTCTCCCTCTTGCACTGCAGGGTTTTAGAAGAAGCTAAGTCCCGATAGCGTACCTAGAGCTTTCCCTGGGAGAGGCAGTTGTCTACACGGAGAACTCCGTGCCAAGAAAACGTTATTCAGGGAAGGGACCAGTGTGTAGCTAGAGTGTATATTTACATGGTAGAAATCACAAGGAGGTAGGCTGCGTGTTCTCTGGAAACGGGGACCTGATGGCACAGGCCTTGCTTTCCCATTTTGAATGCTCCATTCATCCTGCCTTGAAACTACCTAAATAACAGTTTTAGGACGGGTCTCTAGTCACAGTAGGCAGGGCTCTGGGAAGGGAACGAGTGTTCTCTACATCAGCAGGGTGCTTACATAGCCTGGGTGAGAGCTCCTCCTGAGACGCTCTAGAGCTAAAAGGAAACTTGACGTGAGTCCTTTCCTCAAGGTAAAGCCTTGAATAGCCTGCCGAAGCGGAAGCTTGGAGCAGAGCCCTTGAGGCTTAACATTCGGTCTGCTTTCTTTTAACGTTAGTAAGCTTTTCAGGTCACCAGGACCTCGCGTGGGCACCCTCTTCCCTGCAAGAGCACCGAGTACCGGCAGGCTCCCCTGGGCTGCTAAGAAACATCCAGGCCCGGAAACCTTTCCCAGTCACTCTGTGTATGCTGAGTGTAGGGCAACACACTGCACTCTTCCTTGGGAGACCTAGGTTTCCTCAGCACTCTAACAGCTCCAGGAAATCTGTTCTCTTATATCCTACATGTCATGCCAATCTGCCTCATTGCCCTAGGCTGAGCGGCACTGACAAACCAAAACTGCTTCGCATTCCTTCTACAGAGTCATACCTGAAGACCCCATACTTACAGGAGAAAGTCGGCTTGCGTTCCTGCTTTTGCCAAAGCCCAGTTCTTCCTCTTACACTGCAGGGTTTTAGAAGAGGCTAAGCCCCGATAGCGTCCCAAAGCGCTCCTTTGGGGAGGCCGTTGGCTACATGCAGAACTCCGTGCCAAACCAACTTTATTCAAGGAAGGGACCAGTGTGTAGCAGCAGTGTATATTTACTTGGTAGAAATCACAAGGAGGTAGGCTGCGTTTTCACTGGAAACGGGGAATGTATGGCACAAGACTTGCTTTTCCATATTGAACGCTCCATTCATGCTGCCTTGAAGCTACCTAAATAAGAGTGTTTTGCATGGGTCCCTTGTCACTGTAGGCAGTGTACTGGGAAGGGAAAGAGTTTTCTCTAAATCAACAGGGTGCTTTCATAGCCTGCGTGGGAGCTCCTCCTGAGAGGCTCTAGAGCTAAAAGGAAACTTGACGTGAGTTCTTTCCTCAAGGTAAAGCCTTGAATAGCCTGCCGAAGCGGAAGCCTGGAGGAGAGTCCTGGAGGCTTAATTTTAGGTCTGCTTTCTTTTAACGTTAGTAAGCTTTTCAGGTCACCAGGCCCTCGCGTGGGCACCCTATTCCCTGCAAGAACACCGAGTACTGGCAGGCTCTCCTGGCCTGCTAAGAAACATCCAGGCCCGGAAAACTTTCCCAGTCACTCTGTGTATGCTGAGTGTAGGGCAACACACTGCACTCTTCCTTGGGAGACCTAGGTTTCCTCAGCACTCCAACAGCTCCAGGAAATCTGTTCTCTTATATCCTACATGTCATGCCAATCTGCCTCATTGCCCTAGGCTGAGCGGCACTGACAAACCCAAACTGCTTCGCATTCCTTCTACAGAGTCATACCTGAAGACCCCATACTTACAGGAGAAAGTCGGCTTGCGTTCCTGCTGTAACCAAAGCACAGTTCTTCCTCTTGCACTGCAGGGTTTTAGAAGAAGCTAAGTCCCGATAGCGTACCTAGAGCTTTCCCTGGGAGAGGCAGTTGGCTACACGGAGAACTCCGTGCCAAGAAAACGTTATTCAGGGAAGGGACCATTGTGTAGCTAGAGTGTATATTTACATGGTAGAAATCACAAGGAGGTAGGCTGCGTGTTCTCTGGAAACGGGGACCTGATGGCACAGGCCTTGCTTTCCCATTTTGAATGCTCCATTCATCCTGCCTTGAAACTACCTAAATAACAGTTTTAGGACGGGTCTCTAGTCACAGTAGGCAGGGCTCTGGGAAGGGAACGAGTGTTCTCTACATCAGCAGGGTGCTTACATAGCCTGGGTGAGAGCTCCTCCTGAGACGCTCTAGAGCTAAAAGGAAACGACGTGAGTCCTTTCCTCAAGGTAAAGCCTTGAATAGCCTGCCGAAGCGGAAGCTTGGAGCAGAGCCCTTGAGGCTTAACATTCGGTCTGCTTTCTTTTAACGTTAGTAAGCTTTTCAGGTCACCAGGCCCTCGCGTGGGCACCCTATTCCCTGCAAGAGCACCGAGTACCGGCAGGCTCCCCTGGGCTGCTAAGAAACATCCAGGCCCGGAAACCTTTCCCAGTCACTCTGTGTATGCTGAGTGTAGGGCAACACACTGCACTCTTCCTTGGGAGACCTAGGTTTCCTCAGCACTCCAACAGCTCCAGGAAATCTGTTCTCTTATATCCTACATGTCATGCCAATCTGCCTCATTGCCCTAGGCTGAGCGGCACTGACAAACCAAAACTGCTTCGCATTCCTTCTACAGAGTCATACCTGAAGACCCCATACTTACAGGAGAAAGTCGGCTTGCGTTCCTGCTTTTGCCAAAGCCCAGTTCTTCCTCTTACACTGCAGGGTTTTAGAAGAGGCTAAGCCCCGATAGCGTCCCAAAGCGCTCCTTTGGGGAGGCCGTTGGCTACATGCAGAACTCCGTGCCAAACCAACTTTATTCAAGGAAGGGACCAGTGTGTAGCAGCAGTGTATATTTACTTGGTAGAAATCACAAGGAGGTAGGCTGCGTTTTCACTGGAAACGGGGAATGTATGGCACAAGACTTGCTTTTCCATATTGAACGCTCCATTCATGCTGCCTTGAAGCTACCTAAATAAGAGTGTTTTGCATGGGTCCCTTGTCACTGTAGGCAGTGTACTGGGAAGGGAAAGAGTTTTCTCTAAATCAACAGGGTGCTTTCATAGCCTGCGTGGGAGCTCCTCCTGAGAGGCTCTAGAGCTAAAAGGAAACTTGACGTGAGTTCTTTCCTCAAGGTAAAGCCTTGAATAGCCTGCCGAAGCGGAAGCCTGGAGGAGAGTCCTGGAGGCTTAATTTTAGGTCTGCTTTCTTTTAACGTTAGTAAGCTTTTAAGGTCACCAGGCCCTCGCGTGGGCACCCTATTCCCTGCAAGAACACCGAGTACTGGCAGGCTCTCCTGGCCTGCTAAGAAACATCCAGGCCCGGAAACCTTTCCCAGTCACTCTGTGTATGCTGAGTGTAGGGCAACACACTGCACTCTTCCTTGGGAGACCTAGGTTTCCTCAGCACTCCAACAGCTCCAGGAAATCTGTTCTCTTATATCCTACATGTCATGCAAATCTGCCTCATTGCCCTAGGCTGAGCGGCACTGACAAACCCAAACTGCTTCGCATTCCTTCTACAGAGTCATACCTGAAGACCCCATACTTACAGGAGAAAGTCGGCTTGCGTTCCTGCTGTAACCAAAGCACAGTTCTTCCTCTTGCACTGCAGGGTTTTAGAAGAAGCTAAGTCCCGATAGCGTACCAAGAGCTTTCCCTGGGAGAGGCAGTTGGCTACACGGAGAACTCCGTGCCAAGAAAACGTTATTCAGGGAAGGGACCAGTGTGTAGCTAGAGTGTATATTTACATGGTAGAAATCACAAGGAGGTAGGCTGCGTGTTCTCTGGAAACGGGGACCTGATGGCACAGGCCTTGCTTTCCCATTTTGAATGCTGCATTCATCCTGCCTTGAAACTACCTAAATAACAGTTTTAGGACGGGTCTCTAGTCACAGTAGGCAGGGCTCTGGGAAGGGAACGAGTGTTCTCTACATCAGCAGGGTGCTTACATAGCCTGGGTGAGAGCTCCTCCTGAGACGCTCTAGAGCTAAAAGGAAACTTGACGTGAGTCCTTTCCTCAAGGTAAAGCCTTGAATAGCCTGCCGAAGCGGAAGCTTGGAGCAGAGCCCTTGAGGCTTAACATTCGGTCTGCTTTCTTTTAACGTTAGTAAGCTTTTCAGGTCACCAGGACCTCGCGTGGGCACCCTATTCCCTGCAAGAGCACCGAGTACCGGCAGGCTCCCCTGGGCTGCTAAGAAACATCCAGGCCCGGAAACCTTTCCCAGTCACTCTGTGTATGCTGAGTGTAGGGCAACACACTGCACTCTTCCTTGGGAGACCTAGGTTTCCTCAGCACTCCAACAGCTCCAGGAAATCTGTTCTCTTATATCCTACATGTCATGCAAATCTGCCTCATTGCCCTAGGCTGAGCGGCACTGACAAACCCAAACTGCTTCGCATTCCTTCTACAGAGTCATACCTGAAGACCCCATACTTACAGGAGAAAGTCGGCTTGCGTTCCTGCTGTAACCAAAGCACAGTTCTTCCTCTTGCACTGCAGGGTTTTAGAAGAAGCTAAGTCCCGATAGCGTACCTAGAGCTTTCCCTGGGAGAGGCAGTTGTCTACACGGAGAACTCCGTGCCAAGAAAACGTTATTCAGGGAAGGGACCAGTGTGTAGCTAGAGTGTATATTTACATGGTAGAAATCACAAGGAGGTAGGCTGCGTGTTCTCTGGAAACGGGGACCTGATGGCACAGGCCTTGCTTTCCCATTTTGAATGCTCCATTCATCCTGCCTTGAAACTACCTAAATAACAGTTTTAGGACGGGTCTCTAGTCACAGTAGGCAGGGCTCTGGGAAGGGAACGAGTGTTCTCTACATCAGCAGGGTGCTTACATAGCCTGGGTGAGAGCTCCTCCTGAGACGCTCTAGAGCTAAAAGGAAACTTGACGTGAGTCCTTTCCTCAAGGTAAAGCCTTGAATAGCCTGCCGAAGCGGAAGCTTGGAGCAGAGCCCTTGAGGCTTAACATTCGGTCTGCTTTCTTTTAACGTTAGTAAGCTTTTCAGGTCACCAGGACCTCGCGTGGGCACCCTCTTCCCTGCAAGAGCACCGAGTACCGGCAGGCTCCCCTGGGCTGCTAAGAAACATCCAGGCCCGGAAACCTTTCCCAGTCACTCTGTGTATGCTGAGTGTAGGGCAACACACTGCACTCTTCCTTGGGAGACCTAGGTTTCCTCAGCACTCTAACAGCTCCAGGAAATCTGTTCTCTTATATCCTACATGTCATGCAAATCTGCCTCATTGCCCTAGGCTGAGCGGCACTGACAAACCCAAACTGCTTCGCATTCCTTCTACAGAGTCATACCTGAAGACCCCATACTTACAGGAGAAAGTCGGCTTGCGTTTCTGCTGTAACCAAAGCACAGTTCTTCCTCTTGCACTGCAGGGTTTTAGAAGAAGCTAAGTCCCGATAGCGTACCTAGAGCTTTCCCTGGGAGAGGCAGTTGGCTACACGGAGAACTCCGTGCCAAGAAAACGTTATTCAGGGAAGGGACCAGTGTGTAGCTAGAGTGTATATTTACATGGTAGAAATCACAAGGAGGTAGGCTGCGTGTTCTCTGGAAACGGGGACCTGATGGCACAGGCCTTGCTTTCCCATTTTGAATGCTCCATTCATCCTGCCTTGAAACTACCTAAATAACAGTTTTAGGACGGGTCTCTAGTCACAGTAGGCAGGGCTGTGGGAAGGGAACGAGTGTTCTCTACATCAGCAGGGTGCTTACATAGCCTGGGTGAGAGCTCCTCCTGAGACGCTCTAGAGCTAAAAGGAAACTTGACGTGAGTCCTTTCCTCAAGGTAAAGCCTTGAATAGCCTGCCGAAGCGGAAGCTTGGAGCAGAGCCCTTGAGGCTTAACATTCGGTCTGCTTTCTTTTAACGTTAGTAAGCTTTTCAGGTCACCAGGCCCTCGCGTGGGCACCCTATTCCCTGCAAGACCACCGAGTACCGGCAGGCTCCCCTGGGCTGCTAAGAAACATCCAGGCCCGGAAACCTTTCCCAGTCACTCTGTGTATGCTGAGTGTAGGGCAACACACTGCACTCTTCCTTGGGAGACCTAGGTTTCCTCAGCACTCCAACAGCTCCAGGAAATCTGTTCTCTTATATCCTACATGTCATGCCAATCTGCCTCATTGCCCTAGGCTGAGCGGCACTGACAAACCAAAACTGCTTCGCATTCCTTCTACAGAGTCATACCTGAAGATCCCATACTTACAGGAGAAAGTCGGCTTGCGTTCCTGCTTTTGCCAAAGCCCAGTTCTTCCTCTTACACTGCAGGGTTTTAGAAGAGGCTAAGCCCCGATAGCGTCCCAAAGCGCTCCTTTGGGGAGGCCGTTGGCTACATGCAGAACTCCGTGCCAAACCAACTTTATTCAAGGAAGGGACCAGTGTGTAGCAGCAGTGTATATTTACTTGGTAGAAATCACAAGGAGGTAGGCTGCGTTTTCACTGGAAACGGGGAATGTATGGCACAAGACTTGCTTTTCCATATTGAACGCTCCATTCATGCTGCCTTGAAGCTACCTAAATAAGAGTGTTTTGCATGGGTCCCTTGTCACTGTAGGCAGTGTACTGGGAAGGGAAAGAGTTTTCTCTAAATCAACAGGGTGCTTTCATAGCCTGCGTGGGAGCTCCTCCTGAGAGGCTCTAGAGCTAAAAGGAAACTTGACGTGAGTCCTTTCCTCAAGGTAAAGCCTTGAATAGCCTGCCGAAGCGGAAGCTTGGAGGAGAGTCCTGGAGGCTTAATTTTAGGTCTGCTTTCTTTTAACGTTAGTAAGCTTTTCAGGTCACCAGGCCCTCGCGTGGGCACCCTATTCCCTGCAAGAACACCGAGTACTGGCAGGCTCTCCTGGCCTGCTAAGAAACATCCAGGCCCGGAAACCTTTCCCAGTCACTCTGTGTATGCTGAGTGTAGGGCAACACACTGCACTCTTCCTTGGGAGACCTAGGTTTTCTCAGCACTCCAACAGCTCCAGGAAATCTGTTCTCTTTTATCCTACATGTCATGCAAATCTGCCTCATTGCCCTAGGCTGAGCGGCACTGACAAACCAAAACTGCTTCGCATTCCTTCTACAGTGCCAGACCTTAAGACCCCATACTTACAGGAGAAAGTCGGCTTGCGTTCCTGCTGTAACCAAAGCACAGTTCTTCCTCTTGCACTGCAGGGTTTTAGAAGAAGCTAAGTCCCGATAGCGTACCTAGAGCTTTCCCTGGGAGAGGCAGTTGGCTACACGGAGAACTCCGTGCCAAGAAAACGTTATTCAGGGACGGGACCAGTGTGTAGCTAGAGTGTATATTTACATGGTAGAAATCACAAGGAGGTAGGCTGCGTTTTCTCTGGAAACGGGGACCTGATGGCACAGGCCTTGCTTTCCCATTTTGAATGCTGCATTCATCCTGCCTTGAAACTACCTAAATAACAGTTTTAGGACGGGTCTCTAGTCACAGTAGGCAGGGCTCTGGGAAGGGAACGAGTGTTCTCTACATCAGCAGGGTGCTTACATAGCCTGGGTGAGAGCTCCTCCTGAGACGCTCTAGAGCTAAAAGGAAACTTGACGTGAGTCCTTTCCTCAAGGTAAAGCCTTGAATAGCCTGCCGAAGCGGAAGCTTGGAGCAGAGCCCTTGAGGCTTAACATTCGGTCTGCTTTCTTTTAACGTTAGTAAGCTTTTCAGGTCACCAGGACCTCGCGTGGGCAACCTATTCCCTGCAAGGTCACCGAGTACTGGCAGGCTCCCCTGGGCTGCTAAGAAACATCCAGGCCCGGAAACCTTTCCCAGTCACTGTGTATGCTGAGTGTAGGGCAACACACTGCACTCTTCCTTGGGAGACCTAGGTTTCCTCAGCACTCCAACAGCTCCAGGAAATCTGTTCTCTTATATCCTACATGTCATGCCAATCTGCCTCATTGCCCTAGGCTGAGCGGCACTGACAAACCAAAACTGCTTCGCATTCCTTCTACAGAGTCAGACCTTAAGACCCCATACTTACAGGAGAAAGTCGGCTTGCGTTCCTGCTTTTGCCAAAGCCCAGTTCTTCCTCTTACACTGCAGGGTTTTAGAAGAGGCTAAGCCCCGATAGCGTCCCAAAGCGCTCCTTTGGAGAGGCCGTTGGCTACATGCAGAACTCCTTGCCAAACCAACTTTATTCAAGGAAGGGACCAGTGTGTAGCAGCAGTGTATATTTACTTGGTAGAAATCACAAGGAGGTAGGCTGCGTTTTCACTGGAAACGGGGAATGTATGGCACAAGACTTGCTTTTCCATATTGAAAGCTCCATTCATGCTGCCTTGAAGCTACCTAAATAAGAGTGTTTTGCATGGGTCCCTTGTCACTGTAGGCAGTGTACTGGGAAGGGAAAGAGTTTTCTCTAAATCAACAGGGTGCTTTCATAGCCTGCGTGGGAGCTCCTCCTGAGAGGCTCTAGAGCTAAAAGGAAACTTGACGTGAGTTCTTTCCTCAAGGTAAAGCCTTGAATAGCCTGCCGAAGCGGAAGCCTGGAGGAGAGTCCTGGAGGCTTAATTTTAGGTCTGCTTTCTTTTAACGTTAGTAAGCTTTTCAGGTCACCAGGCCCTCGCGTGGGCACCCTATTCCCTGCAAGAACACCGAGTACTGGCAGGCTCTCCTGGCCTGCTAAGAAACATCCAGGCCCGGAAACCTTTCCCAGTCACTCTGTGTATGCTGAGTGTAGGGCAACACACTGCACTCTTCCTTGGGAGACCTAGGTTTCCTCAGCACTCCAACAGCTCCAGGAAATCTGTTCTCTTACGTCCAACATGTCATGCCATTCTGCCTCATTGCCCTAGGCTGAGCGCACTGGGGAACCAAAACTGCTTCACATTCCTTCTAAAGAGTCATAACTTCAGACCCCATACTTACAGGAGAAAGTCGGCTTGCTTTCCTGCTGGTACCAAAGCAGAGTTCTTTCTCTTACACTGCAGGGTTTTAGAAGAGGCTAAGCCCCGATAGCGTACCTAGAGTGCTCCTCTGGGGTGGCCGTTGGCTACACGCAGAACTCCGTGCCAAACCAACATTATTCAAGAAAGGGACCAGTGTGTCCCTAGAGTGTATATTTAGTTGGTAGAAATAAGAAGGAGGTAGGCTGCATGTTCGCTGGAAACGGCGACCTGATGGCACAAGCCTTGCTTTCCCATTTTGAATGCTCCTTTTATGCTGCCTTGAAGCTACCTAAATAACAGTTTTAGGACGGGTCTTTAGTCACTGTAGGCAGGGCTCTGGGAAGGGAACGAGTGTTCTCTACATCAGCAGGGTGCTTACATAGCCTGGGTGAGAGCTCCTCCTGAGACGCTCTAGAGCTAAAAGGAAACTTGACGTGAGTCCTTTCCTCAAGGTAAAGCCTTGAATAGCCTGCCGAAGCGGAAGCTTGGAGCAGAGCCCTTGAGGCTTAACATTCGGTCTGCTTTCTTTTAACGTTAGTAAGCTTTTCAGGTCACCAGGACCTCGCGTGGGCACCCTCTTCCCTGCAAGAGCACCGAGTACCGGCAGGCTCCCCTGGGCTGCTAAGAAACATCCAGGCCCGGAAACCTTTCCCAGTCACTCTGTGTATGCTGAGTGTAGGGCAACACACTGCACTCTTCCTTGGGAGACCTAGGTTTCCTCAGCACTCCAACAGCTCCAGGAAATCTGTTCTCTTTTATCCTACATGTCATGCAAATCTGCCTCATTGCCCTAGGCTGAGCGGCACTGACAAACCAAAACTGCTTCGCATTCCTTCTACAGTGTCAGACCTTAAGACCCCATACTTACAGGAGAAAGTCGGCTTGCGTTCCTGCTGTAACCAAAGCACAGTTCTTCCTCTTGCACTGCAGGGTTTTAGAAGAAGCTAAGTCCCGATAGCGTACCTAGAGCTTTCCCTGGGAGAGGCAGTTGGCTACACGGAGAACTCCGTGCCAAGAAAACGTTATTCAGGGAAGGGACCAGTGTGTAGCTAGAGTGTATATTTACATGGTAGAAATCACAAGGAGGTAGGCTGCGTGTTCTCTGGAAACGGGGACCTGATGGCACAGGCCTTGCTTTCCCATTTTGAATGCTGCATTCATCCTGCCTTGAAACTACCTAAATAACAGTTTTAGGACGGGTCTCTAGTCACAGTAGGCAGGGCTCTGGGAAGGGAACGAGTGTTCTCTACATCAGCAGGGTGCTTACATAGCCTGGGTGAGAGCTCCTCCTGAGACGCTCTAGAGCTAAAAGGAAACTTGACGTGAGTCCTTTCCTCAAGGTAAAGCCTTGAATAGCCTGCCGAAGCGGAAGCTTGGAGCAGAGCCCTTGAGGCTTAACATTCGGTCTGCTTTCTTTTAACGTTAGTAAGCTTTTCAGGTCACCAGGCCCTCGCGTGGGCACCCTATTCCCTGCAAGAACACCGAGTACTGGCAGGCTCTCCTGGCCTGCTAAGAAACATCCAGGCCCGGAAACCTTTCCCAGTCACTCTGTGTATGCTGAGTGTAGGGCAACACACTGCACTCTTCCTTGGGAAACCTAGGTTTCCTTAGCACTCCAACAGCTCCAGGAAATCTGTTCTCTTATATCCTACATGTCATGCCAATCTGCCTCATTGCCCTAGGCTGAGCGGCACTGACAAACCCAAACTGCTTCGCATTCCTTCTACAGAGTCATACCTGAAGACCCCATACTTACAGGAGAAAGTCGGCTTGCGTTCCTGCTGGTACCAAAGCAGAGTTCTTTCTCTTACACTGCAGGGTTTTAGAAGAGGCTAAGCCCCGATAGCGTACCTAGAGTGCTCCTCTGGGGTGCCCGTTGGCTACACGCAGAACTCCGTGCCAAACCAACATTATTCAAGGAAGGGACAAGTGTGTACCTAGAGTGTATATTTAGTTGGTAGAAATCAGAAGGAGGTAGGCTGCATGTTCGCTGGAAACGGCGACCTGATGGCACAAGCCTTGCTTTCCCATTTTGAATGCTCCTTTCATGCTGCCTTGAAGCTACCTAAATAACAGTTTTAGGACGGGTCTTTAGTCACTGTAGGCAGGGCTCTGGGAAGGGAACGAGTGTTCTCTACATCAGCAGGGTGCTTACATAGCCTGGGTGAGAGCTCCTCCTGAGACGCTCTAGAGCTAAAAGGAAACTTGACGTGAGTCCTTTCCTCAAGGTGAAGCCTTGAATAGCCTGCCGAAGCGGAAGCTTGGAGCAGAGCCCTTGAGGCTTAACATTCGGTCTGCTTTCTTTTAACGTTAGTAAGCTTTTCAGGTCACGAGGCCCTCGCGTGGGCACCCTATTCCCTGCAAGAGCACCGAGTACCGGCAGGCTCCCCTGGGCTGCTAAGAAACATCCAGGCCCGGAAACCTTTCCCAGTCACTCTGTGTATGCTGAGTGTAGGGCAACACACTGCACTCTTCCTTGGGAGACCTAGGTTTCCTCAGCACTCCAACAGCTCCAGGAAATCTGTTCTCTTATATCCTACATGTCATGCCAATCTGTCTCATTGCCCTAGGCTGAGCGGCACTGACAAACCAAAACTGCTTCGCATTCCTTCTACAGAGTCAGACCTTAAGACCCCATACTTACAGGAGAAAGTCGGCTTGCGTTCCTGCTTTTGCCAAAGCCCAGTTCTTCCTCTTACACTGCAGGGTTTTAGAAGAGGCTAAGCCCCGATAGCGTCCCAAAGCGCTCCTTTGGGGAGGCCGTTGGCTACATGCAGAACTCCGTGCCAAACCAACTTTATTCAAGGAAGGGACCAGTGTGTAGCAGCAGTGTATATTTACTTGGTAGAAATCACAAGGAGGTAGGCTGCGTTTTCACTGGAAACGGGGAATGTATGGCACAAGACTTGCTTTTCCATATTGAACGCTCCATTCATGCTGCCTTGAAGCTACCTAAATAAGAGTGTTTTGCATGGGTCCCTTGTCACTGTAGGCAGTGTACTGGGAAGGGAAAGAGTTTTCTCTAAATCAACAGGGTGCTTTCATAGCCTGCGTGGGAGCTCCTCCTGAGAGGCTCTAGAGCTAAAAGGAAACTTGACGTGAGTTCTTTCCTCAAGGTAAAGCCTTGAATAGCCTGCCGAAGCGGAAGCCTGGAGGAGAGTCCTGGAGGCTTAATTTTAGGTCTGCTTTCTTTTAACGTTAGTAAGCTTTTCAGGTCACCAGGCCCTCGCGTGGGCACCCTATTCCCTGCAAGAACACCGAGTACTGGCAGGCTCTCCTGGCCTGCTAAGAAACATCCAGGCCCGGAAACCTTTCCCAGTCACTCTGTGTATGCTGAGTGTAGGGCAACACACTGCACTCTTCCTTGGGAGACCTAGGTTTCCTCAGCACTCCAACAGCTCCAGGAAATCTGTTCTCTTATATCCTACATGTCATGCAAATCTGCCTCATTGCCCTAGGCTGAGCGGCACTGACAAACCCAAACTGCTTCGCATTCCTTCTACAGAGTCATACCTGAAGACCCCATACTTACAGGAGAAAGTCGGCTTGCGTTCCTGCTGTAACCAAAGCACAGTTCTTCCTCTTGCACTGCAGGGTTTTAGAAGAAGCTAAGTCCCGATAGCGTACCTAGAGCTTTCCCTGGGAGAGGCAGTTGTCTACACGGAGAACTCCGTGCCAAGAAAACGTTATTCAGGGAAGGGACCAGTGTGTAGCTAGAGTGTATATTTACATGGTAGAAATCACAAGGAGGTAGGCTGCGTGTTCTCTGGAAACGGGGACCTGATGGCACAGGCCTTGCTTTCCCATTTTGAATGCTCCATTCATCCTGCCTTGAAACTACCTAAATAAGAGTTTTAGGACGGGTCTCTAGTCACAGTAGGCAGGGCTCTGGGAAGGGAACGAGTGTTCTCTACATCAGCAGGGTGCTTACATAGCCTGGGTGAGAGCTCCTCCTGAGACGCTCTAGAGCTAAAAGGAAACTTGACGTGAGTCCTTTCCTCAAGGTAAAGCCTTGAATAGCCTGCCGAAGCGGAAGCTTGGAGCAGAGCCCTTGAGGCTTAACATTCGGTCTGCTTTCTTTTAACGTTAGTAAGCTTTTCAGGTCACCAGGACCTCGCGTGGGCACCCTCTTCCCTGCAAGATCACCGAGTACCGGCAGGCTCCCCTGGGCTGCTAAGAAACATCCAGGCCCGGAAACCTTTCCCAGTCACTGTGTATGCTGCTTCTAGGGCAACACACTGCACTCTTCCTTGGGAGACCTAGGTTTCCTCAGCACTCCAACAGCTCCAGGAAATCTGTTCTCTTATATCCTACATGTCATGCCAATCTGCCTCATTGCCCTAGGCTGAGCGGCACTGACAAACCAAAACTGCTTCGCATTCCTTCTACAGAGTCAGACCTTAAGACCCCATACTTACAGGAGAAAGTCGGCTTGCGTTCCTGCTTTTGCCAAAGCCCAGTTCTTCCTCTTACACTGCAGGGTTTTAGAAGAGGCTAAGCCCCGATAGCGTCCCAAAGCGCTCCTTTGGGGAGGCCGTTGGCTACATGCAGAACTCCGTGCCAAACCAACTTTATTCAAGGAAGGGACCAGTGTGTAGCAGCAGTGTATATTTACTTGGTAGAAATCACAAGGAGGTAGGCTGCGTTTTCACTGGAAACGGGGAATGTATGGCACAAGACTTGCTTTTCCATATTGAACGCTCCATTCATGCTGCCTTGAAGCTACCTAAATAAGAGTGTTTTGCATGGGTCCCTTGTCACTGTAGGCAGTGTACTGGGAAGGGAAAGAGTTTTCTCTAAATCAACAGGGTGCTTTCATAGCCTGCGTGGGAGCTCCTCCTGAGAGGCTCTAGAGCTAAAAGGAAACTTGACGTGAGTTCTTTCCTCAAGGTAAAGCCTTGAATAGCCTGCCGAAGCGGAAGCCTGGAGGAGAGTCCTGGAGGCTTAATTTTAGGTCTGCTTTCTTTTAACGTTAGTAAGCTTTTCAGGTCACCAGGCCCTCGCGTGGGCACCCTATTCCCTGCAAGAACACCGAGTACTGGCAGGCTCTCCTGGCCTGCTAAGAAACATCCAGGCCCGGAAAACTTTCCCAGTCACTCTGTGTATGCTGAGTGTAGGGCAACACACTGCACTCTTCCTTGGGAGACCTAGGTTTCCTCAGCACTCCAACAGCTCCAGGAAATCTGTTCTCTTATATCCTACATGTCATGCAAATCTGCCTCATTGCCCTAGGCTGAGCGGCACTGACAAACCCAAACTGCTTCGCATTCCTTCTACAGAGTCATACCTGAAGACCCCATACTTACAGGAGAAAGTCGGCTTGCGTTCCTGCTTTTGCCAAAGCCCAGTTCTTCCTCTTACAGTGCAGGGTTTTAGAAGAGGCTAAGCCCCGATAGCGTCCCAAAGCGCTCCTTTGGGGAGGCCGTTGGCTACATGCAGAACTCCGTGCCAAACCAACTTTATTCAAGGAAGGGACCAGTGTGTAGCAGCAGTGTATATTTACTTGGTAGAAATCACAAGGAGGTAGGCTGCGTTTTCACTGGAAACGGGGAATGTATGGCACAAGACTTGCTTTTCCATATTGAACGCTCCATTCATGCTGCCTTGAAGCTACCTAAATAAGAGTGTTTTGCATGGGTCCCTTGTCACTGTAGGCAGTGTACTGGGAAGGGAAAGAGTTTTCTCTAAATCAACAGGGTGCTTTCATAGCCTGCGTGGGAGCTCCTCCTGAGAGGCTCTAGAGCTAAAAGGAAACTTGACGTGAGTTCTTTCCTCAAGGTAAAGCCTTGAATAGCCTGCCGAAGCGGAAGCCTGGAGGAGAGTCCTGGAGGCTTAATTTTAGGTCTGCTTTCTTTTAAAGTTAGTAAGCTTTTCAGGTCACCAGGCCCTCACGTGGGCACCCTATTCCCTGCAAGAACACCGAGTACTGGCAGGCTCTCCTGGCCTGCTAAGAAACATCCAGGCCCGGAAACCTTTCCCAGTCACTCTGTGTATGCTGAGTGTAGGGCAACACACTGCACTCTTCCTTGGGAGACCTAGGTTTTCTCAGCACTCCAACAGCTCCAGGAAATCTGTTCTCTTATATCCTACATGTCATGCAAATCTGCCTCATTGCCCTAGGCTGAGCGGCACTGACAAACCCAAACTGCTTCGCATTCCTTCTACAGAGTCATACCTGAAGACCCCATACTTACACGAGAAAGTCGGCTTGCGTTCCTGCTGTAACCAAAGCACAGTTCTTCCTCTTGCACTGCAGGGTTTTAGAAGAAGCTAAGTCCCGATAGCGTACCTAGAGCTTTCCCTGGGAGAGGCAGTTGGCTACACGGAGAACTCCGTGCCAAGAAAACGTTATTCAGGGAAGGGACCAGTGTGTAGCTAGAGTGTATATTTACATGGTAGAAATCACAAGGAGGTAGGCTGCGTGTTCTCTGGAAACGGGGACCTGATGGCACAGGCCTTGCTTTCCCATTTTGAATGCTCCATTCATCCTGCCTTGAAACTACCTAAATAACAGTTTTAGGACGGGTCTCTAGTCACAGTAGGCAGGGCTCTGGGAAGGGAACGAGTGTTCTCTACATCAGCAGGGTGCTTACATAGCCTGGGTGAGAGCTCCTCCTGAGACGCTCTAGAGCTAAAAGGAAACTTGACGTGAGTCCTTTCCTCAAGGTAAAGCCTTGAATAGCCTGCCGAAGCGGAAGCTTGGAGCAGAGCCCTTGAGGCTTAACATTCGGTCTGCTTTCTTTTAACGTTAGTAAGCTTTTCAGGTCACCAGGCCCTCGCGTGGGCACCCTATTCCCTGCAAGAGCACCGAGTACCGGCAGGCTCCCCTGGGCTGCTAAGAAACATCCAGGCCCGGAAACCGTTCCCAGTCACTCTGTGTATGCTGAGTGTAGGGCAACACACTGCACTCTTCCTTGGGAGACCTAGGTTTCCTCAGCACTCCAACAGCTCCAGGAAATCTGTTCTCTTATATCCTACATGTCATGCCAATCTGCCTCATTGCCCTAGGCTGAGCGGCACTGACAAACCCAAACTACTTCGCATTCCTTCTACAGAGTCATACCTGAAGACCCCATACTTACACGAGAAAGTCGGCTTGCGTTCCTGCTGTAACCAAAGCACAGTTCTTCCTCTTGCACTGCAGGGTTTTAGAAGAAGCTAAGTCCCGATAGCGTACCTAGAGCTTTCCCTGGGAGAGGCAGTTGGCTACACGGAGAACTCCGTGCCAAGAAAACGTTATTCAGGGAAGGGACCAGTGTGTAGCTAGAGTGTATATTTACATGGTAGAAATCACAAGGAGGTAGGCTGCGTGTTCTCTGGAAACGGGGACCTGATGGCACAGGCCTTGCTTTCCCATTTTGAATGCTCCATTCATCCTGCCTTGAAACTACCTAAATAACAGTTTTAGGACGGGTCTCCAGTCACAGTAGGCAGGGCTCTGGGAAGGGAACGAGTGTTCTCTACATCAGCAGGGTGCTTACATAGCCTGGGTGAGAGCTCCTCCTGAGACGCTCTAGAGCTAAAAGGAAACTTGACGTGAGTCCTTTCCTCAAGGTAAAGCCTTGAATAGCCTGCCGAAGCGGAAGCTTGGAGCAGAGCCCTTGAGGCTTAACATTCGGTCTGCTTTCTTTTAACGTTAGTAAGCTTTTCAGGTCACCAGGCCCTCGCGTGGGCAACCTATTCCCTGCAAGATCACCGAGTACCGGCAGGCTCCCCTGGGCTGCTAAGAAACATCCAGGCCCGGAAACCTTTCCCAGTCACTGTGTATGCTGAGTGTAGGGCAACACACTGCACTCTTCCTTGGGAGACCTAGGTTTCCTCAGCACTCCAACAGCTCCAGGAAATCTGTTCTCTTATATCCTACATGTCATGCCAATCTGCCTCATTGCCCTAGGCTGAGCGGCACTGACAAACCAAAACTGCTTCGCATTCCTTCTACAGAGTCAGACCTTAAGACCCCATACTTACAGGAGAAAGTCGGCTTGCGTTCCTGCTTTTGCCAAAGCCCAGTTCTTCCTCTTACACTGCAGGGTTTTAGAAGAGGCTAAGCCCCGATAGCGTCCCAAAGCGCTCCTTTGGGGAGGCCGTTGGCTACATGCAGAACTCCGTGCCAAACCAACTTTATTCAAGTAAGGGACCAGTGTGTACCAGCAGTGTATATTTACTTGGTAGAAATCACAAGGAGGTAGGCTGCGTTTTCACTGGAAACGGGGAATGTATGGCACAAGACTTGCTTTTCCATATTGAACGCTCCATTCATGCTGCCTTGAAGCTACCTAAATAAGAGTGTTTTGCATGGGTCCCTTGTCACTGTAGGCAGTGTACTGGGAAGGGAAAGAGTTTTCTCTAAATCAACAGGGTGCTTTCATAGCCTGCGTGGGAGCTCCTCCTGAGAGGCTCTAGAGCTAAAAGGAAACTTGACGTGAGTTCTTTCCTCAAGGTAAAGCCTTGAATAGCCTGCCGAAGCGGAAGCCTGGAGGAGAGTCCTGGAGGCTTAATTTTAGGTCTGCTTTCTTTTAACGTTAGTAAGCTTTTCAGGTCACCAGGCCCTCGCGTGGGCACCCTATTCCCTGCAAGAGCACCGAGTACCGGCAGGCTCCCCTGGGCTGCTAAGAAACATCCAGGCCCGGAAACCTTTCCCAGTCACTCTGTGTATGCTGAGTGTAGGGCAACACACTGCACTCTTCCTTGGGAGACCTAGGTTTCCTCAGCACTCCAACAGCTCCAGGAAATCTGTTCTCTTATATCCTACATGTCATGCCAATCTGCCTCATTGCCCTAGGCTGAGCGGCACTGACAATCCAAAACTGCTTCGCATTCCTTCTACAGAGTCAGACCTTAAGACCCCATACTTACAGGAGAAAGTCGGCTTGCGTTCCTGCTTTTGCCAAAGCCCAGTTCTTCCTCTTACACTGCAGGGTTTTAGAAGAGGCTAAGCCCCGATAGCGTCCCAAAGCGCTCCTTTGGGGAGGCCGTTGGCTACATGCAGAACTCCGTGCCAAACCAACTTTATTCAAGGAAGGGACCAGTGTGTAGCAGCAGTGTATATTTACTTGGTAGAAATCACAAGGAGGTAGGCTGCGTTTTCACTGGAAACGGGGAATGTATGGCACAAGACTTGCTTTTCCATATTGAACGCTCCATTCATGCTGCCTTGAAGCTACCTAAATAAGAGTGTTTTGCATGGGTCCCTTGTCACTGTAGGCAGTGTACTGGGAAGGGAAAGAGTTTTCTCTAAATCAACAGGGTGCTTTCATAGCCTGCGTGGGAGCTCCTCCTGAGAGGCTCTAGAGCTAAAAGGAAACTTGACGTGAGTCCTTTCCTCAAGGTAAAGCCTTGAATAGCCTGCCGAAGCGGAAGCTTGGAGGAGAGTCCTGGAGGCTTAATTTTAGGTCTGCTTTCTTTTAACGTTAGTAAGCTTTTCAGGTCACCAGGCCCTCGCGTGGGCACCCTATTCCCTGCAAGAACACCGAGTACTGGCAGGCTCTCCTGGCCTGCTAAGAAACATCCAGGCCCGGAAACCTTTCCCAGTCACTCTGTGTATGCTGAGTGTAGGGCAACACACTGCACTCTTCCTTGGGAGACCTAGGTTTCCTCAGCACTCCAACAGCTCCAGGAAATCTGTTCTCTTTTATCCTACATGTCATGCAAATCTGCCTCATTGCCCTAGGCTGAGCGGCACTGACAAACCAAAACTGCTTCGCATTCCTTCTACAGTGCCAGACCTTAAGACCCCATACTTACAGGAGAAAGTCGGCTTGCGTTCCTGCTGTAACCAAAGCACAGTTCTTCCTCTTGCACTGCAGGGTTTTAGAAGAAGCTAAGTCCCGATAGCGTACCTAGAGCTTTCCCTGGGAGAGGCAGTTGGCTACACGGAGAACTCCGTGCCAAGAAAACGTTATTCAGGGACGGGACCAGTGTGTAGCTAGAGTGTATATTTACATGGTAGAAATCACAAGGAGGTAGGCTGCGTTTTCTCTGGAAACGGGGACCTGATGGCACAGGCCTTGCTTTCCCATTTTGAATGCTGCATTCATCCTGCCTTGAAACTACCTAAATAACAGTTTTAGGACGGGTCTCTAGTCACAGTAGGCAGGGCTCTGGGAAGGGAACGAGTGTTCTCTACATCAGCAGGGTGCTTACATAGCCTGGGTGAGAGCTCCTCCTGAGACGCTCTAGAGCTAAAAGGAAACTTGACGTGAGTCCTTTCCTCAAGGTAAAGCCTTGAATAGCCTGCCGAAGCGGAAGCTTGGAGCAGAGCCCTTGAGGCTTAACATTCGGTCTGCTTTCTTTTAACGTTAGTAAGCTTTTCAGGTCACCAGGACCTCGCGTGGGCAACCTATTCCCTGCAAGATCACCGAGTACTGGCAGGCTCCCCTGGGCTGCTAAGAAACATCCAGGCCCGGAAACCTTTCCCAGTCACTGTGTATGCTGAGTGTAGGGCAACACACTGCACTCTTCCTTGGGAGACCTAGGTTTCCTCAGCACTCCAACAGCTCCAGGAAATCTGTTCTCTTATATCCTACATGTCATGCCAATCTGCCTCATTGCCCTAGGCTGAGCGGCACTGACAAACCAAAACTGCTTCGCATTCCTTCTACAGAGTCAGACCTTAAGACCCCATACTTACAGGAGAAAGTCGGCTTGCGTTCCTGCTTTTGCCAAAGCCCAGTTCTTCCTCTTACACTGCAGGGTTTTAGAAGAGGCTAAGCCCCGATAGCGTCCCAAAGCGCTCCTTTGGGGAGGCCGTTGGCTACATGCAGAACTCCTTGCCAAACCAACTTTATTCAAGGAAGGGACCAGTGTGTAGCAGCAGTGTATATTTACTTGGTAGAAATCACAAGGAGGTAGGCTGCGTTTTCACTGGAAACGGGGAATGTATGGCACAAGACTTGCTTTTCCATATTGAACGCTCCATTCATGCTGCCTTGAAGCTACCTAAATAAGAGTGTTTTGCATGGGTCCCTTGTCACTGTAGGCAGTGTACTGGGAAGGGAAAGAGTTTTCTCTAAATCAACAGGGTGCTTTCATAGCCTGCGTGGGAGCTCCTCCTGAGAGGCTCTAGAGCTAAAAGGAAACTTGACGTGAGTTCTTTCCTCAAGGTAAAGCCTTGAATAGCCTGCCGAAGCGGAAGCCTGGAGGAGAGTCCTGGAGGCTTAATTTTAGGTCTGCTTTCTTTTAACGTTAGTAAGCTTTTCAGGTCACCAGGCCCTCGCGTGGGCACCCTATTCCCTGCAAGACCACCGAGTACTGGCAGGCTCTCCTGGCCTGCTAAGAAACATCCAGGCCCGGAAACCTTTCCCAGTCACTCTGTGTATGCTGAGTGTAGGGCAACACACTGCACTCTTCCTTGGGAGACCTAGGTTTCCTCAGCACTCCAACAGCTCCAGGAAATCTGTTCTCTTTTATCCTACATGTCATGCAAATCTGCCTCATTGCCCTAGGCTGAGCGGCACTGACAAACCAAAACTGCTTCGCATTCCTTCTACAGTGCCAGACCTTAAGACCCCATACTTACAGGAGAAAGTCGGCTTGCGTTCCTGCTGTAACCAAAGCACAGTTCTTCCTCTTGCACTGCAGGGTTTTAGAAGAAGCTAAGTCCCGATAGCGTACCTAGAGCTTTCCCTGGGAGAGGCAGTTGGCTACACGGAGAACTCCGTGCCAAGAAAACGTTATTCAGGGACGGGACCAGTGTGTAGCTAGAGTGTATATTTACATGGTAGAAATCACAAGGAGGTAGGCTGCGTTTTCTCTGGAAACGGGGACCTGATGGCACAGGCCTTGCTTTCCCATTTTGAATGCTGCATTCATCCTGCCTTGAAACTACCTAAATAACAGTTTTAGGACGGGTCTCTAGTCACAGTAGGCAGGGCTCTGGGAAGGGAACGAGTGTTCTCTACATCAGCAGGGTGCTTACATAGCCTGGGTGAGAGCTCCTCCTGAGACGCTCTAGAGCTAAAAGGAAACTTGACGTGAGTCCTTTCCTCAAGGTAAAGCCTTGAATAGCCTGCCGAAGCGGAAGCTTGGAGCAGAGCCCTTGAGGCTTAACATTCGGTCTGCTTTCTTTTAACGTTAGTAAGCTTTTCAGGTCACCAGGACCTCGCGTGGGCAACCTATTCCCTGCAAGATCACCGAGTACTGGCAGGCTCCCCTGGGCTGCTAAGAAACATCCAGGCCCGGAAACCTTTCCCAGTCACTGTGTATGCTGAGTGTAGGGCAACACACTGCACTCTTCCTTGGGAGACCTAGGTTTCCTCAGCACTCCAACAGCTCCAGGAAATCTGTTCTCTTATATCCTACATGTCATGCCAATCTGCCTCATTGCCCTAGGCTGAGCGGCACTGACAAACCAAAACTGCTTCGCATTCCTTCTACAGAGTCAGACCTTAAGACCCCATACTTACAGGAGAAAGTCGGCTTGCGTTCCTGCTTTTGCCAAAGCCCAGTTCTTCCTCTTACACTGCAGGGTTTTAGAAGAGGCTAAGCCCCGATAGCGTCCCAAAGCGCTCCTTTGGGGAGGCCGTTGGCTACATGCAGAACTCCTTGCCAAACCAACTTTATTCAAGGAAGGGACCAGTGTGTAGCAGCAGTGTATATTTACTTGGTAGAAATCACAAGGAGGTAGGCTGCGTTTTCACTGGAAACGGGGAATGTATGGCACAAGACTTGCTTTTCCATATTGAAAGCTCCATTCATGCTGCCTTGAAGCTACCTAAATAAGAGTGTTTTGCATGGGTCCCTTGTCACTGTAGGCAGTGTACTGGGAAGGGAAAGAGTTTTCTCTAAATCAACAGGGTGCTTTCATAGCCTGCGTGGGAGCTCCTCCTGAGAGGCTCTAGAGCTAAAAGGAAACTTGACGTGAGTTCTTTCCTCAAGGTAAAGCCTTGAATAGCCTGCCGAAGCGGAAGCCTGGAGGAGAGTCCTGGAGGCTTAATTTTAGGTCTGCTTTCTTTTAACGTTAGTAAGCTTTTCAGGTCACCAGGCCCTCGCGTGGGCACCCTATTCCCTGCAAGACCACCGAGTACTGGCAGGCTCTCCTGGCCTGCTTAGAAACATCCAGGCCCGGAAACCTTTCCCAGTCACTCTGTGTATGCTGAGTGTAGGGCAACACACTGCACTCTTCCTTGGGAGACCTAGGTTTCCTCAGCACTCCAACAGCTCCAGGAAATCTGTTCTCTTACGTCCAACATGTCATGCCATTCTGCCTCATTGCCCTAGGCTGAGCGCACTGGGGAACCAAAACTGCTTCACATTCCTTCTAAAGAGTCATAACTTCAGACCCCATACTTACAGGAGAAAGTCGGCTTGCTTTCCTGCTGGTACCAAAGCAGAGTTCTTTCTCTTACACTGCAGGGTTTTAGAAGAGGCTAAGCCCCGATAGCGTACCTAGAGTGCTCCTCTGGGGTGGCCGTTGGCTACACGCAGAACTCCGTGCCAAACCAACATTATTCAAGAAAGGGACCAGTGTGTCCCTAGAGTGTATATTTAGTTGGTAGAAATCAGAAGGAGGTAGGCTGCATGTTCGCTGGAAACGGCGACCTGATGGCACAAGTCTTGCTTTCCCATTTTGAATGCTCCTTTTATGCTGCCTTGAAGCTACCTAAATAACAGTTTTAGGACGGGTCTTTAGTCACTGTAGGCAGGGCTCTGGGAAGGGAACGAGTGTTCTCTACATCAGCAGGGTGCTTACATAGCCTGGGTGAGAGCTCCTCCTGAGACGCTCTAGAGCTAAAAGGAAACTTGACGTGAGTCCTTTCCTCAAGGTAAAGCCTTGAATAGCCTGCCGAAGCGGAAGCTTGGAGCAGAGCCCTTGAGGCTTAACATTCGGTCTGCTTTCTTTTAACGTTAGTAAGCTTTTCAGGTCACCAGGACCTCGCGTGGGCACCCTCTTCCCTGCAAGAGCACCGAGTACCGGCAGGCTCCCCTGGGCTGCTAAGAAACATCCAGGCCCGGAAACCTTTCCCAGTCACTCTGTGTATGCTGAGTGTAGGGCAACACACTGCACTCTTCCTTGGGAGACCTAGGTTTCCTCAGCACTCCAACAGCTCCAGGAAATCTGTTCTCTTTTATCCTACATGTCATGCAAATCTGCCTCATTGCCCTAGGCTGAGCGGCACTGACAAACCAAAACTGCTTCGCATTCCTTCTACAGTGTCAGACCTTAAGACCCCATACTTACAGGAGAAAGTCGGCTTGCGTTCCTGCTGTAACCAAAGCACAGTTCTTCCTCTTGCACTGCAGGGTTTTAGAAGAAGCTAAGTCCCGATAGCGTACCTAGAGCTTTCCCTGGGAGAGGCAGTTGGCTACACGGAGAACTCCGTGCCAAGAAAACGTTATTCAGGGAAGGGACCAGTGTGTAGCTAGAGTGTATATTTACATGGTAGAAATCACAAGGAGGTAGGCTGCGTGTTCTCTGGAAACGGCGACCTGATGGCACAAGCCTTGCTTTCCCATTTTGAATGCTCCTTTCATGCTGCCTTGAAGCTACCTAAATAACAGTTTTAGGACGGGTCTTTAGTCACTGTAGGCAGGGCTCTGGGAAGGGAACGAGTGTTCTCTACATCAGCAGGGTGCTTACATAGCCTGGGTGAGAGCTCCTCCTGAGAGGCTCTAGAGCTAAAAGGAAACTTGACGTGAGTTCTTTCCTCAAGGTAAAGCCTTGAATAGCCTGCCGAAGCGGAAGCCTGGAGGAGAGTCCTGGAGGCTTAATTTTAGGTCTGCTTTCTTTTAACGTTAGTAAGCTTTTCAGGTCACCAGGCCCTCGCGTGGGCACCCTATTCCCTGCAAGAACACCGAGTACTGGCAGGCTCTCCTGGCCTGCTAAGAAACATCCAGGCCCGGAAACCTTTCCCAGTCACTCTGTGTATGCTGAGTGTAGGGCAACACACTGCACTCTTCCTTGGGAGACCTAGGTTTCCTCAGCACTCCAACAGCTCCAGGAAATCTGTTCTCTTATATCCTACATGTCATGCAAATCTGCCTCATTGCCCTAGGCTGAGCGGCACTGACAAACCCAAACTGCTTCGCATTCCTTCTACAGAGTCATACCTGAAGACCCCATACTTACAGGAGAAAGTCGGCTTGCGTTCCTGCTGTAACCAAAGCACAGTTCTTCCTCTTGCACTGCAGGGTTTTAGAAGAAGCTAAGTCCCGATAGCGTACCTAGAGCTTTCCCTGGGAGAGGCAGTTGTCTACACGGAGAACTCCGTGCCAAGAAAACGTTATTCAGGGAAGGGACCAGTGTGTAGCTAGAGTGTATATTTACATGGTAGAAATCACAAGGAGGTAGGCTGCGTGTTCTCTGGAAACGGGGACCTGATGGCACAGGCCTTGCTTTCCCATTTTGAATGCTCCATTCATCCTGCCTTGAAACTACCTAAATAACAGTTTTAGGACGGGTCTCTAGTCACAGTAGGCAGGGCTCTGGGAAGGGAACGAGTGTTCTCTACATCAGCAGGGTGCTTACATAGCCTGGGTGAGAGCTCCTCCTGAGACGCTCTAGAGCTAAAAGGAAACTTGACGTGAGTCCTTTCCTCAAGGTAAAGCCTTGAATAGCCTGCCGAAGCGGAAGCTTGGAGCAGAGCCCTTGAGGCTTAACATTCGGTCTGCTTTCTTTTAACGTTAGTAAGCTTTTCAGGTCACCAGGACCTCGCGTGGGCACCCTCTTCCCTGCAAGAGCACCGAGTACCGGCAGGCTCCCCTGGGCTGCTAAGAAACATCCAGGCCCGGAAACCTTTCCCAGTCACTCTGTGTATGCTGAGTGTAGGGCAACACACTGCACTCTTCCTTGGGAGACCTAGGTTTCCTCAGCACTCTAACAGCTCCAGGAAATCTGTTCTCTTATATCCTACATGTCATGCCAATCTGCCTCATTGCCCTAGGCTGAGCGGCACTGACAAACCCAAACTGCTTCGCATTCCTTCTACAGAGTCATACCTGAAGACCCCATACTTACAGGAGAAAGTCGGCTTGCGTTCCTGCTGTAACAAAAGCACAGTTCTTCCTCTTGCACTGCAGGGTTTTAGAAGAAGCTAAGTCCCGATAGCGTACCTAGAGCTTTCCCTGGGAGAGGCAGTTGGCTACACGGAGAACTCCGTGCCAAGAAAACGTTATTCAGGGAAGGGACCAGTGTGTAGCTAGAGTGTATATTTACATGGTAGAAATCACAAGGAGGTAGGCTGCGTGTTCTCTGGAAACGGGGACCTGATGGCACAGGCCTTGCTTTCCCATTTTGAATGCTCCATTCATCCTGCCTTGAAACTACCTAAATAACAGTTTTAGGACGGGTCTCTAGTCACAGTAGGCAGGGCTCTGGGAAGGGAACGAGTGTTCTCTACATCAGCAGGGTGCTTACATAGCCTGGGTGAGAGCTCCTCCTGAGACGCTCTAGAGCTAAAAGGAAACTTGACGTGAGTCCTTTCCTCAAGGTAAAGCCTTGAATAGCCTGCCGAAGCGGAAGCTTGGAGCAGAGCCCTTGAGGCTTAACATTCGGTCTGCTTTCTTTTAACGTTAGTAAGCTTTTCAGGTCACCAGGACCTCGCGTGGGCACCCTATTCCCTGCAAGAGCACCGAGTACCGGCAGGCTCCCCTGGGCTGCTAAGAAACATCCAGGCCCGGAAACCTTTCCCAGTCACTCTGTGTATGCTGAGTGTAGGGCAACACACTGCACTCTTCCTTGGGAGACCTAGGTTTCCTCAGCACTCCAACAGCTCCAGGAAATCTGTTCTCTTATATCCTACATGTCATGCCAATCTGCCTCATTGCCCTAGGCTGAGCGGCACTGACAAACCAAAACTGCTTCGCATTCCTTCTACAGAGTCATACCTGAAGACCCCATACTTACAGGAGAAAGTCGGCTTGCGTTCCTGCTTTTGCCAAAGCCCAGTTCTTCCTCTTACACTGCAGGGTTTTAGAAGAGGCTAAGCCCCGATAGCGTCCCAAAGCGCTCCTTTGGGGAGGCCGTTGGCTACATGCAGAACTCCGTGCCAAACCAACTTTATTCAAGGAAGGGACCAGTGTGTAGCAGCAGTGTATATTTACTTGGTAGAAATCACAAGGAGGTAGGCTGCGTTTTCACTGGTAACGGGGAATGTATGGCACAAGACTTGCTTTTCCATATTGAACGCTCCATTCATGCTGCCTTGAAGCTACCTAAATAAGAGTGTTTTGCATGGGTCCCTTGTCACTGTAGGCAGTGTACTGGGAAGGGAAAGAGTTTTCTCTAAATCAACAGGGTGCTTTCATAGCCTGCGTGGGAGCTCCTCCTGAGAGGCTCTAGAGCTAAAAGGAAACTTGACGTGAGTTCTTTCCTCAAGGTAAAGCCTTGAATAGCCTGCCGAAGCGGAAGCCTGGAGGAGAGTCCTGGAGGCTTAATTTTAGGTCTGCTTTCTTTTAACGTTAGTAAGCTTTTCAGGTCACCAGGCCCTCGCGTGGGCACCCTATTCCCTGCAAGAACACCGAGTACTGGCAGGCTCTCCTGGCCTGCTAAGAAACATCCAGGCCCGGAAACCTTTCCCAGTCACTCTGTGTATGCTGAGTGTAGGGCAACACACTGCACTCTTCCTTGGGAGACCTAGGTTTCCTCAGCACTCCAACAGCTCCAGGAAATCTGTTCTCTTACGTCCAACATGTCATGCCATTCTGCCTCATTGCCCTAGGCTGAGCGCACTGGGGAACCAAAACTGCTTCACATTCCTTCTAAAGAGTCATAACTTCAGACCCCATACTTACAGGAGAAAGTCGGCTTGCTTTCCTGCTGGTACCAAAGCAGAGTTCTTTCTCTTACACTGCAGGGTTTTAGAAGAGGCTAAGCCCCGATAGCGTACCTAGAGTGCTCCTCTGGGGTGGCCGTTGGCTACACGCAGAACTCCGTGCCAAACCAACATTATTCAAGAAAGGGACCAGTGTGTCCCTAGAGTGTATATTTAGTTGGTAGAAATCAGAAGGAGGTAGGCTGCATGTTCGCTGGAAACGGCGACCTGATGGCACAAGCCTTGCTTTCCCATTTTGAATGCTCCTTTTATGCTGCCTTGAAGCTACCTAAATAACAGTTTTAGGACGGGTCTTTAGTCACTGTAGGCAGGGCTCTGGGAAGGGAACGAGTGCTCTCTACATCAGCAGGGTGCTTACATAGCCTGGGTGAGAGCTCCTCCTGAGACGCTCTAGAGCTAAAAGGAAACTTGACGTGAGTCCTTTCCTCAAGGTAAAGCCTTGAATAGCCTGCCGAAGCGGAAGCTTGGAGCAGAGCCCTTGAGGCTTAACATTCGGTCTGCTTTCTTTTAACCTTAGTAAGCTTTTCAGGTCACCAGGACCTCGCGTGGGCACCCTCTTCCCTGCAAGAGCACCGAGTACCGGCAGGCTCCCCTGGGCTGCTAAGAAACATCCAGGCCCGGAAACCTTTCCCAGTCACTCTGTGTATGCTGAGTGTAGGGCAACACACTGCACTCTTCCTTGGGAGACCTAGGTTTCCTCAGCACTCCAACAGCTCCAGGAAATCTGTTCTCTTTTATCCTACATGTCATGCAAATCTGCCTCATTGCCCTAGGCTGAGCGGCACTGACAAACCAAAACTGCTTCGCATTCCTTCTACAGTGTCAGACCTTAAGACCCCATACTTACAGGAGAAAGTCGGCTTGCGTTCCTGCTGTAACCAAAGCACAGTTCTTCCTCTTGCACTGCAGGGTTTTAGAAGAAGCTAAGTCCCGATAGCGTACCTAGAGCTTTCCCTGGGAGAGGCAGTTGGCTACACGGAGAACTCCGTGCCAAGAAAACGTTATTCAGGGAAGGGACCAGTGTGTAGCTAGAGTGTATATTTACATGGTAGAAATCACAAGGAGGTAGGCTGCGTGTTCTCTGGAAACGGGGACCTGATGGCACAGGCCTTGCTTTCCCATTTTGAATGCTGCATTCATCCTGCCTTGAAACTACCTAAATAACAGTTTTAGGACGGGTCTCTAGTCACAGTAGGCAGGGCTCTGGGAAGGGAACGAGTGTTCTCTACATCAGCAGGGTGCTTACATAGCCTGGGTGAGAGCTCCTCCTGAGACGCTCTAGAGCTAAAAGGAAACTTGACGTGAGTCCTTTCCTCAAGGTAAAGCCTTGAATAGCCTGCCGAAGCGGAAGCTTGGAGCAGAGCCCTTGAGGCTTAACATTCGGTCTGCTTTCTTTTAACGTTAGTAAGCTTTTCAGGTCACCAGGCCCTCGCGTGGGCACCCTATTCCCTGCAAGAACACCGAGTACTGGCAGGCTCTCCTGGCCTGCTAAGAAACATCCAGGCCCGGAAACCTTTCCCAGTCACTCTGTGTATGCTGAGTGTAGGGCAACACACTGCACTCTTCCTTGGGAAACCTAGGTTTCCTCAGCACTCCAACAGCTCCAGGAAATCTGTTCTCTTATATCCTACATGTCATGCCAATCTGCCTCATTGCCCTAGGCTGAGCGGCACTGACAAACCCAAACTGCTTCGCATTCCTTCTACAGAGTCATACCTGAAGACCCCATACTTACAGGAGAAAGTCGGCTTGCGTTCCTGCTGGTACCAAAGCAGAGTTCTTTCTCTTACACTGCAGGGTTTTAGAAGAGGCTAAGCCCCGATAGCGTACCTAGAGTGCTCCTCTGGGGTGCCCGTTGGCTACACGCAGAACTCCGGCCAAACCAACATTATTCAAGGAAGGGACAAGTGTGTACCTAGAGTGTATATTTAGTTGGTAGAAATCAGAAGGAGGTAGGCTGCATGTTCGCTGGAAACGGCGACCTGATGGCACAAGCCTTGCTTTCCCATTTTGAATGCTCCTTTCATGCTGCCTTGAAGCTACCTAAATAACAGTTTTAGGACGGGTCTTTAGTCACTGTAGGCAGGGCTCTGGGAAGGGAACGAGTGTTCTCTACATCAGCAGGGTGCTTACATAGCCTGGGTGAGAGCTCCTCCTGAGACGCTCTAGAGCTAAAAGGAAACTTGACGTGAGTCCTTTCCTCAAGGTGAAGCCTTGAATAGCCTGCCGAAGCGGAAGCTTGGAGCAGAGCCCTTGAGGCTTAACATTCGGTCTGCTTTCTTTTAACGTTAGTAAGCTTTTCAGGTCACGAGGCCCTCGCGTGGGCACCCTATTCCCTGCAAGAGCACCGAGTACCGGCAGGCTCCCCTGGGCTGCTAAGAAACATCCAGGCCCGGAAACCTTTCCCAGTCACTCTGTGTATGCTGAGTGTAGGGCAACACACTGCACTCTTCCTTGGGAGACCTAGGTTTCCTCAGCACTCCAACAGCTCCAGGAAATCTGTTCTCTTATATCCTACATGTCATGCCAATCTGCCTCATTGCCCTAGGCTGAGCGGCACTGACAAACCAAAACTGCTTCGCATTCCTTCTACAGAGTCAGACCTTAAGACCCCATACTTACAGGAGAAAGTCGGCTTGCGTTCCTGCTTTTGCCAAAGCCCAGTTCTTCCTCTTACACTGCAGGGTTTTAGAAGAGGCTAAGCCCCGATAGCGTCCCAAAGCGCTCCTTTGGGGAGGCCGTTGGCTACATGCAGAACTCCGTGCCAAACCAACTTTATTCAAGGAAGGGACCAGTGTGTAGCAGCAGTGTATATTTACTTGGTAGAAATCACAAGGAGGTAGGCTGCGTTTTCACTGGAAACGGGGAATGTATGGCACAAGACTTGCTTTTCCATATTGAACGCTCCATTCATGCTGCCTTGAAGCTACCTAAATAAGAGTGTTTTGCATGGGTCCCTTGTCACTGTAGGCAGTGTACTGGGAAGGGAAAGAGTTTTCTCTAAATCAACAGGGTGCTTTCATAGCCTGCGTGGGAGCTCCTCCTGAGAGGCTCTAGAGCTAAAAGGAAACTTGACGTGAGTTCTTTCCTCAAGGTAAAGCCTTGAATAGCCTGCCGAAGCGGAAGCCTGGAGGAGAGTCCTGGAGGCTTAATTTTAGGTCTGCTTTCTTTTAACGTTAGTAAGCTTTTCAGGTCACCAGGCCCTCGCGTGGGCACCCTATTCCCTGCAAGAACACCGAGTACTGGCAGGCTCTCCTGGCCTGCTAAGAAACATCCAGGCCCGGAAACCTTTCCCAGTCACTCTGTGTATGCTGAGTGTAGGGCAACACACTGCACTCTTCCTTGGGAGACCTAGGTTTCCTCAGCACTCCAACAGCTCCAGGAAATCTGTTCTCTTATATCCTACATGTCATGCAAATCTGCCTCATTGCCCTAGGCTGAGCGGCACTGACAAACCCAAACTGCTTCGCATTCCTTCTACAGAGTCATACCTGAAGACCCCATACTTACAGGAGAAAGTCGGCTTGCGTTCCTGCTGTAACCAAAGCACAGTTCTTCCTCTTGCACTGCAGGGTTTTAGAAGAAACTAAGTCCCGATAGCGTACCTAGAGCTTTCCCTGGGAGAGGCAGTTGTCTACACGGAGAACTCCGTGCCAAGAAAACGTTATTCAGGGAAGGGACCAGTGTGTAGCTAGAGTGTATATTTACATGGTAGAAATCACAAGGAGGTAGGCTGCGTGTTCTCTGGAAACGGGGACCTGATGGCACAGGCCTTGCTTTCCCATTTTGAATGCTGCATTCATCCTGCCTTGAAACTACCTAAATAACAGTTTTAGGACGGGTCTCTAGTCACAGTAGGCAGGGCTCTGGGAAGGGAACGAGTGTTCTCTACATCAGCAGGGTGCTTACATAGCCTGGGTGAGAGCTCCTCCTGAGACGCTCTAGAGCTAAAAGGAAACTTGACGTGAGTCCTTTCCTCAAGGTAAAGCCTTGAATAGCCTGCCGAAGCGGAAGCTTGGAGCAGAGCCCTTGAGGCTTAACATTCGGTCTGCTTTCTTTTAACGTTAGTAAGCTTTTCAGGTCACCAGGCCCTCGCGTGGGCACCCTATTCCCTGCAAGAACACCGAGTACTGGCAGGCTCTCCTGGCCTGCTAAGAAACATCCAGGCCCGGAAACCTTTCCCAGTCACTCTGTGTATGCTGAGTGTAGGGCAACACACTGCACTCTTCCTTGGGAGACCTAGGTTTCCTCAGCACTCCAACAGCTCCAGGAAATCTGTTCTCTTATATCCTACATGTCATGCCAATCTGCCTCATTGCCCTAGGCTGAGCGGCACTGACAAACCAAAACTGCTTCGCATTCCTTCTACAGAGTCATACCTGAAGACCCCATACTTACAGGAGAAAGTCGGCTTGCGTTCCTGCTTTTGCCAAAGCCCAGTTCTTCCTCTTACACTGCAGGGTTTTAGAAGAGGCTAAGCCCCGATAGCGTCCCAAAGCGCTCCTTTGGGGAGGCCGTTGGCTACATGCAGAACTCCGTGCCAAACCAACTTTATTCAAGGAAGGGACCAGTGTGTAGCAGCAGTGTATATTTACTTGGTAGAAATCACAAGGAGGTAGGCTGCGTTTTCACTGGAAACGGGGAATGTATGGCACAAGACTTGCTTTTCCATATTGAACGCTCCATTCATGCTGCCTTGAAGCTACCTAAATAAGAGTGTTTTGCATGGGTCCCTTGTCACTGTAGGCAGTGTACTGGGAAGGGAAAGAGTTTTCTCTAAATCAACAGGGTGCTTTCATAGCCTGCGTGGGAGCTCCTCCTGAGAGGCTCTAGAGCTAAAAGGAAACTTGACGTGAGTTCTTTCCTCAAGGTAAAGCCTTGAATAGCCTGCCGAAGCGGAAGCCTGGAGGAGAGTCCTGGAGGCTTAATTTTAGGTCTGCTTTCTTTTAACGTTAGTAAGCTTTTCAGGTCACCAGGCCCTCGCGTGGGCACCCTATTCCCTGCAAGAACACCGAGTACTGGCAGGCTCTCCTGGCCTGCTAAGAAACATCCAGGCCCGGAAACCTTTCCCAGTCACTCTGTGTATGCTGAGTGTAGGGCAACACACTGCACTCTTCCTTGGGAGACCTAGGTTTCCTCAGCACTCCAACAGCTCCAGGAAATCTGTTCTCTTATATCCTACATGTCATGCAAATCTGCCTCATTGCCCTAGGCTGAGCGGCACTGACAAACCCAAACTGCTTCGCATTCCTTCTACAGAGTCATACCTGAAGACCCCATACTTACACGAGAAAGTCGGCTTGCGTTCCTGCTGTAACCAAAGCACAGTTCTTCCTCTTGCACTGCAGGGTTTTAGAAGAAGCTAAGTCCCGATAGCGTACCAAGAGCTTTCCCTGGGAGAGGCAGTTGGCTACACGGAGAACTCCGTGCCAAGAAAACGTTATTCAGGGAAGGGACCAGTGTGTAGCTAGAGTGTATATTTACATGGTAGAAATCACAAGGAGGTAGGCTGCGTGTTCTCTGGAAACGGGGACCTGATGGCACAGGCCTTGCTTTCCCATTTTGAATGCTCCATTCATCCTGCCTTGAAACTACCTAAATAACAGTTTTAGGACGGGTCTCTAGTCACAGTAGGCAGGGCTCTGGGAAGGGAACGAGTGTTCTCTACATCAGCAGGGTGCTTACATAGCCTGTGTGAGAGCTCCTCCTGAGACGCTCTAGAGCTAAAAGGAAACTTGACGTGAGTCCTTTCCTCAAGGTAAAGCCTTGAATAGCCTGCCGAAGCGGAAGCTTGGAGCAGAGCCCTTGAGGCTTAACATTCGGTCTGCTTTCTTTTAACGTTAGTAAGCTTTTCAGGTCACCAGGACCTCGCGTGGGCACCCTATTCCCTGCAAGAGCACCGAGTACCGGCAGGCTCCCCTGGGCTGCTAAGAAACATCCAGGCCCGGAAACCTTTCCCAGTCACTCTGTGTATGCTGAGTGTAGGGCAACACACTGCACTCTTCCTTGGGAGACCTAGGTTTCCTCAGCACTCCAACAGCTCCAGGAAATCTGTTCTCTTATATCCTACATGTCATGAAAATCTGCCTCATTGCCCTAGGCTGAGCGGCACTGACAAACCCAAACTGCTTCGCATTCCTTCTACAGAGTCATACCTGAAGACCCCATACTTACAGGAGAAAGTCGGCTTGCGTTCCTGCTGTAACCAAAGCACAGTTCTTCCTCTTGCACTGCAGGGTTTTAGAAGAAGCTAAGTCCCGATAGCGTACCTAGAGCTTTCCCTGGGAGAGGCAGTTGGCTACACGGAGAACTCCGTGCCAAGAAAACGTTATTCAGGGAAGGGACCAGTGTGTAGCTAGAGTGTATATTTACATGGTAGAAATCACAAGGAGGTAGGCTGCGTGTTCTCTGGAAACGGGGACCTGATGGCACAGGCCTTGCTTTCCCATTTTGAATGCTCCATTCATCCTGCCTTGAAACTACCTAAATAACAGTTTTAGGACGGGTCTCTAGTCACAGTAGGCAGGGCTCTGGGAAGGGAACGAGTGTTCTCTACATCAGCAGGGTGCTTACATAGCCTGGGTGAGAGCTCCTCCTGAGACGCTCTAGAGCTAAAAGGAAACGACGTGAGTCCTTTCCTCAAGGTAAAGCCTTGAATAGCCTGCCGAAGCGGAAGCTTGGAGCAGAGCCCTTGAGGCTTAACATTCGGTCTGCTTTCTTTTAACGTTAGTAAGCTTTTCAGGTCACCAGGCCCTCGCGTGGGCACCCTATTCCCTGCAAGACCACCGAGTACCGGCAGGCTCCCCTGGGCTGCTAAGAAACATCCAGGCCCGGAAACCTTTCCCAGTCACTCTGTGTATGCTGAGTGTAGGGCAACACACTGCACTCTTCCTTGGGAGACCTAGGTTTCCTCAGCACTCCAACAGCTCCAGGAAATCTGTTCTCTTATATCCTACATGTCATGCCAATCTGCCTCATTGCCCTAGGCTGAGCGGCACTGACAAACCAAAACTGCTTCGCATTCCTTCTACAGAGTCATACCTGAAGACCCCATACTTACAGGAGAAAGTCGGCTTGCGTTCCTGCTTTTGCCAAAGCCCAGTTCTTCCTCTTACACTGCAGGGTTTTAGAAGAGGCTAAGCCCCGATAGCGTCCCAAAGCGCTCCTTTGGGGAGGCCGTTGGCTACATGCAGAACTCCGTGCCAAACCAACTTTATTCAAGGAAGGGACCAGTGTGTAGCAGCAGTGTATATTTACTTGGTAGAAATCACAAGGAGGTAGGCTGCGTTTTCACTGGAAACGGGGAATGTATGGCACAAGACTTGCTTTTCCATATTGAACGCTCCATTCATGCTGCCTTGAAGCTACCTAAATAAGAGTGTTTTGCATGGGTCCCTTGTCACTGTAGGCAGTGTACTGGGAAGGGAAAGAGTTTTCTCTAAATCAACAGGGTGCTTTCATAGCCTGCGTGGGAGCTCCTCCTGAGAGGCTCTAGAGCTAAAAGGAAACTTGACGTGAGTCCTTTCCTCAAGGTAAAGCCTTGAATAGCCTGCCGAAGCGGAAGCTTGGAGCAGAGCCCTTGAGGCTTAACATTCGGTCTGCTTTCTTTTAACGTTAGTAAGCTTTTCAGGTCACCAGGACCTCGCGTGGGCACCCTCTTCCCTGCAAGAACACCGAGTACTGGCAGGCTCCCCTGGGCTGCTAAGAAACATCCAGGCCCGGAAACCTTTCCCAGTCACTCTGTGTATGCTGAGTGTAGGGCAACACACTGCACTCTTCCTTGGGAGACCTAGGTTTCCTCAGCACTCCAACAGCTCCAGGAAATCTGTTCTCTTTTATCCTACATGTCATGCAAATCTGCCTCATTGCCCTAGGCTGAGCGGCACTGACAAACCAAAACTGCTTCGCATTCCTTCTACAGTGTCAGACCTTAAGACCCCATACTTACAGGAGAAAGTCGGCTTGCGTTCCTGCTGTAACCAAAGCACAGTTCTTCCTCTTGCACTGCAGGGTTTTAGAAGAAGCTAAGTCCCGATAGCGTACCTAGAGCTTTCCCTGGGAGAGGCAGTTGGCTACACGGAGAACTCCGTGCCAAGAAAACGTTATTCAGGGAAGGGACCAGTGTGTAGCTAGAGTGTATATTTACATGGTAGAAATCACAAGGAGGTAGGCTGCGTGTTCTCTGGAAACGGGGACCTGATGGCACAGGCCTTGCTTTCCCATTTTGAATGCTGCATTCATCCTGCCTTGAAACTACCTAAATAACAGTTTTAGGACGGGTCTCTAGTCACAGTAGGCAGGGCTCTGGGAAGGGAACGAGTGTTCTCTACATCAGCAGGGTGCTTACATAGCCTGGGTGAGAGCTCCTCCTGAGACGCTCTAGAGCTAAAAGGAAACTTGACGTGAGTCCTTTCCTCAAGGTAAAGCCTTGAATAGCCTGCCGAAGCGGAAGCTTGGAGCAGAGCCCTTGAGGCTTAACATTCGGTCTGCTTTCTTTTAACGTTAGTAAGCTTTTCAGGTCACCAGGCCCTCGCGTGGGCACCCTATTCCCTGCAAGAACACCGAGTACTGGCAGGCTCTCCTGGCCTGCTAAGAAACATCCAGGCCCGGAAACCTTTCCCAGTCACTCTGTGTATGCTGAGTGTAGGGCAACACACTGCACTCTTCCTTGGGAAACCTAGGTTTCCTCAGCACTCCAACAGCTCCAGGAAATCTGTTCTCTTATATCCTACATGTCATGCCAATCTGCCTCATTGCCCTAGGCTGAGCGGCACTGACAAACCCAAACTGCTTCGCATTCCTTCTACAGAGTCATACCTGAAGACCCCATACTTACAGGAGAAAGTCGGCTTGCGTTCCTGCTGGTACCAAAGCAGAGTTCTTTCTCTTACACTGCAGGGTTTTAGAAGAGGCTAAGCCCCGATAGCGTACCTAGAGTGCTCCTCTGGGGTGCCCGTTGGCTACACGCAGAACTCCGTGCCAAACCAACATTATTCAAGGAAGGGACAAGTGTGTACCTAGAGTGTATATTTAGTTGGTAGAAATCAGAAGGAGGTAGGCTGCATGTTCGCTGGAAACGGCGACCTGATGGCACAAGCCTTGCTTTCCCATTTTGAATGCTCCTTTCATGCTGCCTTGAAGCTACCTAAATAACAGTTTTAGGACGGGTCTTTAGTCACTGTAGGCAGGGCTCTGGGAAGGGAACGAGTGTTCTCTACATCAGCAGGGTGCTTACATAGCCTGGGTGAGAGCTCCTCCTGAGACGCTCTAGAGCTAAAAGGAAACTTGACGTGAGTCCTTTCCTCAAGGTGAAGCCTTGAATAGCCTGCCGAAGCGGAAGCTTGGAGCAGAGCCCTTGAGGCTTAACATTCGGTCTGCTTTCTTTTAACGTTAGTAAGCTTTTCAGGTCACGAGGCCCTCGCGTGGGCACCCTATTCCCTGCAAGAGCACCGAGTACCGGCAGGCTCCCCTGGGCTGCTAAGAAACATCCAGGCCCGGAAACCTTTCCCAGTCACTCTGTGTATGCTGAGTGTAGGGCAACACACTGCACTCTTCCTTGGGAGACCTAGGTTTCCTCAGCACTCCAACAGCTCCAGGAAATCTGTTCTCTTATATCCTACATGTCATGCCAATCTGCCTCATTGCCCTAGGCTGAGCGGCACTGACAAACCAAAACTGCTTCGCATTCCTTCTACAGAGTCAGACCTTAAGACCCCATACTTACAGGAGAAAGTCGGCTTGCGTTCCTGCTTTTGCCAAAGCCCAGTTCTTCCTCTTACACTGCAGGGTTTTAGAAGAGGCTAAGCCCCGATAGCGTCCCAAAGCGCTCCTTTGGGGAGGCCGTTGGCTACATGCAGAACTCCGTGCCAAACCAACTTTATTCAAGGAAGGGACCAGTGTGTAGCAGCAGTGTATATTTACTTGGTAGAAATCACAAGGAGGTAGGCTGCGTTTTCACTGGAAACGGGGAATGTATGGCACAAGACTTGCTTTTCCATATTGAACGCTCCATTCATGCTGCCTTGAAGCTACCTAAATAAGAGTGTTTTGCATGGGTCCCTTGTCACTGTAGGCAGTGTACTGGGAAGGGAAAGAGTTTTCTCTAAATCAACAGGGTGCTTTCATAGCCTGCGTGGGAGCTCCTCCTGAGAGGCTCTAGAGCTAAAAGGAAACTTGACGTGAGTTCTTTCCTCAAGGTAAAGCCTTGAATAGCCTGCCGAAGCGGAAGCCTGGAGGAGAGTCCTGGAGGCTTAATTTTAGGTCTGCTTTCTTTTAACGTTAGTAAGCTTTTCAGGTCACCAGGCCCTCGCGTGGGCACCCTATTCCCTGCAAGAACACCGAGTACTGGCAGGCTCTCCTGGCCTGCTAAGAAACATCCAGGCCCGGAAACCTTTCCCAGTCACTCTGTGTATGCTGAGTGTAGGGCAACACACTGCACTCTTCCTTGGGAGACCTAGGTTTCCTCAGCACTCCAACAGCTCCAGGAAATCTGTTCTCTTATATCCTACATGTCATGCCAATCTGCCTCATTGCCCTAGGCTGAGCGGCACTGACAAACCCAAACTGCTTCGCATTCCTTCTACAGAGTCATACCTGAAGACCCCATACTTACAGGAGAAAGTCGGCTTGCGTTCCTGCTGTAACCAAAGCACAGTTCTTCCTCTTTCACTGCAGGGTTTTAGAAGAAGCTAAGTCCCGATAGCGTACCTAGAGCTTTCCCTGGGAGAGGCAGTTGTCTACACGGAGAACTCCGTGCCAAGAAAACGTTATTCAGGGAAGGGACCAGTGTGTAGCTAGAGTGTATATTTACATGGTAGAAATCACAAGGAGGTAGGCTGCGTGTTCTCTGGAATCGGGGACCTGATGGCACAGGCCTTGCTTTCCCATTTTGAATGCTCCATTCATCCTGCCTTGAAACTACCTAAATAACAGTTTTAGGACGGGTCTCTAGTCACAGTAGGCAGGGCTCTGGGAAGGGAACGAGTGTTCTCTACATCAGCAGGGTGCTTACATAGCCTGGGTGAGAGCTCCTCCTGAGACGCTCTAGAGCTAAAAGGAAACTTGACGTGAGTCCTTTCCTCAAGGTAAAGCCTTGAATAGCCTGCCGAAGCGGAAGCTTGGAGCAGAGCCCTTGAGGCTTAACATTCGGTCTGCTTTCTTTTAACGTTAGTAAGCTTTTCAGGTCACCAGGACCTCGCGTGGGCACCCTCTTCCCTGCAAGATCACCGAGTACCGGCAGGCTCCCCTGGGCTGCTAAGAAACATCCAGGCCCGGAAACCTTTCCCAGTCACTGTGTATGCTGCTTCTAGGGCAACACACTGCACTCTTCCTTGGGAGACCTAGGTTTCCTCAGCACTCCAACAGCTCCAGGAAATCTGTTCTCTTATATCCTACATGTCATGCCAATCTGCCTCATTGCCCTAGGCTGAGCGGCACTGACAAACCAAAACTGCTTCGCATTCCTTCTACAGAGTCAGACCTTAAGACCCCATACTTACAGGAGAAAGTCGGCTTGCGTTCCTGCTTTTGCCAAAGCCCAGTTCTTCCTCTTACACTGCAGGGTTTTAGAAGAGGCTAAGCCCCGATAGCGTCCCAAAGCGCTCCTTTGGGGAGGCCGTTGGCTACATGCAGAACTCCGTGCCAAACCAACTTTATTCAAGGAAGGGACCAGTGTGTAGCAGCAGTGTATATTTACTTGGTAGAAATCACAAGGAGGTAGGCTGCGTTTTCACTGGAAACGGGGAATGTATGGCACAAGACTTGCTTTTCCATATTGAACGCTCCATTCATGCTGCCTTGAAGCTACCTAAATAAGAGTGTTTTGCATGGGTCCCTTGTCACTGTAGGCAGTGTACTGGGAAGGGAAAGAGTTTTCTCTAAATCAACAGGGTGCTTTCATAGCCTGCGTGGGAGCTCCTCCTGAGAGGCTCTAGAGCTAAAAGGAAACTTGACGTGAGTTCTTTCCTCAAGGTAAAGCCTTGAATAGCCTGCCGAAGCGGAAGCCTGGAGGAGAGTCCTGGAGGCTTAATTTTAGGTCTGCTTTCTTTTAACGTTAGTAAGCTTTTCAGGTCACCAGGCCCTCGCGTGGGCACCCTATTCCCTGCAAGAACACCGAGTACTGGCAGGCTCTCCTGGCCTGCTAAGAAACATCCAGGCCCGGAAAACTTTCCCAGTCACTCTGTGTATGCTGAGTGTAGGGCAACACACTGCACTCTTCCTTGGGAGACCTAGGTTTCCTCAGCACTCCAACAGCTCCAGGAAATCTGTTCTCTTATATCCTACATGTCATGCAAATCTGCCTCATTGCCCTAGGCTGAGCGGCACTGACAAACCCAAACTGCTTCGCATTCCTTCTACAGAGTCATACCTGAAGACCCCATACTTACAGGAGAAAGTCGGCTTGCGTTCCTGCTT
Organism: Eschrichtius robustus; assembly: GCF_028021215.1. NCBI lineage: Eukaryota > Metazoa > Chordata > Mammalia > Artiodactyla > Eschrichtiidae > Eschrichtius > Eschrichtius robustus. The sequence goes on along the minus strand of NC_090838.1, from coordinate 67,849,385 downwards.
TTGCCAAAGCCCAGTTCTTCCTCTTACAGTGCAGGGTTTTAGAAGAGGCTAAGCCCCGATAGCGTCCCAAAGCGCTCCTTTGGGGAGGCCGTTGGCTACATGCAGAACTCCGTGCCAAACCAACTTTATTCAAGGAAGGGACCAGTGTGTAGCAGCAGTGTATATTTACTTGGTAGAAATCACAAGGAGGTAGGCTGCGTTTTCACTGGAAACGGGGAATGTATGGCACAAGACTTGCTTTTCCATATTGAACGCTCCATTCATGCTGCCTTGAAGCTACCTAAATAAGAGTGTTTTGCATGGGTCCCTTGTCACTGTAGGCAGTGTACTGGGAAGGGAAAGAGTTTTCTCTAAATCAACAGGGTGCTTTCATAGCCTGCGTGGGAGCTCCTCCTGAGAGGCTCTAGAGCTAAAAGGAAACTTGACGTGAGTTCTTTCCTCAAGGTAAAGCCTTGAATAGCCTGCCGAAGCGGAAGCCTGGAGGAGAGTCCTGGAGGCTTAATTTTAGGTCTGCTTTCTTTTAAAGTTAGTAAGCTTTTCAGGTCACCAGGCCCTCACGTGGGCACCCTATTCCCTGCAAGAACACCGAGTACTGGCAGGCTCTCCTGGCCTGCTAAGAAACATCCAGGCCCGGAAACCTTTCCCAGTCACTCTGTGTATGCTGAGTGTAGGGCAACACACTGCACTCTTCCTTGGGAGACCTAGGTTTTCTCAGCACTCCAACAGCTCCAGGAAATCTGTTCTCTTATATCCTACATGTCATGCAAATCTGCCTCATTGCCCTAGGCTGAGCGGCACTGACAAACCCAAACTGCTTCGCATTCCTTCTACAGAGTCATACCTGAAGACCCCATACTTACACGAGAAAGTCGGCTTGCGTTCCTGCTGTAACCAAAGCACAGTTCTTCCTCTTGCACTGCAGGGTTTTAGAAGAAGCTAAGTCCCGATAGCGTACCTAGAGCTTTCCCTGGGAGAGGCAGTTGGCTACACGGAGAACTCCGTGCCAAGAAAACGTTATTCAGGGAAGGGACCAGTGTGTAGCTAGAGTGTATATTTACATGGTAGAAATCACAAGGAGGTAGGCTGCGTGTTCTCTGGAAACGGGGACCTGATGGCACAGGCCTTGCTTTCCCATTTTGAATGCTCCATTCATCCTGCCTTGAAACTACCTAAATAACAGTTTTAGGACGGGTCTCTAGTCACAGTAGGCAGGGCTCTGGGAAGGGAACGAGTGTTCTCTACATCAGCAGGGTGCTTACATAGCCTGGGTGAGAGCTCCTCCTGAGACGCTCTAGAGCTAAAAGGAAACTTGACGTGAGTCCTTTCCTCAAGGTAAAGCCTTGAATAGCCTGCCGAAGCGGAAGCTTGGAGCAGAGCCCTTGAGGCTTAACATTCGGTCTGCTTTCTTTTAACGTTAGTAAGCTTTTCAGGTCACCAGGCCCTCGCGTGGGCACCCTATTCCCTGCAAGAGCACCGAGTACCGGCAGGCTCCCCTGGGCTGCTAAGAAACATCCAGGCCCGGAAACCGTTCCCAGTCACTCTGTGTATGCTGAGTGTAGGGCAACACACTGCACTCTTCCTTGGGAGACCTAGGTTTCCTCAGCACTCCAACAGCTCCAGGAAATCTGTTCTCTTATATCCTACATGTCATGCCAATCTGCCTCATTGCCCTAGGCTGAGCGGCACTGACAAACCCAAACTGCTTCGCATTCCTTCTACAGAGTCATACCTGAAGACCCCATACTTACACGAGAAAGTCGGCTTGCGTTCCTGCTGTAACCAAAGCACAGTTCTTCCTCTTGCACTGCAGGGTTTTAGAAGAAGCTAAGTCCCGATAGCGTACCTAGAGCTTTCCCTGGGAGAGGCAGTTGGCTACACGGAGAACTCCGTGCCAAGAAAACGTTATTCAGGGAAGGGACCAGTGTGTAGCTAGAGTGTATATTTACATGGTAGAAATCACAAGGAGGTAGGCTGCGTGTTCTCTGGAAACGGGGACCTGATGGCACAGGCCTTGCTTTCCCATTTTGAATGCTCCATTCATCCTGCCTTGAAACTACCTAAATAACAGTTTTAGGACGGGTCTCCAGTCACAGTAGGCAGGGCTCTGGGAAGGGAACGAGTGTTCTCTACATCAGCAGGGTGCTTACATAGCCTGGGTGAGAGCTCCTCCTGAGACGCTCTAGAGCTAAAAGGAAACTTGACGTGAGTCCTTTCCTCAAGGTAAAGCCTTGAATAGCCTGCCGAAGCGGAAGCTTGGAGCAGAGCCCTTGAGGCTTAACATTCGGTCTGCTTTCTTTTAACGTTAGTAAGCTTTTCAGGTCACCAGGCCCTCGCGTGGGCAACCTATTCCCTGCAAGATCACCGAGTACCGGCAGGCTCCCCTGGGCTGCTAAGAAACATCCAGGCCCGGAAACCTTTCCCAGTCACTGTGTATGCTGAGTGTAGGGCAACACACTGCACTCTTCCTTGGGAGACCTAGGTTTCCTCAGCACTCCAACAGCTCCAGGAAATCTGTTCTCTTATATCCTACATGTCATGCAAATCTGCCTCATTGCCCTAGGCTGAGCGGCACTGACAAACCCAAACTGCTTCGCATTCCTTCTACAGAGTCATACCTGAAGACCCCATACTTACAGGAGAAAGTCGGCTTGCGTTCCTGCTTTTGCCAAAGCCCAGTTCTTCCTCTTACAGTGCAGGGTTTTAGAAGAGGCTAAGCCCCGATAGCGTCCCAAAGCGCTCCTTTGGGGAGGCCGTTGGCTACATGCAGAACTCCGTGCCAAACCAACTTTATTCAAGGAAGGGACCAGTGTGTAGCAGCAGTGTATATTTACTTGGTAGAAATCACAAGGAGGTAGGCTGCGTTTTCACTGGAAACGGGGAATGTATGGCACAAGACTTGCTTTTCCATATTGAACGCTCCATTCATGCTGCCTTGAAGCTACCTAAATAAGAGTGTTTTGCATGGGTCCCTTGTCACTGTAGGCAGTGTACTGGGAAGGGAAAGAGTTTTCTCTAAATCAACAGGGTGCTTTCATAGCCTGCGTGGGAGCTCCTCCTGAGAGGCTCTAGAGCTAAAAGGAAACTTGACGTGAGTTCTTTCCTCAAGGTAAAGCCTTGAATAGCCTGCCGAAGCGGAAGCCTGGAGGAGAGTCCTGGAGGCTTAATTTTAGGTCTGCTTTCTTTTAAAGTTAGTAAGCTTTTCAGGTCACCAGGCCCTCACGTGGGCACCCTATTCCCTGCAAGAACACCGAGTACTGGCAGGCTCTCCTGGCCTGCTAAGAAACATCCAGGCCCGGAAACCTTTCCCAGTCACTCTGTGTATGCTGAGTGTAGGGCAACACACTGCACTCTTCCTTGGGAGACCTAGGTTTTCTCAGCACTCCAACAGCTCCAGGAAATCTGTTCTCTTATATCCTACATGTCATGCAAATCTGCCTCATTGCCCTAGGCTGAGCGGCACTGACAAACCCAAACTGCTTCGCATTCCTTCTACAGAGTCATACCTGAAGACCCCATACTTACACGAGAAAGTCGGCTTGCGTTCCTGCTGTAACCAAAGCACAGTTCTTCCTCTTGCACTGCAGGGTTTTAGAAGAAGCTAAGTCCCGATAGCGTACCTAGAGCTTTCCCTGGGAGAGGCAGTTGGCTACACGGAGAACTCCGTGCCAAGAAAACGTTATTCAGGGAAGGGACCAGTGTGTAGCTAGAGTGTATATTTACATGGTAGAAATCACAAGGAGGTAGGCTGCGTGTTCTCTGGAAACGGGGACCTGATGGCACAGGCCTTGCTTTCCCATTTTGAATGCTCCATTCATCCTGCCTTGAAACTACCTAAATAACAGTTTTAGGACGGGTCTCTAGTCACAGTAGGCAGGGCTCTGGGAAGGGAACGAGTGTTCTCTACATCAGCAGGGTGCTTACATAGCCTGGGTGAGAGCTCCTCCTGAGACGCTCTAGAGCTAAAAGGAAACTTGACGTGAGTCCTTTCCTCAAGGTAAAGCCTTGAATAGCCTGCCGAAGCGGAAGCTTGGAGCAGAGCCCTTGAGGCTTAACATTCGGTCTGCTTTCTTTTAACGTTAGTAAGCTTTTCAGGTCACCAGGCCCTCGCGTGGGCACCCTATTCCCTGCAAGAGCACCGAGTACCGGCAGGCTCCCCTGGGCTGCTAAGAAACATCCAGGCCCGGAAACCGTTCCCAGTCACTCTGTGTATGCTGAGTGTAGGGCAACACACTGCACTCTTCCTTGGGAGACCTAGGTTTCCTCAGCACTCCAACAGCTCCAGGAAATCTGTTCTCTTATATCCTACATGTCATGCCAATCTGCCTCATTGCCCTAGGCTGAGCGGCACTGACAAACCCAAACTGCTTCGCATTCCTTCTACAGAGTCATACCTGAAGACCCCATACTTACACGAGAAAGTCGGCTTGCGTTCCTGCTGTAACCAAAGCACAGTTCTTCCTCTTGCACTGCAGGGTTTTAGAAGAAGCTAAGTCCCGATAGCGTACCTAGAGCTTTCCCTGGGAGAGGCAGTTGGCTACACGGAGAACTCCGTGCCAAGAAAACGTTATTCAGGGAAGGGACCAGTGTGTAGCTAGAGTGTATATTTACATGGTAGAAATCACAAGGAGGTAGGCTGCGTGTTCTCTGGAAACGGGGACCTGATGGCACAGGCCTTGCTTTCCCATTTTGAATGCTCCATTCATCCTGCCTTGAAACTACCTAAATAACAGTTTTAGGACGGGTCTCCAGTCACAGTAGGCAGGGCTCTGGGAAGGGAACGAGTGTTCTCTACATCAGCAGGGTGCTTACATAGCCTGGGTGAGAGCTCCTCCTGAGACGCTCTAGAGCTAAAAGGAAACTTGACGTGAGTCCTTTCCTCAAGGTAAAGCCTTGAATAGCCTGCCGAAGCGGAAGCTTGGAGCAGAGCCCTTGAGGCTTAACATTCGGTCTGCTTTCTTTTAACGTTAGTAAGCTTTTCAGGTCACCAGGCCCTCGCGTGGGCAACCTATTCCCTGCAAGATCACCGAGTACCGGCAGGCTCCCCTGGGCTGCTAAGAAACATCCAGGCCCGGAAACCTTTCCCAGTCACTGTGTATGCTGAGTGTAGGGCAACACACTGCACTCTTCCTTGGGAGACCTAGGTTTCCTCAGCACTCCAACAGCTCCAGGAAATCTGTTCTCTTATATCCTACATGTCATGCCAATCTGCCTCATTGCCCTAGGCTGAGCGGCACTGACAAACCAAAACTGCTTCGCATTCCTTCTACAGAGTCAGACCTTAAGACCCCATACTTACAGGAGAAAGTCGGCTTGCGTTCCTGCTTTTGCCAAAGCCCAGTTCTTCCTCTTACACTGCAGGGTTTTAGAAGAGGCTAAGCCCCGATAGCGTCCCAAAGCGCTCCTTTGGGGAGGCCGTTGGCTACATGCAGAACTCCGTGCCAAACCAACTTTATTCAAGTAAGGGACCAGTGTGTACCAGCAGTGTATATTTACTTGGTAGAAATCACAAGGAGGTAGGCTGCGTTTTCACTGGAAACGGGGAATGTATGGCACAAGACTTGCTTTTCCATATTGAACGCTCCATTCATGCTGCCTTGAAGCTACCTAAATAAGAGTGTTTTGCATGGGTCCCTTGTCACTGTAGGCAGTGTACTGGGAAGGGAAAGAGTTTTCTCTAAATCAACAGGGTGCTTTCATAGCCTGCGTGGGAGCTCCTCCTGAGAGGCTCTAGAGCTAAAAGGAAACTTGACGTGAGTTCTTTCCTCAAGGTAAAGCCTTGAATAGCCTGCCGAAGCGGAAGCCTGGAGGAGAGTCCTGGAGGCTTAATTTTAGGTCTGCTTTCTTTTAACGTTAGTAAGCTTTTCAGGTCACCAGGCCCTCGCGTGGGCACCCTATTCCCTGCAAGAGCACCGAGTACCGGCAGGCTCCCCTGGGCTGCTAAGAAACATCCAGGCCCGGAAACCTTTCCCAGTCACTCTGTGTATGCTGAGTGTAGGGCAACACACTGCACTCTTCCTTGGGAGACCTAGGTTTCCTCAGCACTCCAACAGCTCCAGGAAATCTGTTCTCTTATATCCTACATGTCATGCCAATCTGCCTCATTGCCCTAGGCTGAGCGGCACTGACAATCCAAAACTGCTTCGCATTCCTTCTACAGAGTCAGACCTTAAGACCCCATACTTACAGGAGAAAGTCGGCTTGCGTTCCTGCTTTTGCCAAAGCCCAGTTCTTCCTCTTACACTGCAGGGTTTTAGAAGAGGCTAAGCCCCGATAGCGTCCCAAAGCGCTCCTTTGGGGAGGCCGTTGGCTACATGCAGAACTCCGTGCCAAACCAACTTTATTCAAGGAAGGGACCAGTGTGTAGCAGCAGTGTATATTTACTTGGTAGAAATCACAAGGAGGTAGGCTGCGTTTTCACTGGAAACGGGGAATGTATGGCACAAGACTTGCTTTTCCATATTGAACGCTCCATTCATGCTGCCTTGAAGCTACCTAAATAAGAGTGTTTTGCATGGGTCCCTTGTCACTGTAGGCAGTGTACTGGGAAGGGAAAGAGTTTTCTCTAAATCAACAGGGTGCTTTCATAGCCTGCGTGGGAGCTCCTCCTGAGAGGCTCTAGAGCTAAAAGGAAACTTGACGTGAGTCCTTTCCTCAAGGTAAAGCCTTGAATAGCCTGCCGAAGCGGAAGCTTGGAGGAGAGTCCTGGAGGCTTAATTTTAGGTCTGCTTTCTTTTAACGTTAGTAAGCTTTTCAGGTCACCAGGCCCTCGCGTGGGCACCCTATTCCCTGCAAGAACACCGAGTACTGGCAGGCTCTCCTGGCCTGCTAAGAAACATCCAGGCCCGGAAACCTTTCCCAGTCACTCTGTGTATGCTGAGTGTAGGGCAACACACTGCACTCTTCCTTGGGAGACCTAGGTTTCCTCAGCACTCCAACAGCTCCAGGAAATCTGTTCTCTTTTATCCTACATGTCATGCAAATCTGCCTCATTGCCCTAGGCTGAGCGGCACTGACAAACCAAAACTGCTTCGCATTCCTTCTACAGTGCCAGACCTTAAGACCCCATACTTACAGGAGAAAGTCGGCTTGCGTTCCTGCTGTAACCAAAGCACAGTTCTTCCTCTTGCACTGCAGGGTTTTAGAAGAAGCTAAGTCCCGATAGCGTACCTAGAGCTTTCCCTGGGAGAGGCAGTTGGCTACACGGAGAACTCCGTGCCAAGAAAACGTTATTCAGGGACGGGACCAGTGTGTAGCTAGAGTGTATATTTACATGGTAGAAATCACAAGGAGGTAGGCTGCGTTTTCTCTGGAAACGGGGACCTGATGGCACAGGCCTTGCTTTCCCATTTTGAATGCTGCATTCATCCTGCCTTGAAACTACCTAAATAACAGTTTTAGGACGGGTCTCTAGTCACAGTAGGCAGGGCTCTGGGAAGGGAACGAGTGTTCTCTACATCAGCAGGGTGCTTACATAGCCTGGGTGAGAGCTCCTCCTGAGACGCTCTAGAGCTAAAAGGAAACTTGACGTGAGTCCTTTCCTCAAGGTAAAGCCTTGAATAGCCTGCCGAAGCGGAAGCTTGGAGCAGAGCCCTTGAGGCTTAACATTCGGTCTGCTTTCTTTTAACGTTAGTAAGCTTTTCAGGTCACCAGGACCTCGCGTGGGCAACCTATTCCCTGCAAGATCACCGAGTACTGGCAGGCTCCCCTGGGCTGCTAAGAAACATCCAGGCCCGGAAACCTTTCCCAGTCACTGTGTATGCTGAGTGTAGGGCAACACACTGCACTCTTCCTTGGGAGACCTAGGTTTCCTCAGCACTCCAACAGCTCCAGGAAATCTGTTCTCTTATATCCTACATGTCATGCCAATCTGCCTCATTGCCCTAGGCTGAGCGGCACTGACAAACCAAAACTGCTTCGCATTCCTTCTACAGAGTCAGACCTTAAGACCCCATACTTACAGGAGAAAGTCGGCTTGCGTTCCTGCTTTTGCCAAAGCCCAGTTCTTCCTCTTACACTGCAGGGTTTTAGAAGAGGCTAAGCCCCGATAGCGTCCCAAAGCGCTCCTTTGGGGAGGCCGTTGGCTACATGCAGAACTCCTTGCCAAACCAACTTTATTCAAGGAAGGGACCAGTGTGTAGCAGCAGTGTATATTTACTTGGTAGAAATCACAAGGAGGTAGGCTGCGTTTTCACTGGAAACGGGGAATGTATGGCACAAGACTTGCTTTTCCATATTGAAAGCTCCATTCATGCTGCCTTGAAGCTACCTAAATAAGAGTGTTTTGCATGGGTCCCTTGTCACTGTAGGCAGTGTACTGGGAAGGGAAAGAGTTTTCTCTAAATCAACAGGGTGCTTTCATAGCCTGCGTGGGAGCTCCTCCTGAGAGGCTCTAGAGCTAAAAGGAAACTTGACGTGAGTTCTTTCCTCAAGGTAAAGCCTTGAATAGCCTGCCGAAGCGGAAGCCTGGAGGAGAGTCCTGGAGGCTTAATTTTAGGTCTGCTTTCTTTTAACGTTAGTAAGCTTTTCAGGTCACCAGGCCCTCGCGTGGGCACCCTATTCCCTGCAAGACCACCGAGTACTGGCAGGCTCTCCTGGCCTGCTAAGAAACATCCAGGCCCGGAAACCTTTCCCAGTCACTCTGTGTATGCTGAGTGTAGGGCAACACACTGCACTCTTCCTTGGGAGACCTAGGTTTCCTCAGCACTCCAACAGCTCCAGGAAATCTGTTCTCTTACGTCCAACATGTCATGCCATTCTGCCTCATTGCCCTAGGCTGAGCGCACTGGGGAACCAAAACTGCTTCACATTCCTTCTAAAGAGTCATAACTTCAGACCCCATACTTACAGGAGAAAGTCGGCTTGCTTTCCTGCTGGTACCAAAGCAGAGTTCTTTCTCTTACACTGCAGGGTTTTAGAAGAGGCTAAGCCCCGATAGCGTACCTAGAGTGCTCCTCTGGGGTGGCCGTTGGCTACACGCAGAACTCCGTGCCAAACCAACATTATTCAAGAAAGGGACCAGTGTGTCCCTAGAGTGTATATTTAGTTGGTAGAAATCAGAAGGAGGTAGGCTGCATGTTCGCTGGAAACGGCGACCTGATGGCACAAGTCTTGCTTTCCCATTTTGAATGCTCCTTTTATGCTGCCTTGAAGCTACCTAAATAACAGTTTTAGGACGGGTCTTTAGTCACTGTAGGCAGGGCTCTGGGAAGGGAACGAGTGTTCTCTACATCAGCAGGGTGCTTACATAGCCTGGGTGAGAGCTCCTCCTGAGACGCTCTAGAGCTAAAAGGAAACTTGACGTGAGTCCTTTCCTCAAGGTAAAGCCTTGAATAGCCTGCCGAAGCGGAAGCTTGGAGCAGAGCCCTTGAGGCTTAACATTCGGTCTGCTTTCTTTTAACGTTAGTAAGCTTTTCAGGTCACCAGGACCTCGCGTGGGCACCCTCTTCCCTGCAAGAGCACCGAGTACCGGCAGGCTCCCCTGGGCTGCTAAGAAACATCCAGGCCCGGAAACCTTTCCCAGTCACTCTGTGTATGCTGAGTGTAGGGCAACACACTGCACTCTTCCTTGGGAGACCTAGGTTTCCTCAGCACTCCAACAGCTCCAGGAAATCTGTTCTCTTTTATCCTACATGTCATGCAAATCTGCCTCATTGCCCTAGGCTGAGCGGCACTGACAAACCAAAACTGCTTCGCATTCCTTCTACAGTGTCAGACCTTAAGACCCCATACTTACAGGAGAAAGTCGGCTTGCGTTCCTGCTGTAACCAAAGCACAGTTCTTCCTCTTGCACTGCAGGGTTTTAGAAGAAGCTAAGTCCCGATAGCGTACCTAGAGCTTTCCCTGGGAGAGGCAGTTGGCTACACGGAGAACTCCGTGCCAAGAAAACGTTATTCAGGGAAGGGACCAGTGTGTAGCTAGAGTGTATATTTACATGGTAGAAATCACAAGGAGGTAGGCTGCGTGTTCTCTGGAAACGGGGACCTGATGGCACAGGCCTTGCTTTCCCATTTTGAATGCTGCATTCATCCTGCCTTGAAACTACCTAAATAACAGTTTTAGGACGGGTCTCTAGTCACAGTAGGCAGGGCTCTGGGAAGGGAACGAGTGTTCTCTACATCAGCAGGGTGCTTACATAGCCTGGGTGAGAGCTCCTCCTGAGACGCTCTAGAGCTAAAAGGAAACTTGACGTGAGTCCTTTCCTCAAGGTAAAGCCTTGAATAGCCTGCCGAAGCGGAAGCTTGGAGCAGAGCCCTTGAGGCTTAACATTCGGTCTGCTTTCTTTTAACGTTAGTAAGCTTTTCAGGTCACCAGGCCCTCGCGTGGGCACCCTATTCCCTGCAAGAACACCGAGTACTGGCAGGCTCTCCTGGCCTGCTAAGAAACATCCAGGCCCGGAAACCTTTCCCAGTCACTCTGTGTATGCTGAGTGTAGGGCAACACACTGCACTCTTCCTTGGGAAACCTAGGTTTCCTCAGCACTCCAACAGCTCCAGGAAATCTGTTCTCTTATATCCTACATGTCATGCCAATCTGCCTCATTGCCCTAGGCTGAGCGGCACTGACAAACCCAAACTGCTTCGCATTCCTTCTACAGAGTCATACCTGAAGACCCCATACTTACAGGAGAAAGTCGGCTTGCGTTCCTGCTGGTACCAAAGCAGAGTTCTTTCTCTTACACTGCAGGGTTTTAGAAGAGGCTAAGCCCCGATAGCGTACCTAGAGTGCTCCTCTGGGGTGCCCGTTGGCTACACGCAGAACTCCGTGCCAAACCAACATTATTCAAGGAAGGGACAAGTGTGTACCTAGAGTGTATATTTAGTTGGTAGAAATCAGAAGGAGGTAGGCTGCATGTTCGCTGGAAACGGCGACCTGATGGCACAAGCCTTGCTTTCCCATTTTGAATGCTCCTTTCATGCTGCCTTGAAGCTACCTAAATAACAGTTTTAGGACGGGTCTTTAGTCACTGTAGGCAGGGCTCTGGGAAGGGAACGAGTGTTCTCTACATCAGCAGGGTGCTTACATAGCCTGGGTGAGAGCTCCTCCTGAGACGCTCTAGAGCTAAAAGGAAACTTGACGTGAGTCCTTTCCTCAAGGTGAAGCCTTGAATAGCCTGCCGAAGCGGAAGCTTGGAGCAGAGCCCTTGAGGCTTAACATTCGGTCTGCTTTCTTTTAACGTTAGTAAGCTTTTCAGGTCACGAGGCCCTCGCGTGGGCACCCTATTCCCTGCAAGAGCACCGAGTACCGGCAGGCTCCCCTGGGCTGCTAAGAAACATCCAGGCCCGGAAACCTTTCCCAGTCACTCTGTGTATGCTGAGTGTAGGGCAACACACTGCACTCTTCCTTGGGAGACCTAGGTTTCCTCAGCACTCCAACAGCTCCAGGAAATCTGTTCTCTTATATCCTACATGTCATGCCAATCTGTCTCATTGCCCTAGGCTGAGCGGCACTGACAAACCAAAACTGCTTCGCATTCCTTCTACAGAGTCAGACCTTAAGACCCCATACTTACAGGAGAAAGTCGGCTTGCGTTCCTGCTTTTGCCAAAGCCCAGTTCTTCCTCTTACACTGCAGGGTTTTAGAAGAGGCTAAGCCCCGATAGCGTCCCAAAGCGCTCCTTTGGGGAGGCCGTTGGCTACATGCAGAACTCCGTGCCAAACCAACTTTATTCAAGGAAGGGACCAGTGTGTAGCAGCAGTGTATATTTACTTGGTAGAAATCACAAGGAGGTAGGCTGCGTTTTCACTGGAAACGGGGAATGTATGGCACAAGACTTGCTTTTCCATATTGAACGCTCCATTCATGCTGCCTTGAAGCTACCTAAATAAGAGTGTTTTGCATGGGTCCCTTGTCACTGTAGGCAGTGTACTGGGAAGGGAAAGAGTTTTCTCTAAATCAACAGGGTGCTTTCATAGCCTGCGTGGGAGCTCCTCCTGAGAGGCTCTAGAGCTAAAAGGAAACTTGACGTGAGTTCTTTCCTCAAGGTAAAGCCTTGAATAGCCTGCCGAAGCGGAAGCCTGGAGGAGAGTCCTGGAGGCTTAATTTTAGGTCTGCTTTCTTTTAACGTTAGTAAGCTTTTCAGGTCACCAGGCCCTCGCGTGGGCACCCTATTCCCTGCAAGAACACCGAGTACTGGCAGGCTCTCCTGGCCTGCTAAGAAACATCCAGGCCCGGAAACCTTTCCCAGTCACTCTGTGTATGCTGAGTGTAGGGCAACACACTGCACTCTTCCTTGGGAGACCTAGGTTTCCTCAGCACTCCAACAGCTCCAGGAAATCTGTTCTCTTATATCCTACATGTCATGCAAATCTGCCTCATTGCCCTAGGCTGAGCGGCACTGACAAACCCAAACTGCTTCGCATTCCTTCTACAGAGTCATACCTGAAGACCCCATACTTACACGAGAAAGTCGGCTTGCGTTCCTGCTGTAACCAAAGCACAGTTCTTCCTCTTGCACTGCAGGGTTTTAGAAGAAGCTAAGTCCCGATAGCGTACCAAGAGCTTTCCCTGGGAGAGGCAGTTGGCTACACGGAGAACTCCGTGCCAAGAAAACGTTATTCAGGGAAGGGACCAGTGTGTAGCTAGAGTGTATATTTACATGGTAGAAATCACAAGGAGGTAGGCTGCGTGTTCTCTGGAAACGGGGACCTGATGGCACAGGCCTTGCTTTCCCATTTTGAATGCTCCATTCATCCTGCCTTGAAACTACCTAAATAACAGTTTTAGGACGGGTCTCTAGTCACAGTAGGCAGGGCTCTGGGAAGGGAACGAGTGTTCTCTACATCAGCAGGGTGCTTACATAGCCTGTGTGAGAGCTCCTCCTGAGACGCTCTAGAGCTAAAAGGAAACTTGACGTGAGTCCTTTCCTCAAGGTAAAGCCTTGAATAGCCTGCCGAAGCGGAAGCTTGGAGCAGAGCCCTTGAGGCTTAACATTCGGTCTGCTTTCTTTTAACGTTAGTAAGCTTTTCAGGTCACCAGGACCTCGCGTGGGCACCCTATTCCCTGCAAGAGCACCGAGTACCGGCAGGCTCCCCTGGGCTGCTAAGAAACATCCAGGCCCGGAAACCTTTCCCAGTCACTCTGTGTATGCTGAGTGTAGGGCAACACACTGCACTCTTCCTTGGGAGACCTAGGTTTCCTCAGCACTCCAACAGCTCCAGGAAATCTGTTCTCTTATATCCTACATGTCATGAAAATCTGCCTCATTGCCCTAGGCTGAGCGGCACTGACAAACCCAAACTGCTTCGCATTCCTTCTACAGAGTCATACCTGAAGACCCCATACTTACAGGAGAAAGTCGGCTTGCGTTCCTGCTGTAACCAAAGCACAGTTCTTCCTCTTGCACTGCAGGGTTTTAGAAGAAGCTAAGTCCCGATAGCGTACCTAGAGCTTTCCCTGGGAGAGGCAGTTGGCTACACGGAGAACTCCGTGCCAAGAAAACGTTATTCAGGGAAGGGACCAGTGTGTAGCTAGAGTGTATATTTACATGGTAGAAATCACAAGGAGGTAGGCTGCGTGTTCTCTGGAAACGGGGACCTGATGGCACAGGCCTTGCTTTCCCATTTTGAATGCTCCATTCATCCTGCCTTGAAACTACCTAAATAACAGTTTTAGGACGGGTCTCTAGTCACAGTAGGCAGGGCTCTGGGAAGGGAACGAGTGTTCTCTACATCAGCAGGGTGCTTACATAGCCTGGGTGAGAGCTCCTCCTGAGACGCTCTAGAGCTAAAAGGAAACGACGTGAGTCCTTTCCTCAAGGTAAAGCCTTGAATAGCCTGCCGAAGCGGAAGCTTGGAGCAGAGCCCTTGAGGCTTAACATTCGGTCTGCTTTCTTTTAACGTTAGTAAGCTTTTCAGGTCACCAGGCCCTCGCGTGGGCACCCTATTCCCTGCAAGACCACCGAGTACCGGCAGGCTCCCCTGGGCTGCTAAGAAACATCCAGGCCCGGAAACCTTTCCCAGTCACTCTGTGTATGCTGAGTGTAGGGCAACACACTGCACTCTTCCTTGGGAGACCTAGGTTTCCTCAGCACTCCAACAGCTCCAGGAAATCTGTTCTCTTATATCCTACATGTCATGCCAATCTGCCTCATTGCCCTAGGCTGAGCGGCACTGACAAACCAAAACTGCTTCGCATTCCTTCTACAGAGTCATACCTGAAGACCCCATACTTACAGGAGAAAGTCGGCTTGCGTTCCTGCTTTTGCCAAAGCCCAGTTCTTCCTCTTACACTGCAGGGTTTTAGAAGAGGCTAAGCCCCGATAGCGTCCCAAAGCGCTCCTTTGGGGAGGCCGTTGGCTACATGCAGAACTCCGTGCCAAACCAACTTTATTCAAGGAAGGGACCAGTGTGTAGCAGCAGTGTATATTTACTTGGTAGAAATCACAAGGAGGTAGGCTGCGTTTTCACTGGAAACGGGGAATGTATGGCACAAGACTTGCTTTTCCATATTGAACGCTCCATTCATGCTGCCTTGAAGCTACCTAAATAAGAGTGTTTTGCATGGGTCCCTTGTCACTGTAGGCAGTGTACTGGGAAGGGAAAGAGTTTTCTCTAAATCAACAGGGTGCTTTCATAGCCTGCGTGGGAGCTCCTCCTGAGAGGCTCTAGAGCTAAAAGGAAACTTGACGTGAGTCCTTTCCTCAAGGTAAAGCCTTGAATAGCCTGCCGAAGCGGAAGCTTGGAGCAGAGCCCTTGAGGCTTAACATTCGGTCTGCTTTCTTTTAACGTTAGTAAGCTTTTCAGGTCACCAGGACCTCGCGTGGGCACCCTCTTCCCTGCAAGAACACCGAGTACTGGCAGGCTCCCCTGGGCTGCTAAGAAACATCCAGGCCCGGAAACCTTTCCCAGTCACTCTGTGTATGCTGAGTGTAGGGCAACACACTGCACTCTTCCTTGGGAGACCTAGGTTTCCTCAGCACTCCAACAGCTCCAGGAAATCTGTTCTCTTTTATCCTACATGTCATGCAAATCTGCCTCATTGCCCTAGGCTGAGCGGCACTGACAAACCAAAACTGCTTCGCATTCCTTCTACAGTGTCAGACCTTAAGACCCCATACTTACAGGAGAAAGTCGGCTTGCGTTCCTGCTGTAACCAAAGCACAGTTCTTCCTCTTGCACTGCAGGGTTTTAGAAGAAGCTAAGTCCCGATAGCGTACCTAGAGCTTTCCCTGGGAGAGGCAGTTGGCTACACGGAGAACTCCGTGCCAAGAAAACGTTATTCAGGGAAGGGACCAGTGTGTAGCTAGAGTGTATATTTACATGGTAGAAATCACAAGGAGGTAGGCTGCGTGTTCTCTGGAAACGGGGACCTGATGGCACAGGCCTTGCTTTCCCATTTTGAATGCTGCATTCATCCTGCCTTGAAACTACCTAAATAACAGTTTTAGGACGGGTCTCTAGTCACAGTAGGCAGGGCTCTGGGAAGGGAACGAGTGTTCTCTACATCAGCAGGGTGCTTACATAGCCTGGGTGAGAGCTCCTCCTGAGACGCTCTAGAGCTAAAAGGAAACTTGACGTGAGTCCTTTCCTCAAGGTAAAGCCTTGAATAGCCTGCCGAAGCGGAAGCTTGGAGCAGAGCCCTTGAGGCTTAACATTCGGTCTGCTTTCTTTTAACGTTAGTAAGCTTTTCAGGTCACCAGGCCCTCGCGTGGGCACCCTATTCCCTGCAAGAACACCGAGTACTGGCAGGCTCTCCTGGCCTGCTAAGAAACATCCAGGCCCGGAAACCTTTCCCAGTCACTCTGTGTATGCTGAGTGTAGGGCAACACACTGCACTCTTCCTTGGGAAACCTAGGTTTCCTCAGCACTCCAACAGCTCCAGGAAATCTGTTCTCTTATATCCTACATGTCATGCCAATCTGCCTCATTGCCCTAGGCTGAGCGGCACTGACAAACCCAAACTGCTTCGCATTCCTTCTACAGAGTCATACCTGAAGACCCCATACTTACAGGAGAAAGTCGGCTTGCGTTCCTGCTGGTACCAAAGCAGAGTTCTTTCTCTTACACTGCAGGGTTTTAGAAGAGGCTAAGCCCCGATAGCGTACCTAGAGTGCTCCTCTGGGGTGCCCGTTGGCTACACGCAGAACTCCGTGCCAAACCAACATTATTCAAGGAAGGGACAAGTGTGTACCTAGAGTGTATATTTAGTTGGTAGAAATCAGAAGGAGGTAGGCTGCATGTTCGCTGGAAACGGCGACCTGATGGCACAAGCCTTGCTTTCCCATTTTGAATGCTCCTTTCATGCTGCCTTGAAGCTACCTAAATAACAGTTTTAGGACGGGTCTTTAGTCACTGTAGGCAGGGCTCTGGGAAGGGAACGAGTGTTCTCTACATCAGCAGGGTGCTTACATAGCCTGGGTGAGAGCTCCTCCTGAGACGCTCTAGAGCTAAAAGGAAACTTGACGTGAGTCCTTTCCTCAAGGTGAAGCCTTGAATAGCCTGCCGAAGCGGAAGCTTGGAGCAGAGCCCTTGAGGCTTAACATTCGGTCTGCTTTCTTTTAACGTTAGTAAGCTTTTCAGGTCACGAGGCCCTCGCGTGGGCACCCTATTCCCTGCAAGAGCACCGAGTACCGGCAGGCTCCCCTGGGCTGCTAAGAAACATCCAGGCCCGGAAACCTTTCCCAGTCACTCTGTGTATGCTGAGTGTAGGGCAACACACTGCACTCTTCCTTGGGAGACCTAGGTTTCCTCAGCACTCCAACAGCTCCAGGAAATCTGTTCTCTTATATCCTACATGTCATGCCAATCTGCCTCATTGCCCTAGGCTGAGCGGCACTGACAAACCAAAACTGCTTCGCATTCCTTCTACAGAGTCAGACCTTAAGACCCCATACTTACAGGAGAAAGTCGGCTTGCGTTCCTGCTTTTGCCAAAGCCCAGTTCTTCCTCTTACACTGCAGGGTTTTAGAAGAGGCTAAGCCCCGATAGCGTCCCAAAGCGCTCCTTTGGGGAGGCCGTTGGCTACATGCAGAACTCCGTGCCAAACCAACTTTATTCAAGGAAGGGACCAGTGTGTAGCAGCAGTGTATATTTACTTGGTAGAAATCACAAGGAGGTAGGCTGCGTTTTCACTGGAAACGGGGAATGTATGGCACAAGACTTGCTTTTCCATATTGAACGCTCCATTCATGCTGCCTTGAAGCTACCTAAATAAGAGTGTTTTGCATGGGTCCCTTGTCACTGTAGGCAGTGTACTGGGAAGGGAAAGAGTTTTCTCTAAATCAACAGGGTGCTTTCATAGCCTGCGTGGGAGCTCCTCCTGAGAGGCTCTAGAGCTAAAAGGAAACTTGACGTGAGTTCTTTCCTCAAGGTAAAGCCTTGAATAGCCTGCCGAAGCGGAAGCCTGGAGGAGAGTCCTGGAGGCTTAATTTTAGGTCTGCTTTCTTTTAACGTTAGTAAGCTTTTCAGGTCACCAGGCCCTCGCGTGGGCACCCTATTCCCTGCAAGAACACCGAGTACTGGCAGGCTCTCCTGGCCTGCTAAGAAACATCCAGGCCCGGAAACCTTTCCCAGTCACTCTGTGTATGCTGAGTGTAGGGCAACACACTGCACTCTTCCTTGGGAGACCTAGGTTTCCTCAGCACTCCAACAGCTCCAGGAAATCTGTTCTCTTATATCCTACATGTCATGCCAATCTGCCTCATTGCCCTAGGCTGAGCGGCACTGACAAACCCAAACTGCTTCGCATTCCTTCTACAGAGTCATACCTGAAGACCCCATACTTACAGGAGAAAGTCGGCTTGCGTTCCTGCTGTAACCAAAGCACAGTTCTTCCTCTTGCACTGCAGGGTTTTAGAAGAAGCTAAGTCCCGATAGCGTACCTAGAGCTTTCCCTGGGAGAGGCAGTTGTCTACACGGAGAACTCCGTGCCAAGAAAACGTTATTCAGGGAAGGGACCAGTGTGTAGCTAGAGTGTATATTTACATGGTAGAAATCACAAGGAGGTAGGCTGCGTGTTCTCTGGAAACGGGGACCTGATGGCACAGGCCTTGCTTTCCCATTTTGAATGCTCCATTCATCCTGCCTTGAAACTACCTAAATAACAGTTTTAGGACGGGTCTCTAGTCACAGTAGGCAGGGCTCTGGGAAGGGAACGAGTGTTCTCTACATCAGCAGGGTGCTTACATAGCCTGGGTGAGAGCTCCTCCTGAGACGCTCTAGAGCTAAAAGGAAACTTGACGTGAGTCCTTTCCTCAAGGTAAAGCCTTGAATAGCCTGCCGAAGCGGAAGCTTGGAGCAGAGCCCTTGAGGCTTAACATTCGGTCTGCTTTCTTTTAACGTTAGTAAGCTTTTCAGGTCACCAGGACCTCGCGTGGGCACCCTCTTCCCTGCAAGATCACCGAGTACCGGCAGGCTCCCCTGGGCTGCTAAGAAACATCCAGGCCCGGAAACCTTTCCCAGTCACTGTGTATGCTGCTTCTAGGGCAACACACTGCACTCTTCCTTGGGAGACCTAGGTTTCCTCAGCACTCCAACAGCTCCAGGAAATCTGTTCTCTTATATCCTACATGTCATGCCAATCTGCCTCATTGCCCTAGGCTGAGCGGCACTGACAAACCAAAACTGCTTCGCATTCCTTCTACAGAGTCAGACCTTAAGACCCCATACTTACAGGAGAAAGTCGGCTTGCGTTCCTGCTTTTGCCAAAGCCCAGTTCTTCCTCTTACACTGCAGGGTTTTAGAAGAGGCTAAGCCCCGATAGCGTCCCAAAGCGCTCCTTTGGGGAGGCCGTTGGCTACATGCAGAACTCCGTGCCAAACCAACTTTATTCAAGGAAGGGACCAGTGTGTAGCAGCAGTGTATATTTACTTGGTAGAAATCACAAGGAGGTAGGCTGCGTTTTCACTGGAAACGGGGAATGTATGGCACAAGACTTGCTTTTCCATATTGAACGCTCCATTCATGCTGCCTTGAAGCTACCTAAATAAGAGTGTTTTGCATGGGTCCCTTGTCACTGTAGGCAGTGTACTGGGAAGGGAAAGAGTTTTCTCTAAATCAACAGGGTGCTTTCATAGCCTGCGTGGGAGCTCCTCCTGAGAGGCTCTAGAGCTAAAAGGAAACTTGACGTGAGTTCTTTCCTCAAGGTAAAGCCTTGAATAGCCTGCCGAAGCGGAAGCCTGGAGGAGAGTCCTGGAGGCTTAATTTTAGGTCTGCTTTCTTTTAACGTTAGTAAGCTTTTCAGGTCACCAGGCCCTCGCGTGGGCACCCTATTCCCTGCAAGAACACCGAGTACTGGCAGGCTCTCCTGGCCTGCTAAGAAACATCCAGGCCCGGAAAACTTTCCCAGTCACTCTGTGTATGCTGAGTGTAGGGCAACACACTGCACTCTTCCTTGGGAGACCTAGGTTTCCTCAGCACTCCAACAGCTCCAGGAAATCTGTTCTCTTATATCCTACATGTCATGCAAATCTGCCTCATTGCCCTAGGCTGAGCGGCACTGACAAACCCAAACTGCTTCGCATTCCTTCTACAGAGTCATACCTGAAGACCCCATACTTACAGGAGAAAGTCGGCTTGCGTTCCTGCTTTTGCCAAAGCCCAGTTCTTCCTCTTACAGTGCAGGGTTTTAGAAGAGGCTAAGCCCCGATAGCGTCCCAAAGCGCTCCTTTGGGGAGGCCGTTGGCTACATGCAGAACTCCGTGCCAAACCAACTTTATTCAAGGAAGGGACCAGTGTGTAGCAGCAGTGTATATTTACTTGGTAGAAATCACAAGGAGGTAGGCTGCGTTTTCACTGGAAACGGGGAATGTATGGCACAAGACTTGCTTTTCCATATTGAACGCTCCATTCATGCTGCCTTGAAGCTACCTAAATAAGAGTGTTTTGCATGGGTCCCTTGTCACTGTAGGCAGTGTACTGGGAAGGGAAAGAGTTTTCTCTAAATCAACAGGGTGCTTTCATAGCCTGCGTGGGAGCTCCTCCTGAGAGGCTCTAGAGCTAAAAGGAAACTTGACGTGAGTTCTTTCCTCAAGGTAAAGCCTTGAATAGCCTGCCGAAGCGGAAGCCTGGAGGAGAGTCCTGGAGGCTTAATTTTAGGTCTGCTTTCTTTTAAAGTTAGTAAGCTTTTCAGGTCACCAGGCCCTCACGTGGGCACCCTATTCCCTGCAAGAACACCGAGTACTGGCAGGCTCTCCTGGCCTGCTAAGAAACATCCAGGCCCGGAAACCTTTCCCAGTCACTCTGTGTATGCTGAGTGTAGGGCAACACACTGCACTCTTCCTTGGGAGACCTAGGTTTTCTCAGCACTCCAACAGCTCCAGGAAATCTGTTCTCTTATATCCTACATGTCATGCAAATCTGCCTCATTGCCCTAGGCTGAGCGGCACTGACAAACCCAAACTGCTTCGCATTCCTTCTACAGAGTCATACCTGAAGACCCCATACTTACACGAGAAAGTCGGCTTGCGTTCCTGCTGTAACCAAAGCACAGTTCTTCCTCTTGCACTGCAGGGTTTTAGAAGAAGCTAAGTCCCGATAGCGTACCTAGAGCTTTCCCTGGGAGAGGCAGTTGGCTACACGGAGAACTCCGTGCCAAGAAAACGTTATTCAGGGAAGGGACCAGTGTGTAGCTAGAGTGTATATTTACATGGTAGAAATCACAAGGAGGTAGGCTGCGTGTTCTCTGGAAACGGGGACCTGATGGCACAGGCCTTGCTTTCCCATTTTGAATGCTCCATTCATCCTGCCTTGAAACTACCTAAATAACAGTTTTAGGACGGGTCTCTAGTCACAGTAGGCAGGGCTCTGGGAAGGGAACGAGTGTTCTCTACATCAGCAGGGTGCTTACATAGCCTGGGTGAGAGCTCCTCCTGAGACGCTCTAGAGCTAAAAGGAAACTTGACGTGAGTCCTTTCCTCAAGGTAAAGCCTTGAATAGCCTGCCGAAGCGGAAGCTTGGAGCAGAGCCCTTGAGGCTTAACATTCGGTCTGCTTTCTTTTAACGTTAGTAAGCTTTTCAGGTCACCAGGCCCTCGCGTGGGCACCCTATTCCCTGCAAGAGCACCGAGTACCGGCAGGCTCCCCTGGGCTGCTAAGAAACATCCAGGCCCGGAAACCGTTCCCAGTCACTCTGTGTATGCTGAGTGTAGGGCAACACACTGCACTCTTCCTTGGGAGACCTAGGTTTCCTCAGCACTCCAACAGCTCCAGGAAATCTGTTCTCTTATATCCTACATGTCATGCCAATCTGCCTCATTGCCCTAGGCTGAGCGGCACTGACAAACCCAAACTGCTTCGCATTCCTTCTACAGAGTCATACCTGAAGACCCCATACTTACACGAGAAAGTCGGCTTGCGTTCCTGCTGTAACCAAAGCACAGTTCTTCCTCTTGCACTGCAGGGTTTTAGAAGAAGCTAAGTCCTGATAGCGTACCTAGAGCTTTCCCTGGGAGAGGCAGTTGGCTACACGGAGAACTCCGTGCCAAGAAAACGTTATTCAGGGAAGGGACCAGTGTGTAGCTAGAGTGTATATTTACATGGTAGAAATCACAAGGAGGTAGGCTGCGTGTTCTCTGGAAACGGGGACCTGATGGCACAGGCCTTGCTTTCCCATTTTGAATGCTCCATTCATCCTGCCTTGAAACTACCTAAATAACAGTTTTAGGACGGGTCTCCAGTCACAGTAGGCAGGGCTCTGGGAAGGGAACGAGTGTTCTCTACATCAGCAGGGTGCTTACATAGCCTGGGTGAGAGCTCCTCCTGAGACGCTCTAGAGCTAAAAGGAAACTTGACGTGAGTCCTTTCCTCAAGGTAAAGCCTTGAATAGCCTGCCGAAGCGGAAGCTTGGAGCAGAGCCCTTGAGGCTTAACATTCGGTCTGCTTTCTTTTAACGTTAGTAAGCTTTTCAGGTCACCAGGCCCTCGCGTGGGCAACCTATTCCCTGCAAGATCACCGAGTACCGGCAGGCTCCCCTGGGCTGCTAAGAAACATCCAGGCCCGGAAACCTTTCCCAGTCACTGTGTATGCTGAGTGTAGGGCAACACACTGCACTCTTCCTTGGGAGACCTAGGTTTCCTCAGCACTCCAACAGCTCCAGGAAATCTGTTCTCTTATATCCTACATGTCATGCAAATCTGCCTCATTGCCCTAGGCTGAGCGGCACTGACAAACCCAAACTGCTTCGCATTCCTTCTACAGAGTCATACCTGAAGACCCCATACTTACAGGAGAAAGTCGGCTTGCGTTCCTGCTTTTGCCAAAGCCCAGTTCTTCCTCTTACAGTGCAGGGTTTTAGAAGAGGCTAAGCCCCGATAGCGTCCCAAAGCGCTCCTTTGGGGAGGCCGTTGGCTACATGCAGAACTCCGTGCCAAACCAACTTTATTCAAGGAAGGGACCAGTGTGTAGCAGCAGTGTATATTTACTTGGTAGAAATCACAAGGAGGTAGGCTGCGTTTTCACTGGAAACGGGGAATGTATGGCACAAGACTTGCTTTTCCATATTGAACGCTCCATTCATGCTGCCTTGAAGCTACCTAAATAAGAGTGTTTTGCATGGGTCCCTTGTCACTGTAGGCAGTGTACTGGGAAGGGAAAGAGTTTTCTCTAAATCAACAGGGTGCTTTCATAGCCTGCGTGGGAGCTCCTCCTGAGAGGCTCTAGAGCTAAAAGGAAACTTGACGTGAGTTCTTTCCTCAAGGTAAAGCCTTGAATAGCCTGCCGAAGCGGAAGCCTGGAGGAGAGTCCTGGAGGCTTAATTTTAGGTCTGCTTTCTTTTAAAGTTAGTAAGCTTTTCAGGTCACCAGGCCCTCACGTGGGCACCCTATTCCCTGCAAGAACACCGAGTACTGGCAGGCTCTCCTGGCCTGCTAAGAAACATCCAGGCCCGGAAACCTTTCCCAGTCACTCTGTGTATGCTGAGTGTAGGGCAACACACTGCACTCTTCCTTGGGAGACCTAGGTTTTCTCAGCACTCCAACAGCTCCAGGAAATCTGTTCTCTTATATCCTACATGTCATGCAAATCTGCCTCATTGCCCTAGGCTGAGCGGCACTGACAAACCCAAACTGCTTCGCATTCCTTCTACAGAGTCATACCTGAAGACCCCATACTTACACGAGAAAGTCGGCTTGCGTTCCTGCTGTAACCAAAGCACAGTTCTTCCTCTTGCACTGCAGGGTTTTAGAAGAAGCTAAGTCCCGATAGCGTACCTAGAGCTTTCCCTGGGAGAGGCAGTTGGCTACACGGAGAACTCCGTGCCAAGAAAACGTTATTCAGGGAAGGGACCAGTGTGTAGCTAGAGTGTATATTTACATGGTAGAAATCACAAGGAGGTAGGCTGCGTGTTCTCTGGAAACGGGGACCTGATGGCACAGGCCTTGCTTTCCCATTTTGAATGCTCCATTCATCCTGCCTTGAAACTACCTAAATAACAGTTTTAGGACGGGTCTCTAGTCACAGTAGGCAGGGCTCTGGGAAGGGAACGAGTGTTCTCTACATCAGCAGGGTGCTTACATAGCCTGGGTGAGAGCTCCTCCTGAGACGCTCTAGAGCTAAAAGGAAACTTGACGTGAGTCCTTTCCTCAAGGTAAAGCCTTGAATAGCCTGCCGAAGCGGAAGCTTGGAGCAGAGCCCTTGAGGCTTAACATTCGGTCTGCTTTCTTTTAACGTTAGTAAGCTTTTCAGGTCACCAGGCCCTCGCGTGGGCACCCTATTCCCTGCAAGAGCACCGAGTACCGGCAGGCTCCCCTGGGCTGCTAAGAAACATCCAGGCCCGGAAACCGTTCCCAGTCACTCTGTGTATGCTGAGTGTAGGGCAACACACTGCACTCTTCCTTGGGAGACCTAGGTTTCCTCAGCACTCCAACAGCTCCAGGAAATCTGTTCTCTTATATCCTACATGTCATGCCAATCTGCCTCATTGCCCTAGGCTGAGCGGCACTGACAAACCCAAACTGCTTCGCATTCCTTCTACAGAGTCATACCTGAAGACCCCATACTTACACGAGAAAGTCGGCTTGCGTTCCTGCTGTAACCAAAGCACAGTTCTTCCTCTTGCACTGCAGGGTTTTAGAAGAAGCTAAGTCCCGATAGCGTACCTAGAGCTTTCCCTGGGAGAGGCAGTTGGCTACACGGAGAACTCCGTGCCAAGAAAACGTTATTCAGGGAAGGGACCAGTGTGTAGCTAGAGTGTATATTTACATGGTAGAAATCACAAGGAGGTAGGCTGCGTGTTCTCTGGAAACGGGGACCTGATGGCACAGGCCTTGCTTTCCCATTTTGAATGCTCCATTCATCCTGCCTTGAAACTACCTAAATAACAGTTTTAGGACGGGTCTCCAGTCACAGTAGGCAGGGCTCTGGGAAGGGAACGAGTGTTCTCTACATCAGCAGGGTGCTTACATAGCCTGGGTGAGAGCTCCTCCTGAGACGCTCTAGAGCTAAAAGGAAACTTGACGTGAGTCCTTTCCTCAAGGTAAAGCCTTGAATAGCCTGCCGAAGCGGAAGCTTGGAGCAGAGCCCTTGAGGCTTAACATTCGGTCTGCTTTCTTTTAACGTTAGTAAGCTTTTCAGGTCACCAGGCCCTCGCGTGGGCAACCTATTCCCTGCAAGATCACCGAGTACCGGCAGGCTCCCCTGGGCTGCTAAGAAACATCCAGGCCCGGAAACCTTTCCCAGTCACTGTGTATGCTGAGTGTAGGGCAACACACTGCACTCTTCCTTGGGAGACCTAGGTTTCCTCAGCACTCCAACAGCTCCAGGAAATCTGTTCTCTTATATCCTACATGTCATGCCAATCTGCCTCATTGCCCTAGGCTGAGCGGCACTGACAAACCAAAACTGCTTCGCATTCCTTCTACAGAGTCAGACCTTAAGACCCCATACTTACAGGAGAAAGTCGGCTTGCGTTCCTGCTTTTGCCAAAGCCCAGTTCTTCCTCTTACACTGCAGGGTTTTAGAAGAGGCTAAGCCCCGATAGCGTCCCAAAGCGCTCCTTTGGGGAGGCCGTTGGCTACATGCAGAACTCCGTGCCAAACCAACTTTATTCAAGTAAGGGACCAGTGTGTACCAGCAGTGTATATTTACTTGGTAGAAATCACAAGGAGGTAGGCTGCGTTTTCACTGGAAACGGGGAATGTATGGCACAAGACTTGCTTTTCCATATTGAACGCTCCATTCATGCTGCCTTGAAGCTACCTAAATAAGAGTGTTTTGCATGGGTCCCTTGTCACTGTAGGCAGTGTACTGGGAAGGGAAAGAGTTTTCTCTAAATCAACAGGGTGCTTTCATAGCCTGCGTGGGAGCTCCTCCTGAGAGGCTCTAGAGCTAAAAGGAAACTTGACGTGAGTTCTTTCCTCAAGGTAAAGCCTTGAATAGCCTGCCGAAGCGGAAGCCTGGAGGAGAGTCCTGGAGGCTTAATTTTAGGTCTGCTTTCTTTTAACGTTAGTAAGCTTTTCAGGTCACCAGGCCCTCGCGTGGGCACCCTATTCCCTGCAAGAGCACCGAGTACCGGCAGGCTCCCCTGGGCTGCTAAGAAACATCCAGGCCCGGAAACCTTTCCCAGTCACTCTGTGTATGCTGAGTGTAGGGCAACACACTGCACTCTTCCTTGGGAGACCTAGGTTTCCTCAGCACTCCAACAGCTCCAGGAAATCTGTTCTCTTATATCCTACATGTCATGCCAATCTGCCTCATTGCCCTAGGCTGAGCGGCACTGACAATCCAAAACTGCTTCGCATTCCTTCTACAGAGTCAGACCTTAAGACCCCATACTTACAGGAGAAAGTCGGCTTGCGTTCCTGCTTTTGCCAAAGCCCAGTTCTTCCTCTTACACTGCAGGGTTTTAGAAGAGGCTAAGCCCCGATAGCGTCCCAAAGCGCTCCTTTGGGGAGGCCGTTGGCTACATGCAGAACTCCGTGCCAAACCAACTTTATTCAAGGAAGGGACCAGTGTGTAGCAGCAGTGTATATTTACTTGGTAGAAATCACAAGGAGGTAGGCTGCGTTTTCACTGGAAACGGGGAATGTATGGCACAAGACTTGCTTTTCCATATTGAACGCTCCATTCATGCTGCCTTGAAGCTACCTAAATAAGAGTGTTTTGCATGGGTCCCTTGTCACTGTAGGCAGTGTACTGGGAAGGGAAAGAGTTTTCTCTAAATCAACAGGGTGCTTTCATAGCCTGCGTGGGAGCTCCTCCTGAGAGGCTCTAGAGCTAAAAGGAAACTTGACGTGAGTCCTTTCCTCAAGGTAAAGCCTTGAATAGCCTGCCGAAGCGGAAGCTTGGAGGAGAGTCCTGGAGGCTTAATTTTAGGTCTGCTTTCTTTTAACGTTAGTAAGCTTTTCAGGTCACCAGGCCCTCGCGTGGGCACCCTATTCCCTGCAAGAACACCGAGTACTGGCAGGCTCTCCTGGCCTGCTAAGAAACATCCAGGCCCGGAAACCTTTCCCAGTCACTCTGTGTATGCTGAGTGTAGGGCAACACACTGCACTCTTCCTTGGGAGACCTAGGTTTCCTCAGCACTCCAACAGCTCCAGGAAATCTGTTCTCTTTTATCCTACATGTCATGCAAATCTGCCTCATTGCCCTAGGCTGAGCGGCACTGACAAACCAAAACTGCTTCGCATTCCTTCTACAGTGCCAGACCTTAAGACCCCATACTTACAGGAGAAAGTCGGCTTGCGTTCCTGCTGTAACCAAAGCACAGTTCTTCCTCTTGCACTGCAGGGTTTTAGAAGAAGCTAAGTCCCGATAGCGTACCTAGAGCTTTCCCTGGGAGAGGCAGTTGGCTACACGGAGAACTCCGTGCCAAGAAAACGTTATTCAGGGACGGGACCAGTGTGTAGCTAGAGTGTATATTTACATGGTAGAAATCACAAGGAGGTAGGCTGCGTTTTCTCTGGAAACGGGGACCTGATGGCACAGGCCTTGCTTTCCCATTTTGAATGCTGCATTCATCCTGCCTTGAAACTACCTAAATAACAGTTTTAGGACGGGTCTCTAGTCACAGTAGGCAGGGCTCTGGGAAGGGAACGAGTGTTCTCTACATCAGCAGGGTGCTTACATAGCCTGGGTGAGAGCTCCTCCTGAGACGCTCTAGAGCTAAAAGGAAACTTGACGTGAGTCCTTTCCTCAAGGTAAAGCCTTGAATAGCCTGCCGAAGCGGAAGCTTGGAGCAGAGCCCTTGAGGCTTAACATTCGGTCTGCTTTCTTTTAACGTTAGTAAGCTTTTCAAGTCACCAGGACCTCGCGTGGGCAACCTATTCCCTGCAAGATCACCGAGTACTGGCAGGCTCCCCTGGGCTGCTAAGAAACATCCAGGCCCGGAAACCTTTCCCAGTCACTGTGTATGCTGAGTGTAGGGCAACACACTGCACTCTTCCTTGGGAGACCTAGGTTTCCTCAGCACTCCAACAGCTCCAGGAAATCTGTTCTCTTATATCCTACATGTCATGCCAATCTGCCTCATTGCCCTATGCTGAGCGGCACTGACAAACCAAAACTGCTTCGCATTCCTTCTACAGAGTCAGACCTTAAGACCCCATACTTACAGGAGAAAGTCGGCTTGCGTTCCTGCTTTTGCCAAAGCCCAGTTCTTCCTCTTACACTGCAGGGTTTTAGAAGAGGCTAAGCCCCGATAGCGTCCCAAAGCGCTCCTTTGGGGAGGCCGTTGGCTACATGCAGAACTCCTTGCCAAACCAACTTTATTCAAGGAAGGGACCAGTGTGTAGCAGCAGTGTATATTTACTTGGTAGAAATCACAAGGAGGTAGGCTGCGTTTTCACTGGAAACGGGGAATGTATGGCACAAGACTTGCTTTTCCATATTGAAAGCTCCATTCATGCTGCCTTGAAGCTACCTAAATAAGAGTGTTTTGCATGGGTCCCTTGTCACTGTAGGCAGTGTACTGGGAAGGGAAAGAGTTTTCTCTAAATCAACAGGGTGCTTTCATAGCCTGCGTGGGAGCTCCTCCTGAGAGGCTCTAGAGCTAAAAGGAAACTTGACGTGAGTTCTTTCCTCAAGGTAAAGCCTTGAATAGCCTGCCGAAGCGGAAGCCTGGAGGAGAGTCCTGGAGGCTTAATTTTAGGTCTGCTTTCTTTTAACGTTAGTAAGCTTTTCAGGTCACCAGGCCCTCGCGTGGGCACCCTATTCCCTGCAAGACCACCGAGTACTGGCAGGCTCTCCTGGCCTGCTAAGAAACATCCAGGCCCGGAAACCTTTCCCAGTCACTCTGTGTATGCTGAGTGTAGGGCAACACACTGCACTCTTCCTTGGGAGACCTAGGTTTCCTCAGCACTCCAACAGCTCCAGGAAATCTGTTCTCTTACGTCCAACATGTCATGCCATTCTGCCTCATTGCCCTAGGCTGAGCGCACTGGGGAACCAAAACTGCTTCACATTCCTTCTAAAGAGTCATAACTTCAGACCCCATACTTACAGGAGAAAGTCGGCTTGCTTTCCTGCTGGTACCAAAGCAGAGTTCTTTCTCTTACACTGCAGGGTTTTAGAAGAGGCTAAGCCCCGATAGCGTACCTAGAGTGCTCCTCTGGGGTGGCCGTTGGCTACACGCAGAACTCCGTGCCAAACCAACATTATTCAAGAAAGGGACCAGTGTGTCCCTAGAGTGTATATTTAGTTGGTAGAAATCAGAAGGAGGTAGGCTGCATGTTCGCTGGAAACGGCGACCTGATGGCACAAGTCTTGCTTTCCCATTTTGAATGCTCCTTTTATGCTGCCTTGAAGCTACCTAAATAACAGTTTTAGGACGGGTCTTTAGTCACTGTAGGCAGGGCTCTGGGAAGGGAACGAGTGTTCTCTACATCAGCAGGGTGCTTACATAGCCTGGGTGAGAGCTCCTCCTGAGACGCTCTAGAGCTAAAAGGAAACTTGACGTGAGTCCTTTCCTCAAGGTAAAGCCTTGAATAGCCTGCCGAAGCGGAAGCTTGGAGCAGAGCCCTTGAGGCTTAACATTCGGTCTGCTTTCTTTTAACGTTAGTAAGCTTTTCAGGTCACCAGGACCTCGCGTGGGCACCCTCTTCCCTGCAAGAGCACCGAGTACCGGCAGGCTCCCCTGGGCTGCTAAGAAACATCCAGGCCCGGAAACCTTTCCCAGTCACTCTGTGTATGCTGAGTGTAGGGCAACACACTGCACTCTTCCTTGGGAGACCTAGGTTTCCTCAGCACTCCAACAGCTCCAGGAAATCTGTTCTCTTTTATCCTACATGTCATGCAAATCTGCCTCATTGCCCTAGGCTGAGCGGCACTGACAAACCAAAACTGCTTCGCATTCCTTCTACAGTGTCAGACCTTAAGACCCCATACTTACAGGAGAAAGTCGGCTTGCGTTCCTGCTGTAACCAAAGCACAGTTCTTCCTCTTGCACTGCAGGGTTTTAGAAGAAGCTAAGTCCCGATAGCGTACCTAGAGCTTTCCCTGGGAGAGGCAGTTGGCTACACGGAGAACTCCGTGCCAAGAAAACGTTATTCAGGGAAGGGACCAGTGTGTAGCTAGAGTGTATATTTACATGGTAGAAATCACAAGGAGGTAGGCTGCGTGTTCTCTGGAAACGGGGACCTGATGGCACAGGCCTTGCTTTCCCATTTTGAATGCTGCATTCATCCTGCCTTGAAACTACCTAAATAACAGTTTTAGGACGGGTCTCTAGTCACAGTAGGCAGGGCTCTGGGAAGGGAACGAGTGTTCTCTACATCAGCAGGGTGCTTACATAGCCTGGGTGAGAGCTCCTCCTGAGACGCTCTAGAGCTAAAAGGAAACTTGACGTGAGTCCTTTCCTCAAGGTAAAGCCTTGAATAGCCTGCCGAAGCGGAAGCTTGGAGCAGAGCCCTTGAGGCTTAACATTCGGTCTGCTTTCTTTTAACGTTAGTAAGCTTTTCAGGTCACCAGGCCCTCGCGTGGGCACCCTATTCCCTGCAAGAACACCGAGTACTGGCAGGCTCTCCTGGCCTGCTAAGAAACATCCAGGCCCGGAAACCTTTCCCAGTCACTCTGTGTATGCTGAGTGTAGGGCAACACACTGCACTCTTCCTTGGGAAACCTAGGTTTCCTCAGCACTCCAACAGCTCCAGGAAATCTGTTCTCTTATATCCTACATGTCATGCCAATCTGCCTCATTGCCCTAGGCTGAGCGGCACTGACAAACCCAAACTGCTTCGCATTCCTTCTACAGAGTCATACCTGAAGACCCCATACTTACAGGAGAAAGTCGGCTTGCGTTCCTGCTGGTACCAAAGCAGAGTTCTTTCTCTTACACTGCAGGGTTTTAGAAGAGGCTAAGCCCCGATAGCGTACCTAGAGTGCTCCTCTGGGGTGCCCGTTGGCTACACGCAGAACTCCGTGCCAAACCAACATTATTCAAGGAAGGGACAAGTGTGTACCTAGAGTGTATATTTAGTTGGTAGAAATCAGAAGGAGGTAGGCTGCATGTTCGCTGGAAACGGCGACCTGATGGCACAAGCCTTGCTTTCCCATTTTGAATGCTCCTTTCATGCTGCCTTGAAGCTACCTAAATAACAGTTTTAGGACGGGTCTTTAGTCACTGTAGGCAGGGCTCTGGGAAGGGAACGAGTGTTCTCTACATCAGCAGGGTGCTTACATAGCCTGGGTGAGAGCTCCTCCTGAGACGCTCTAGAGCTAAAAGGAAACTTGACGTGAGTCCTTTCCTCAAGGTGAAGCCTTGAATAGCCTGCCGAAGCGGAAGCTTGGAGCAGAGCCCTTGAGGCTTAACATTCGGTCTGCTTTCTTTTAACGTTAGTAAGCTTTTCAGGTCACGAGGCCCTCGCGTGGGCACCCTATTCCCTGCAAGAGCACCGAGTACCGGCAGGCTCCCCTGGGCTGCTAAGAAACATCCAGGCCCGGAAACCTTTCCCAGTCACTCTGTGTATGCTGAGTGTAGGGCAACACACTGCACTCTTCCTTGGGAGACCTAGGTTTCCTCAGCACTCCAACAGCTCCAGGAAATCTGTTCTCTTATATCCTACATGTCATGCCAATCTGTCTCATTGCCCTAGGCTGAGCGGCACTGACAAACCAAAACTGCTTCGCATTCCTTCTACAGAGTCAGACCTTAAGACCCCATACTTACAGGAGAAAGTCGGCTTGCGTTCCTGCTTTTGCCAAAGCCCAGTTCTTCCTCTTACACTGCAGGGTTTTAGAAGAGGCTAAGCCCCGATAGCGTCCCAAAGCGCTCCTTTGGGGAGGCCGTTGGCTACATGCAGAACTCCGTGCCAAACCAACTTTATTCAAGGAAGGGACCAGTGTGTAGCAGCAGTGTATATTTACTTGGTAGAAATCACAAGGAGGTAGGCTGCGTTTTCACTGGAAACGGGGAATGTATGGCACAAGACTTGCTTTTCCATATTGAACGCTCCATTCATGCTGCCTTGAAGCTACCTAAATAAGAGTGTTTTGCATGGGTCCCTTGTCACTGTAGGCAGTGTACTGGGAAGGGAAAGAGTTTTCTCTAAATCAACAGGGTGCTTTCATAGCCTGCGTGGGAGCTCCTCCTGAGAGGCTCTAGAGCTAAAAGGAAACTTGACGTGAGTTCTTTCCTCAAGGTAAAGCCTTGAATAGCCTGCCGAAGCGGAAGCCTGGAGGAGAGTCCTGGAGGCTTAATTTTAGGTCTGCTTTCTTTTAACGTTAGTAAGCTTTTCAGGTCACCAGGCCCTCGCGTGGGCACCCTATTCCCTGCAAGAACACCGAGTACTGGCAGGCTCTCCTGGCCTGCTAAGAAACATCCAGGCCCGGAAACCTTTCCCAGTCACTCTGTGTATGCTGAGTGTAGGGCAACACACTGCACTCTTCCTTGGGAGACCTAGGTTTCCTCAGCACTCCAACAGCTCCAGGAAATCTGTTCTCTTATATCCTACATGTCATGCAAATCTGCCTCATTGCCCTAGGCTGAGCGGCACTGACAAACCCAAACTGCTTCGCATTCCTTCTACAGAGTCATACCTGAAGACCCCATACTTACAGGAGAAAGTCGGCTTGCGTTCCTGCTGTAACCAAAGCACAGTTCTTCCTCTTGCACTGCAGGGTTTTAGAAGAAGCTAAGTCCCGATAGCGTACCTAGAGCTTTCCCTGGGAGAGGCAGTTGTCTACACGGAGAACTCCGTGCCAAGAAAACGTTATTCAGGGAAGGGACCAGTGTGTAGCTAGAGTGTATATTTACATGGTAGAAATCACAAGGAGGTAGGCTGCGTGTTCTCTGGAAACGGGGACCTGATGGCACAGGCCTTGCTTTCCCATTTTGAATGCTCCATTCATCCTGCCTTGAAACTACCTAAATAACAGTTTTAGGACGGGTCTCTAGTCACAGTAGGCAGGGCTCTGGGAAGGGAACGAGTGTTCTCTACATCAGCAGGGTGCTTACATAGCCTGGGTGAGAGCTCCTCCTGAGACGCTCTAGAGCTAAAAGGAAACTTGACGTGAGTCCTTTCCTCAAGGTAAAGCCTTGAATAGCCTGCCGAAGCGGAAGCTTGGAGCAGAGCCCTTGAGGCTTAACATTCGGTCTGCTTTCTTTTAACGTTAGTAAGCTTTTCAGGTCACCAGGACCTCGCGTGGGCACCCTCTTCCCTGCAAGAGCACCGAGTACCGGCAGGCTCCCCTGGGCTGCTAAGAAACATCCAGGCCCGGAAACCTTTCCCAGTCACTCTGTGTATGCTGAGTGTAGGGCAACACACTGCACTCTTCCTTGGGAGACCTAGGTTTCCTCAGCACTCTAACAGCTCCAGGAAATCTGTTCTCTTATATCCTACATGTCATGCCAATCTGCCTCATTGCCCTAGGCTGAGCGGCACTGACAAACCCAAACTGCTTCGCATTCCTTCTACAGAGTCATACCTGAAGACCCCATACTTACAGGAGAAAGTCGGCTTGCGTTCCTGCTGTAACCAAAGCACAGTTCTTCCTCTTGCACTGCAGGGTTTTAGAAGAAGCTAAGTCCCGATAGCGTACCTAGAGCTTTCCCTGGGAGAGGCAGTTGGCTACACGGAGAACTCCGTGCCAAGAAAACGTTATTCAGGGAAGGGACCAGTGTGTAGCTAGAGTGTATATTTACATGGTAGAAATCACAAGGAGGTAGGCTGCGTGTTCTCTGGAAACGGGGACCTGATGGCACAGGCCTTGCTTTCCCATTTTGAATGCTCCATTCATCCTGCCTTGAAACTACCTAAATAACAGTTTTAGGACGGGTCTCTAGTCACAGTAGGCAGGGCTCTGGGAAGGGAACGAGTGTTCTCTACATCAGCAGGGTGCTTACATAGCCTGGGTGAGAGCTCCTCCTGAGACGCTCTAGAGCTAAAAGGAAACGACGTGAGTCCTTTCCTCAAGGTAAAGCCTTGAATAGCCTGCCGAAGCGGAAGCTTGGAGCAGAGCCCTTGAGGCTTAACATTCGGTCTGCTTTCTTTTAACGTTAGTAAGATTTTCAGGTCACCAGGCCCTCGCGTGGGCACCCTATTCCCTGCAAGAGCACCGAGTACCGGCAGGCTCCCCTGGGCTGCTAAGAAACATCCAGGCCCGGAAACCTTTCCCAGTCACTCTGTGTATGCTGAGTGTAGGGCAACACACTGCACTCTTCCTTGGGAGACCTAGGTTTCCTCAGCACTCCAACAGCTCCAGGAAATCTGTTCTCTTATATCCTACATGTCATGCCAATCTGCCTCATTGCCCTAGGCTGAGCGGCACTGACAAACCAAAACTGCTTCGCATTCCTTCTACAGAGTCAGACCTTAAGACCCCATACTTACAGGAGAAAGTCGGCTTGCGTTCCTGCTTTTGCCAAAGCCCAGTTCTTCCTCTTACACTGCAGGGTTTTAGAAGAGGCTAAGCCCCGATAGCGTCCCAAAGCGCTCCTTTGGGGAGGCCGTTGGCTACATGCAGAACTCCGTGCCAAACCAACTTTATTCAAGGAAGGGACCAGTGTGTAGCAGCAGTGTATATTTACTTGGTAGAAATCACAAGGAGGTAGGCTGCGTTTTCACTGGAAACGGGGAATGTATGGCACAAGACTTGCTTTTCCATATTGAACGCTCCATTCATGCTGCCTTGAAGCTACCTAAATAAGAGTGTTTTGCATGGGTCCCTTGTCACTGTAGGCAGTGTACTGGGAAGGGAAAGAGTTTTCTCTAAATCAACAGGGTGCTTTCATAGCCTGCGTGGGAGCTCCTCCTGAGAGGCTCTAGAGCTAAAAGGAAACTTGACGTGAGTTCTTTCCTCAAGGTAAAGCCTTGAATAGCCTGCCGAAGCGGAAGCCTGGAGGAGAGTCCTGGAGGCTTAATTTTAGGTCTGCTTTCTTTTAACGTTAGTAAGCTTTTCAGGTCACCAGGCCCTCGCGTGGGCACCCTATTCCCTGCAAGAGCCCCGAGTACCGGCAGGCTCCCCTGGGCTGCTAAGAAACATCCAGGCCCGGAAACCTTTCCCAGTCACTCTGTGTATGCTGAGTGTAGGGCAACACACTGCACTCTTCCTTGGGAGACCTAGGTTTCCTCAGCACTCCAACAGCTCCAGGAAATCTGTTCTCTTATATCCTACATGTCATGCCAATCTGCCTCATTGCCCTAGGCTGAGCGGCACTGACAATCCAAAACTGCTTCGCATTCCTTCTACAGAGTCAGACCTTAAGACCCCATACTTACAGGAGAAAGTCGGCTTGCGTTCCTGCTTTTGCCAAAGCCCAGTTCTTCCTCTTACACTGCAGGGTTTTAGAAGAGGCTAAGCCCCGATAGCGTCCCAAAGCGCTCCTTTGGGGAGGCCGTTGGCTACATGCAGAACTCCGTGCCAAACCAACTTTATTCAAGGAAGGGACCAGTGTGTAGCAGCAGTGTATATTTACTTGGTAGAAATCACAAGGAGGTAGGCTGCGTTTTCACTGGAAACGGGGAATGTATGGCACAAGACTTGCTTTTCCATATTGAACGCTCCATTCATGCTGCCTTGAAGCTACCTAAATAAGAGTGTTTTGCATGGGTCCCTTGTCACTGTAGGCAGTGTACTGGGAAGGGAAAGAGTTTTCTCTAAATCAACAGGGTGCTTTCATAGCCTGCGTGGGAGCTCCTCCTGAGAGGCTCTAGAGCTAAAAGGAAACTTGACGTGAGTCCTTTCCTCAAGGTAAAGCCTTGAATAGCCTGCCGAAGCGGAAGCTTGGAGGAGAGTCCTGGAGGCTTAATTTTAGGTCTGCTTTCTTTTAACGTTAGTAAGCTTTTCAGGTCACCAGGCCCTCGCGTGGGCACCCTATTCCCTGCAAGAACACCGAGTACTGGCAGGCTCTCCTGGCCTGCTAAGAAACATCCAGGCCCGGAAACCTTTCCCAGTCACTCTGTGTATGCTGAGTGTAGGGCAACACACTGCACTCTTCCTTGGGAGACCTAGGTTTCCTCAGCACTCCAACAGCTCCAGGAAATCTGTTCTCTTTTATCCTACATGTCATGCAAATCTGCCTCATTGCCCTAGGCTGAGCGGCACTGACAAACCAAAACTGCTTCGCATTCCTTCTACAGTGCCAGACCTTAAGACCCCATACTTACAGGAGAAAGTCGGCTTGCGTTCCTGCTGTAACCAAAGCACAGTTCTTCCTCTTGCACTGCAGGGTTTTAGAAGAAGCTAAGTCCCGATAGCGTACCTAGAGCTTTCCCTGGGAGAGGCAGTTGGCTACACGGAGAACTCCGTGCCAAGAAAACGTTATTCAGGGACGGGACCAGTGTGTAGCTAGAGTGTATATTTACATGGTAGAAATCACAAGGAGGTAGGCTGCGTTTTCTCTGGAAACGGGGACCTGATGGCACAGGCCTTGCTTTCCCATTTTGAATGCTGCATTCATCCTGCCTTGAAACTACCTAAATAACAGTTTTAGGACGGGTCTCTAGTCACAGTAGGCAGGGCTCTGGGAAGGGAACGAGTGTTCTCTACATCAGCAGGGTGCTTACATAGCCTGGGTGAGAGCTCCTCCTGAGACGCTCTAGAGCTAAAAGGAAACTTGACGTGAGTCCTTTCCTCAAGGTAAAGCCTTGAATAGCCTGCCGAAGCGGAAGCTTGGAGCAGAGCCCTTGAGGCTTAACATTCGGTCTGCTTTCTTTTAACGTTAGTAAGCTTTTCAGGTCACCAGGACCTCGCGTGGGCAACCTATTCCCTGCAAGATCACCGAGTACTGGCAGGCTCCCCTGGGCTGCTAAGAAACATCCAGGCCCGGAAACCTTTCCCAGTCACTGTGTATGCTGAGTGTAGGGCAACACACTGCACTCTTCCTTGGGAGACCTAGGTTTCCTCAGCACTCCAACAGCTCCAGGAAATCTGTTCTCTTATATCCTACATGTCATGCCAATCTGCCTCATTGCCCTAGGCTGAGCGGCACTGACAAACCAAAACTGCTTCGCATTCCTTCTACAGAGTCAGACCTTAAGACCCCATACTTACAGGAGAAAGTCGGCTTGCGTTCCTGCTTTTGCCAAAGCCCAGTTCTTCCTCTTACACTGCAGGGTTTTAGAAGAGGCTAAGCCCCGATAGCGTCCCAAAGCGCTCCTTTGGGGAGGCCGTTGGCTACATGCAGAACTCCTTGCCAAACCAACTTTATTCAAGGAAGGGACCAGTGTGTAGCAGCAGTGTATATTTACTTGGTAGAAATCACAAGGAGGTAGGCTGCGTTTTCACTGGAAACGGGGAATGTATGGCACAAGACTTGCTTTTCCATATTGAAAGCTCCATTCATGCTGCCTTGAAGCTACCTAAATAAGAGTGTTTTGCATGGGTCCCTTGTCACTGTAGGCAGTGTACTGGGAAGGGAAAGAGTTTTCTCTAAATCAACAGGGTGCTTTCATAGCCTGCGTGGGAGCTCCTCCTGAGAGGCTCTAGAGCTAAAAGGAAACTTGACGTGAGTTCTTTCCTCAAGGTAAAGCCTTGAATAGCCTGCCGAAGCGGAAGCCTGGAGGAGAGTCCTGGAGGCTTAATTTTAGGTCTGCTTTCTTTTAACGTTAGTAAGCTTTTCAGGTCACCAGGCCCTCGCGTGGGCACCCTATTCCCTGCAAGACCACCGAGTACTGGCAGGCTCTCCTGGCCTGCTAAGAAACATCCAGGCCCGGAAACCTTTCCCAGTCACTCTGTGTATGCTGAGTGTAGGGCAACACACTGCACTCTTCCTTGGGAGACCTAGGTTTCCTCAGCACTCCAACAGCTCCAGGCAATCTGTTCTCTTACGTCCAACATGTCATGCCATTCTGCCTCATTGCCCTAGGCTGAGCGCACTGGGGAACCAAAACTGCTTCACATTCCTTCTAAAGAGTCATAACTTCAGACCCCATACTTACAGGAGAAAGTCGGCTTGCTTTCCTGCTGGTACCAAAGCAGAGTTCTTTCTCTTACACTGCAGGGTTTTAGAAGAGGCTAAGCCCCGATAGCGTACCTAGAGTGCTCCTCTGGGGTGGCCGTTGGCTACACGCAGAACTCCGTGCCAAACCAACATTATTCAAGAAAGGGACCAGTGTGTCCCTAGAGTGTATATTTAGTTGGTAGAAATCAGAAGGAGGTAGGCTGCATGTTCGCTGGAAACGGCGACCTGATGGCACAAGTCTTGCTTTCCCATTTTGAATGCTCCTTTTATGCTGCCTTGAAGCTACCTAAATAACAGTTTTAGGACGGGTCTTTAGTCACTGTAGGCAGGGCTCTGGGAAGGGAACGAGTGTTCTCTACATCAGCAGGGTGCTTACATAGCCTGGGTGAGAGCTCCTCCTGAGACGCTCTAGAGCTAAAAGGAAACTTGACGTGAGTCCTTTCCTCAAGGTAAAGCCTTGAATAGCCTGCCGAAGCGGAAGCTTGGAGCAGAGCCCTTGAGGCTTAACATTCGGTCTGCTTTCTTTTAACGTTAGTAAGCTTTTCAGGTCACCAGGACCTCGCGTGGGCACCCTCTTCCCTGCAAGAGCACCGAGTACCGGCAGGCTCCCCTGGGCTGCTAAGAAACATCCAGGCCCGGAAACCTTTCCCAGTCACTCTGTGTATGCTGAGTGTAGGGCAACACACTGCACTCTTCCTTGGGAGACCTAGGTTTCCTCAGCACTCCAACAGCTCCAGGAAATCTGTTCTCTTTTATCCTACATGTCATGCAAATCTGCCTCATTGCCCTAGGCTGAGCGGCACTGACAAACCAAAACTGCTTCGCATTCCTTCTACAGTGTCAGACCTTAAGACCCCATACTTACAGGAGAAAGTCGGCTTGCGTTCCTGCTGTAACCAAAGCACAGTTCTTCCTCTTGCACTGCAGGGTTTTAGAAGAAGCTAAGTCCCGATAGCGTACCTAGAGCTTTCCCTGGGAGAGGCAGTTGGCTACACGGAGAACTCCGTGCCAAGAAAACGTTATTCAGGGAAGGGACCAGTGTGTAGCTAGAGTGTATATTTACATGGTAGAAATCACAAGGAGGTAGGCTGCGTGTTCTCTGGAAACGGGGACCTGATGGCACAGGCCTTGCTTTCCCATTTTGAATGCTGCATTCATCCTGCCTTGAAACTACCTAAATAACAGTTTTAGGACGGGTCTCTAGTCACAGTAGGCAGGGCTCTGGGAAGGGAACGAGTGTTCTCTACATCAGCAGGGTGCTTACATAGCCTGGGTGAGAGCTCCTCCTGAGACGCTCTAGAGCTAAAAGGAAACTTGACGTGAGTCCTTTCCTCAAGGTAAAGCCTTGAATAGCCTGCCGAAGCGGAAGCTTGGAGCAGAGCCCTTGAGGCTTAACATTCGGTCTGCTTTCTTTTAACGTTAGTAAGCTTTTCAGGTCACCAGGCCCTCGCGTGGGCACCCTATTCCCTGCAAGAACACCGAGTACTGGCAGGCTCTCCTGGCCTGCTAAGAAACATCCAGGCCCGGAAACCTTTCCCAGTCACTCTGTGTATGCTGAGTGTAGGGCAACACACTGCACTCTTCCTTGGGAAACCTAGGTTTCCTCAGCACTCCAACAGCTCCAGGAAATCTGTTCTCTTATATCCTACATGTCATGCCAATCTGCCTCATTGCCCTAGGCTGAGCGGCACTGACAAACCCAAACTGCTTCGCATTCCTTCTACAGAGTCATACCTGAAGACCCCATACTTACAGGAGAAAGTCGGCTTGCGTTCCTGCTGGTACCAAAGCAGAGTTCTTTCTCTTACACTGCAGGGTTTTAGAAGAGGCTAAGCCCCGATAGCGTACCTAGAGTGCTCCTCTGGGGTGCCCGTTGGCTACACGCAGAACTCCGTGCCAAACCAACATTATTCAAGGAAGGGACAAGTGTGTACCTAGAGTGTATATTTAGTTGGTAGAAATCAGAAGGAGGTAGGCTGCATGTTCGCTGGAAACGGCGACCTGATGGCACAAGCCTTGCTTTCCCATTTTGAATGCTCCTTTCATGCTGCCTTGAAGCTACCTAAATAACAGTTTTAGGACGGGTCTTTAGTCACTGTAGGCAGGGCTCTGGGAAGGGAACGAGTGTTCTCTACATCAGCAGGGTGCTTACATAGCCTGGGTGAGAGCTCCTCCTGAGACGCTCTAGAGCTAAAAGGAAACTTGACGTGAGTCCTTTCCTCAAGGTGAAGCCTTGAATAGCCTGCCGAAGCGGAAGCTTGGAGCAGAGCCCTTGAGGCTTAACATTCGGTCTGCTTTCTTTTAACGTTAGTAAGCTTTTCAGGTCACGAGGCCCTCGCGTGGGCACCCTATTCCCTGCAAGAGCACCGAGTACCGGCAGGCTCCCCTGGGCTGCTAAGAAACATCCAGGCCCGGAAACCTTTCCCAGTCACTCTGTGTATGCTGAGTGTAGGGCAACACACTGCACTCTTCCTTGGGAGACCTAGGTTTCCTCAGCACTCCAACAGCTCCAGGAAATCTGTTCTCTTATATCCTACATGTCATGCCAATCTGTCTCATTGCCCTAGGCTGAGCGGCACTGACAAACCAAAACTGCTTCGCATTCCTTCTACAGAGTCAGACCTTAAGACCCCATACTTACAGGAGAAAGTCGGCTTGCGTTCCTGCTTTTGCCAAAGCCCAGTTCTTCCTCTTACACTGCAGGGTTTTAGAAGAGGCTAAGCCCCGATAGCGTCCCAAAGCGCTCCTTTGGGGAGGCCGTTGGCTACATGCAGAACTCCGTGCCAAACCAACTTTATTCAAGGAAGGGACCAGTGTGTAGCAGCAGTGTATATTTACTTGGTAGAAATCACAAGGAGGTAGGCTGCGTTTTCACTGGAAACGGGGAATGTATGGCACAAGACTTGCTTTTCCATATTGAACGCTCCATTCATGCTGCCTTGAAGCTACCTAAATAAGAGTGTTTTGCATGGGTCCCTTGTCACTGTAGGCAGTGTACTGGGAAGGGAAAGAGTTTTCTCTAAATCAACAGGGTGCTTTCATAGCCTGCGTGGGAGCTCCTCCTGAGAGGCTCTAGAGCTAAAAGGAAACTTGACGTGAGTTCTTTCCTCAAGGTAAAGCCTTGAATAGCCTGCCGAAGCGGAAGCCTGGAGGAGAGTCCTGGAGGCTTAATTTTAGGTCTGCTTTCTTTTAACGTTAGTAAGCTTTTCAGGTCACCAGGCCCTCGCGTGGGCACCCTATTCCCTGCAAGAACACCGAGTACTGGCAGGCTCTCCTGGCCTGCTAAGAAA
The DNA here is from genome assembly GCF_028021215.1 of Eschrichtius robustus. NCBI lineage: Eukaryota > Metazoa > Chordata > Mammalia > Artiodactyla > Eschrichtiidae > Eschrichtius > Eschrichtius robustus. Next base: position 67,808,827 of record NC_090838.1, on the reverse strand, counting down.
CATCCAGGCCCGGAAACCTTTCCCAGTCACTCTGTGTATGCTGAGTGTAGGGCAACACACTGCACTCTTCCTTGGGAGACCTAGGTTTCCTCAGCACTCCAACAGCTCCAGGAAATCTGTTCTCTTATATCCTACATGTCATGCAAATCTGCCTCATTGCCCTAGGCTGAGCGGCACTGACAAACCCAAACTGCTTCGCATTCCTTCTACAGAGTCATACCTGAAGACCCCATACTTACAGGAGAAAGTCGGCTTGCGTTCCTGCTGTAACCAAAGCACAGTTCTTCCTCTTGCACTGCAGGGTTTTAGAAGAAGCTAAGTCCCGATAGCGTACCTAGAGCTTTCCCTGGGAGAGGCAGTTGTCTACACGGAGAACTCCGTGCCAAGAAAACGTTATTCAGGGAAGGGACCAGTGTGTAGCTAGAGTGTATATTTACATGGTAGAAATCACAAGGAGGTAGGCTGCGTGTTCTCTGGAAACGGGGACCTGATGGCACAGGCCTTGCTTTCCCATTTTGAATGCTCCATTCATCCTGCCTTGAAACTACCTAAATAACAGTTTTAGGACGGGTCTCTAGTCACAGTAGGCAGGGCTCTGGGAAGGGAACGAGTGTTCTCTACATCAGCAGGGTGCTTACATAGCCTGGGTGAGAGCTCCTCCTGAGACGCTCTAGAGCTAAAAGGAAACTTGACGTGAGTCCTTTCCTCAAGGTAAAGCCTTGAATAGCCTGCCGAAGCGGAAGCTTGGAGCAGAGCCCTTGAGGCTTAACATTCGGTCTGCTTTCTTTTAACGTTAGTAAGCTTTTCAGGTCACCAGGACCTCGCGTGGGCACCCTCTTCCCTGCAAGAGCACCGAGTACCGGCAGGCTCCCCTGGGCTGCTAAGAAACATCCAGGCCCGGAAACCTTTCCCAGTCACTCTGTGTATGCTGAGTGTAGGGCAACACACTGCACTCTTCCTTGGGAGACCTAGGTTTCCTCAGCACTCTAACAGCTCCAGGAAATCTGTTCTCTTATATCCTACATGTCATGCCAATCTGCCTCATTGCCCTAGGCTGAGCGGCACTGACAAACCCAAACTGCTTCGCATTCCTTCTACAGAGTCATACCTGAAGACCCCATACTTACAGGAGAAAGTCGGCTTGCGTTCCTGCTGTAACCAAAGCACAGTTCTTCCTCTTGCACTGCAGGGTTTTAGAAGAAGCTAAGTCCCGATAGCGTACCTAGAGCTTTCCCTGGGAGAGGCAGTTGGCTACACGGAGAACTCCGTGCCAAGAAAACGTTATTCAGGGAAGGGACCAGTGTGTAGCTAGAGTGTATATTTACATGGTAGAAATCACAAGGAGGTAGGCTGCGTGTTCTCTGGAAACGGGGACCTGATGGCACAGGCCTTGCTTTCCCATTTTGAATGCTCCATTCATCCTGCCTTGAAACTACCTAAATAACAGTTTTAGGACGGGTCTCTAGTCACAGTAGGCAGGGCTCTGGGAAGGGAACGAGTGTTCTCTACATCAGCAGGGTGCTTACATAGCCTGGGTGAGAGCTCCTCCTGAGACGCTCTAGAGCTAAAAGGAAACGACGTGAGTCCTTTCCTCAAGGTAAAGCCTTGAATAGCCTGCCGAAGCGGAAGCTTGGAGCAGAGCCCTTGAGGCTTAACATTCGGTCTGCTTTCTTTTAACGTTAGTAAGCTTTTCAGGTCACCAGGCCCTCGCGTGGGCACCCTATTCCCTGCAAGAGCACCGAGTACCGGCAGGCTCCCCTGGGCTGCTAAGAAACATCCAGGCCCGGAAACCTTTCCCAGTCACTCTGTGTATGCTGAGTGTAGGGCAACACACTGCACTCTTCCTTGGGAGACCTAGGTTTCCTCAGCACTCCAACAGCTCCAGGAAATCTGTTCTCTTATATCCTACATGTCATGCCAATCTGCCTCATTGCCCTAGGCTGAGCGGCACTGACAAACCAAAACTGCTTCGCATTCCTTCTACAGAGTCAGACCTTAAGACCCCATACTTACAGGAGAAAGTCGGCTTGCGTTCCTGCTTTTGCCAAAGCCCAGTTCTTCCTCTTACACTGCAGGGTTTTAGAAGAGGCTAAGCCCCGATAGCGTCCCAAAGCGCTCCTTTGGGGAGGCCGTTGGCTACATGCAGAACTCCGTGCCAAACCAACTTTATTCAAGGAAGGGACCAGTGTGTAGCAGCAGTGTATATTTACTTGGTAGAAATCACAAGGAGGTAGGCTGCGTTTTCACTGGAAACGGGGAATGTATGGCACAAGACTTGCTTTTCCATATTGAACGCTCCATTCATGCTGCCTTGAAGCTACCTAAATAAGAGTGTTTTGCATGGGTCCCTTGTCACTGTAGGCAGTGTACTGGGAAGGGAAAGAGTTTTCTCTAAATCAACAGGGTGCTTTCATAGCCTGCGTGGGAGCTCCTCCTGAGAGGCTCTAGAGCTAAAAGGAAACTTGACGTGAGTTCTTTCCTCAAGGTAAAGCCTTGAATAGCCTGCCGAAGCGGAAGCCTGGAGGAGAGTCCTGGAGGCTTAATTTTAGGTCTGCTTTCTTTTAACGTTAGTAAGCTTTTCAGGTCACCAGGCCCTCGCGTGGGCACCCTATTCCCTGCAAGAACACCGAGTACTGGCAGGCTCTCCTGGCCTGCTAAGAAACATCCAGGCCCGGAAACCTTTCCCAGTCACTCTGTGTATGCTGAGTGTAGGGCAACACACTGCACTCTTCCTTGGGAGACCTAGGTTTCCTCAGCACTCCAACAGCTCCAGGAAATCTGTTCTCTTATATCCTACATGTCATGCAAATCTGCCTCATTGCCCTAGGCTGAGCGGCACTGACAAACCCAAACTGCTTCGCATTCCTTCTACAGAGTCATACCTGAAGACCCCATACTTACAGGAGAAAGTCGGCTTGCGTTCCTGCTGTAACCAAAGCACAGTTCTTCCTCTTGCACTGCAGGGTTTTAGAAGAAGCTAAGTCCCGATAGCGTACCTAGAGCTTTCCCTGGGAGAGGCAGTTGTCTACACGGAGAACTCCGTGCCAAGAAAACGTTATTCAGGGAAGGGACCAGTGTGTAGCTAGAGTGTATATTTACATGGTAGAAATCACAAGGAGGTAGGCTGCGTGTTCTCTGGAAACGGGGACCTGATGGCACAGGCCTTGCTTTCCCATTTTGAATGCTCCATTCATCCTGCCTTGAAACTACCTAAATAACAGTTTTAGGACGGGTCTCTAGTCACAGTAGGCAGGGCTCTGGGAAGGGAACGAGTGTTCTCTACATCAGCAGGGTGCTTACATAGCCTGGGTGAGAGCTCCTCCTGAGACGCTCTAGAGCTAAAAGGAAACTTGACGTGAGTCCTTTCCTCAAGGTAAAGCCTTGAATAGCCTGCCGAAGCGGAAGCTTGGAGCAGAGCCCTTGAGGCTTAACATTCGGTCTGCTTTCTTTTAACGTTAGTAAGCTTTTCAGGTCACCAGGACCTCGCGTGGGCACCCTCTTCCCTGCAAGAGCACCGAGTACCGGCAGGCTCCCCTGGGCTGCTAAGAAACATCCAGGCCCGGAAACCTTTCCCAGTCACTCTGTGTATGCTGAGTGTAGGGCAACACACTGCACTCTTCCTTGGGAGACCTAGGTTTCCTCAGCACTCTAACAGCTCCAGGAAATCTGTTCTCTTATATCCTACATGTCATGCCAATCTGCCTCATTGCCCTAGGCTGAGCGGCACTGACAAACCCAAACTGCTTCGCATTCCTTCTACAGAGTCATACCTGAAGACCCCATACTTACAGGAGAAAGTCGGCTTGCGTTCCTGCTGTAACCAAAGCACAGTTCTTCCTCTTGCACTGCAGGGTTTTAGAAGAAGCTAAGTCCCGATAGCGTACCTAGAGCTTTCCCTGGGAGAGGCAGTTGGCTACACGGAGAACTCCGTGCCAAGAAAACGTTATTCAGGGAAGGGACCAGTGTGTAGCTAGAGTGTATATTTACATGGTAGAAATCACAAGGAGGTAGGCTGCGTGTTCTCTGGAAACGGGGACCTGATGGCACAGGCCTTGCTTTCCCATTTTGAATGCTCCATTCATCCTGCCTTGAAACTACCTAAATAACAGTTTTAGGACGGGTCTCTAGTCACAGTAGGCAGGGCTCTGGGAAGGGAACGAGTGTTCTCTACATCAGCAGGGTGCTTACATAGCCTGGGTGAGAGCTCCTCCTGAGACGCTCTAGAGCTAAAAGGAAACGACGTGAGTCCTTTCCTCAAGGTAAAGCCTTGAATAGCCTGCCGAAGCGGAAGCTTGGAGCAGAGCCCTTGAGGCTTAACATTCGGTCTGCTTTCTTTTAACGTTAGTAAGCTTTTCAGGTCACCAGGCCCTCGCGTGGGCACCCTATTCCCTGCAAGAGCACCGAGTACCGGCAGGCTCCCCTGGGCTGCTAAGAAACATCCAGGCCCGGAAACCTTTCCCAGTCACTCTGTGTATGCTGAGTGTAGGGCAACACACTGCACTCTTCCTTGGGAGACCTAGGTTTCCTCAGCACTCCAACAGCTCCAGGAAATCTGTTCTCTTATATCCTACATGTCATGCCAATCTGCCTCATTGCCCTAGGCTGAGCGGCACTGACAAACCAAAACTGCTTCGCATTCCTTCTACAGAGTCAGACCTTAAGACCCCATACTTACAGGAGAAAGTCGGCTTGCGTTCCTGCTTTTGCCAAAGCCCAGTTCTTCCTCTTACACTGCAGGGTTTTAGAAGAGGCTAAGCCCCGATAGCGTCCCAAAGCGCTCCTTTGGGGAGGCCGTTGGCTACATGCAGAACTCCGTGCCAAACCAACTTTATTCAAGGAAGGGACCAGTGTGTAGCAGCAGTGTATATTTACTTGGTAGAAATCACAAGGAGGTAGGCTGCGTTTTCACTGGAAACGGGGAATGTATGGCACAAGACTTGCTTTTCCATATTGAACGCTCCATTCATGCTGCCTTGAAGCTACCTAAATAAGAGTGTTTTGCATGGGTCCCTTGTCACTGTAGGCAGTGTACTGGGAAGGGAAAGAGTTTTCTCTAAATCAACAGGGTGCTTTCATAGCCTGCGTGGGAGCTCCTCCTGAGAGGCTCTAGAGCTAAAAGGAAACTTGACGTGAGTTCTTTCCTCAAGGTAAAGCCTTGAATAGCCTGCCGAAGCGGAAGCCTGGAGGAGAGTCCTGGAGGCTTAATTTTAGGTCTGCTTTCTTTTAACGTTAGTAAGCTTTTCAGGTCACCAGGCCCTCGCGTGGGCACCCTATTCCCTGCAAGAACACCGAGTACTGGCAGGCTCTCCTGGCCTGCTAAGAAACATCCAGGCCCGGAAACCTTTCCCAGTCACTCTGTGTATGCTGAGTGTAGGGCAACACACTGCACTCTTCCTTGGGAGACCTAGGTTTCCTCAGCACTCCAACAGCTCCAGGAAATCTGTTCTCTTATATCCTACATGTCATGCAAATCTGCCTCATTGCCCTAGGCTGAGCGGCACTGACAAACCCAAACTGCTTCGCATTCCTTCTACAGAGTCATACCTGAAGACCCCATACTTACAGGAGAAAGTCGGCTTGCGTTCCTGCTGTAACCAAAGCACAGTTCTTCCTCTTGCACTGCAGGGTTTTAGAAGAAGCTAAGTCCCGATAGCGTACCTAGAGCTTTCCCTGGGAGAGGCAGTTGTCTACACGGAGAACTCCGTGCCAAGAAAACGTTATTCAGGGAAGGGACCAGTGTGTAGCTAGAGTGTATATTTACATGGTAGAAATCACAAGGAGGTAGGCTGCGTGTTCTCTGGAAACGGGGACCTGATGGCACAGGCCTTGCTTTCCCATTTTGAATGCTCCATTCATCCTGCCTTGAAACTACCTAAATAACAGTTTTAGGACGGGTCTCTAGTCACAGTAGGCAGGGCTCTGGGAAGGGAACGAGTGTTCTCTACATCAGCAGGGTGCTTACATAGCCTGGGTGAGAGCTCCTCCTGAGACGCTCTAGAGCTAAAAGGAAACTTGACGTGAGTCCTTTCCTCAAGGTAAAGCCTTGAATAGCCTGCCGAAGCGGAAGCTTGGAGCAGAGCCCTTGAGGCTTAACATTCGGTCTGCTTTCTTTTAACGTTAGTAAGCTTTTCAGGTCACCAGGACCTCGCGTGGGCACCCTCTTCCCTGCAAGAGCACCGAGTACCGGCAGGCTCCCCTGGGCTGCTAAGAAACATCCAGGCCCGGAAACCTTTCCCAGTCACTCTGTGTATGCTGAGTGTAGGGCAACACACTGCACTCTTCCTTGGGAGACCTAGGTTTCCTCAGCACTCTAACAGCTCCAGGAAATCTGTTCTCTTATATCCTACATGTCATGCCAATCTGCCTCATTGCCCTAGGCTGAGCGGCACTGACAAACCCAAACTGCTTCGCATTCCTTCTACAGAGTCATACCTGAAGACCCCATACTTACAGGAGAAAGTCGGCTTGCGTTCCTGCTGTAACCAAAGCACAGTTCTTCCTCTTGCACTGCAGGGTTTTAGAAGAAGCTAAGTCCCGATAGCGTACCTAGAGCTTTCCCTGGGAGAGGCAGTTGGCTACACGGAGAACTCCGTGCCAAGAAAACGTTATTCAGGGAAGGGACCATTGTGTAGCTAGAGTGTATATTTACATGGTAGAAATCACAAGGAGGTAGGCTGCGTGTTCTCTGGAAACGGGGACCTGATGGCACAGGCCTTGCTTTCCCATTTTGAATGCTCCATTCATCCTGCCTTGAAACTACCTAAATAACAGTTTTAGGACGGGTCTCTAGTCACAGTAGGCAGGGCTCTGGAAAGGGAACGAGTGTTCTCTACATCAGCAGGGTGCTTACATAGCCTGGGTGAGAGCTCCTCCTGAGACGCTCTAGAGCTAAAAGGAAACGACGTGAGTCCTTTCCTCAAGGTAAAGCCTTGAATAGCCTGCCGAAGCGGAAGCTTGGAGCAGAGCCCTTGAGGCTTAACATTCGGTCTGCTTTCTTTTAACGTTAGTAAGCTTTTCAGGTCACCAGGCCCTCGCGTGGGCACCCTATTCCCTGCAAGAGCACCGAGTACCGGCAGGCTCCCCTGGGCTGCTAAGAAACATCCAGGCCCGGAAACCTTTCCCAGTCACTCTGTGTATGCTGAGTGTAGGGCAACACACTGCACTCTTCCTTGGGAGACCTAGGTTTCCTCAGCACTCCAACAGCTCCAGGAAATCTGTTCTCTTATATCCTACATGTCATGCCAATCTGCCTCATTGCCCTAGGCTGAGCGGCACTGACAAACCCAAACTGCTTCGCATTCCTTCTACAGAGTCATACCTGAAGACCCCATACTTACAGGAGAAAGTCGGCTTGCGTTCCTGCTTTTGCCAAAGCCCAGTTCTTCCTCTTACACTGCACGGTTTTAGAAGAGGCTAAGCCCCGATAGCGTCCCAAAGCGCTCCTTTGGGGAGGCCGTTGGCTACATGCAGAACTCCGTGCCAAACCAACTTTATTCAAGGAAGGGACCAGTGTGTAGCAGCAGTGTATATTTACTTGGTAGAAATCACAAGGAGGTAGGCTGCGTTTTCACTGGAAACGGGGAATGTATGGCACAAGACTTGCTTTTCCATATTGAACGCTCCATTCATGCTGCCTTGAAGCTACCTAAATAAGAGTGTTTTGCATGGGTCCCTTGTCACTGTAGGCAGTGTACTGGGAAGGGAAAGAGTTTTCTCTAAATCAACAGGGTGCTTTCATAGCCTGCGTGGGAGCTCCTCCTGAGAGGCTCTAGAGCTAAAAGGAAACTTGACGTGAGTTCTTTCCTCAAGGTAAAGCCTTGAATAGCCTGCCGAAGCGGAAGCCTGGAGGAGAGTCCTGGAGGCTTAATTTTAGGTCTGCTTTCTTTTAACGTTAGTAAGCTTTTCAGGTCACCAGGCCCTCGCGTGGGCACCCTATTCCCTGCAAGAACACCGAGTACTGGCAGGCTCTCCTGGCCTGCTAAGAAACATCCAGGCCCGGAAACCTTTCCCAGTCACTCTGTGTATGCTGAGTGTAGGGCAACACACTGCACTCTTCCTTGGGAGACCTAGGTTTCCTCAGCACTCCAACAGCTCCAGGAAATCTGTTCTCTTATATCCTACATGTCATGCAAATCTGCCTCATTGCCCTAGGCTGAGCGGCACTGACAAACCCAAACTGCTTCGCATTCCTTCTACAGAGTCATACCTGAAGACCCCATACTTACAGGAGAAAGTCGGCTTGCGTTCCTGCTGTAACCAAAGCACAGTTCTTCCTCTTGCACTGCAGGGTTTTAGAAGAAGCTAAGTCCCGATAGCGTACCAAGAGCTTTCCCTGGGAGAGGCAGTTGGCTACACGGAGAACTCCGTGCCAAGAAAACGTTATTCAGGGAAGGGACCAGTGTGTAGCTAGAGTGTATATTTACATGGTAGAAATCACAAGGAGGTAGGCTGCGTGTTCTCTGGAAACGGGGACCTGATGGCACAGGCCTTGCTTTCCCATTTTGAATGCTCCATTCATCCTGCCTTGAAACTACCTAAATAACAGTTTTAGGACGGGTCTCTAGTCACAGTAGGCAGGGCTCTGGGAAGGGAACGAGTGTTCTCTACATCAGCAGGGTGCTTAAAAAGCCTGGGTGAGAGCTCCTCCTGAGACGCTCTAGAGCTAAAAGGAAACTTGACGTGAGTCCTTTCCTCAAGGTAAAGCCTTGAATAGCCTGCCGAAGCGGAAGCTTGGAGCAGAGCCCTTGAGGCTTAACATTCGGTCTGCTTTCTTTTAACGTTAGTAAGCTTTTCAGGTCACCAGGACCTCGCGTGGGCACCCTCTTCCCTGCAAGAGCACCGAGTACCGGCAGGCTCCCCTGGGCTGCTAAGAAACATCCAGGCCCGGAAACCTTTCCCAGTCACTCTGTGTATGCTGAGTGTAGGGCAACACACTGCACTCTTCCTTGGGAGACCTAGGTTTCCTCAGCACTCTAACAGCTCCAGGAAATCTGTTCTCTTATATCCTACATGTCATGCCAATCTGCCTCATTGCCCTAGGCTGAGCGGCACTGACAAACCCAAACTGCTTCGCATTCCTTCTACAGAGTCATACCTGAAGACCCCATACTTACAGGAGAAAGTCGGCTTGCGTTCCTGCTGTAACCAAAGCACAGTTCTTCCTCTTGCACTGCAGGGTTTTAGAAGAAGCTAAGTCCCGATAGCGTACCTAGAGCTTTCCCTGGGAGAGGCAGTTGTCTACACGGAGAACTCCGTGCCAAGAAAACGTTATTCAGGGAAGGGACCAGTGTGTAGCTAGAGTGTATATTTACATGGTAGAAATCACAAGGAGGTAGGCTGCGTGTTCTCTGGAAACGGGGACCTGATGGCACAGGCCTTGCTTTCCCATTTTGAATGCTCCATTCATCCTGCCTTGAAACTACCTAAATAACAGTTTTAGGACGGGTCTCTAGTCACAGTAGGCAGGGCTCTGGGAAGGGAACGAGTGTTCTCTACATCAGCAGGGTGCTTACATAGCCTGGGTGAGAGCTCCTCCTGAGACGCTCTAGAGCTAAAAGGAAACTTGACGTGAGTCCTTTCCTCAAGGTAAAGCCTTGAATAGCCTGCCGAAGCGGAAGCTTGGAGCAGAGCCCTTGAGGCTTAACATTCGGTCTGCTTTCTTTTAACGTTAGTAAGCTTTTCAGGTCACCAGGACCTCGCGTGGGCACCCTCTTCCCTGCAAGAGCACCGAGTACCGGCAGGCTCCCCTGGGCTGCTAAGAAACATCCAGGCCCGGAAACCTTTCCCAGTCACTCTGTGTATGCTGAGTGTAGGGCAACACACTGCACTCTTCCTTGGGAGACCTAGGTTTCCTCAGCACTCTAACAGCTCCAGGAAATCTGTTCTCTTATATCCTACATGTCATGCCAATCTGCCTCATTGCCCTAGGCTGAGCGGCACTGACAAACCCAAACTGCTTCGCATTCCTTCTACAGAGTCATACCTGAAGACCCCATACTTACAGGAGAAAGTCGGCTTGCGTTCCTGCTGTAACCAAAGCACAGTTCTTCCTCTTGCACTGCAGGGTTTTAGAAGAAGCTAAGTCCCGATAGCGTACCTAGAGCTTTCCCTGGGAGAGGCAGTTGGCTACACGGAGAACTCCGTGCCAAGAAAACGTTATTCAGGGAAGGGACCAGTGTGTAGCTAGAGTGTATATTTACATGGTAGAAATCACAAGGAGGTAGGCTGCGTGTTCTCTGGAAACGGGGACCTGATGGCACAGGCCTTGCTTTCCCATTTTGAATGCTCCATTCATCCTGCCTTGAAACTACCTAAATAACAGTTTTAGGACGGGTCTCTAGTCACAGTAGGCAGGGCTCTGGGAAGGGAACGAGTGTTCTCTACATCAGCAGGGTGCTTACATAGCCTGGGTGAGAGCTCCTCCTGAGACGCTCTAGAGCTAAAAGGAAACGACGTGAGTCCTTTCCTCAAGGTAAAGCCTTGAATAGCCTGCCGAAGCGGAAGCTTGGAGCAGAGCCCTTGAGGCTTAACATTCGGTCTGCTTTCTTTTAACGTTAGTAAGCTTTTCAGGTCACCAGGCCCTCGCGTGGGCACCCTATTCCCTGCAAGAGCACCGAGTACCGGCAGGCTCCCCTGGGCTGCTAAGAAACATCCAGGCCCGGAAACCTTTCCCAGTCACTCTGTGTATGCTGAGTGTAGGGCAACACACTGCACTCTTCCTTGGGAGACCTAGGTTTCCTCAGCACTCCAACAGCTCCAGGAAATCTGTTCTCTTATATCCTACATGTCATGCCAATCTGCCTCATTGCCCTAGGCTGAGCGGCACTGACAAACCAAAACTGCTTCGCATTCCTTCTACAGAGTCAGACCTTAAGACCCCATACTTACAGGAGAAAGTCGGCTTGCGTTCCTGCTTTTGCCAAAGCCCAGTTCTTCCTCTTACACTGCAGGGTTTTAGAAGAGGCTAAGCCCCGATAGCGTCCCAAAGCGCTCCTTTGGGGAGGCCGTTGGCTACATGCAGAACTCCGTGCCAAACCAACTTTATTCAAGGAAGGGACCAGTGTGTAGCAGCAGTGTATATTTACTTGGTAGAAATCACAAGGAGGTAGGCTGCGTTTTCACTGGAAACGGGGAATGTATGGCACAAGACTTGCTTTTCCATATTGAACGCTCCATTCATGCTGCCTTGAAGCTACCTAAATAAGAGTGTTTTGCATGGGTCCCTTGTCACTGTAGGCAGTGTACTGGGAAGGGAAAGAGTTTTCTCTAAATCAACAGGGTGCTTTCATAGCCTGCGTGGGAGCTCCTCCTGAGAGGCTCTAGAGCTAAAAGGAAACTTGACGTGAGTTCTTTCCTCAAGGTAAAGCCTTGAATAGCCTGCCGAAGCGGAAGCCTGGAGGAGAGTCCTGGAGGCTTAATTTTAGGTCTGCTTTCTTTTAACGTTAGTAAGCTTTTCAGGTCACCAGGCCCTCGCGTGGGCACCCTATTCCCTGCAAGAACACCGAGTACTGGCAGGCTCTCCTGGCCTGCTAAGAAACATCCAGGCCCGGAAACCTTTCCCAGTCACTCTGTGTATGCTGAGTGTAGGGCAACACACTGCACTCTTCCTTGGGAGACCTAGGTTTCCTCAGCACTCCAACAGCTCCAGGAAATCTGTTCTCTTATATCCTACATGTCATGCAAATCTGCCTCATTGCCCTAGGCTGAGCGGCACTGACAAACCCAAACTGCTTCGCATTCCTTCTACAGAGTCATACCTGAAGACCCCATACTTACAGGAGAAAGTCGGCTTGCGTTCCTGCTGTAACCAAAGCACAGTTCTTCCTCTTGCACTGCAGGGTTTTAGAAGAAGCTAAGTCCCGATAGCGTACCTAGAGCTTTCCCTGGGAGAGGCAGTTGTCTACACGGAGAACTCCGTGCCAAGAAAACGTTATTCAGGGAAGGGACCAGTGTGTAGCTAGAGTGTATATTTACATGGTAGAAATCACAAGGAGGTAGGCTGCGTGTTCTCTGGAAACGGGGACCTGATGGCACAGGCCTTGCTTTCCCATTTTGAATGCTCCATTCATCCTGCCTTGAAACTACCTAAATAACAGTTTTAGGACGGGTCTCTAGTCACAGTAGGCAGGGCTCTGGGAAGGGAACGAGTGTTCTCTACATCAGCAGGGTGCTTACATAGCCTGGGTGAGAGCTCCTCCTGAGACGCTCTAGAGCTAAAAGGAAACTTGACGTGAGTCCTTTCCTCAAGGTAAAGCCTTGAATAGCCTGCCGAAGCGGAAGCTTGGAGCAGAGCCCTTGAGGCTTAACATTCGGTCTGCTTTCTTTTAACGTTAGTAAGCTTTTCAGGTCACCAGGACCTCGCGTGGGCACCCTCTTCCCTGCAAGAGCACCGAGTACCGGCAGGCTCCCCTGGGCTGCTAAGAAACATCCAGGCCCGGAAACCTTTCCCAGTCACTCTGTGTATGCTGAGTGTAGGGCAACACACTGCACTCTTCCTTGGGAGACCTAGGTTTCCTCAGCACTCTAACAGCTCCAGGAAATCTGTTCTCTTATATCCTACATGTCATGCCAATCTGCCTCATTGCCCTAGGCTGAGCGGCACTGACAAACCCAAACTGCTTCGCATTCCTTCTACAGAGTCATACCTGAAGACCCCATACTTACAGGAGAAAGTCGGCTTGCGTTCCTGCTGTAACCAAAGCACAGTTCTTCCTCTTGCACTGCAGGGTTTTAGAAGAAGCTAAGTCCCGATAGCGTACCTAGAGCTTTCCCTGGGAGAGGCAGTTGGCTACACGGAGAACTCCGTGCCAAGAAAACGTTATTCAGGGAAGGGACCATTGTGTAGCTAGAGTGTATATTTACATGGTAGAAATCACAAGGAGGTAGGCTGCGTGTTCTCTGGAAACGGGGACCTGATGGCACAGGCCTTGCTTTCCCATTTTGAATGCTCCATTCATCCTGCCTTGAAACTACCTAAATAACAGTTTTAGGACGGGTCTCTAGTCACAGTAGGCAGGGCTCTGGAAAGGGAACGAGTGTTCTCTACATCAGCAGGGTGCTTACATAGCCTGGGTGAGAGCTCCTCCTGAGACGCTCTAGAGCTAAAAGGAAACGACGTGAGTCCTTTCCTCAAGGTAAAGCCTTGAATAGCCTGCCGAAGCGGAAGCTTGGAGCAGAGCCCTTGAGGCTTAACATTCGGTCTGCTTTCTTTTAACGTTAGTAAGCTTTTCAGGTCACCAGGCCCTCGCGTGGGCACCCTATTCCCTGCAAGAGCACCGAGTACCGGCAGGCTCCCCTGGGCTGCTAAGAAACATCCAGGCCCGGAAACCTTTCCCAGTCACTCTGTGTATGCTGAGTGTAGGGCAACACACTGCACTCTTCCTTGGGAGACCTAGGTTTCCTCAGCACTCCAACAGCTCCAGGAAATCTGTTCTCTTATATCCTACATGTCATGCCAATCTGCCTCATTGCCCTAGGCTGAGCGGCACTGACAAACCCAAACTGCTTCGCATTCCTTCTACAGAGTCATACCTGAAGACCCCATACTTACAGGAGAAAGTCGGCTTGCGTTCCTGCTTTTGCCAAAGCCCAGTTCTTCCTCTTACACTGCACGGTTTTAGAAGAGGCTAAGCCCCGATAGCGTCCCAAAGCGCTCCTTTGGGGAGGCCGTTGGCTACATGCAGAACTCCGTGCCAAACCAACTTTATTCAAGGAAGGGACCAGTGTGTAGCAGCAGTGTATATTTACTTGGTAGAAATCACAAGGAGGTAGGCTGCGTTTTCACTGGAAACGGGGAATGTATGGCACAAGACTTGCTTTTCCATATTGAACGCTCCATTCATGCTGCCTTGAAGCTACCTAAATAAGAGTGTTTTGCATGGGTCCCTTGTCACTGTAGGCAGTGTACTGGGAAGGGAAAGAGTTTTCTCTAAATCAACAGGGTGCTTTCATAGCCTGCGTGGGAGCTCCTCCTGAGAGGCTCTAGAGCTAAAAGGAAACTTGACGTGAGTTCTTTCCTCAAGGTAAAGCCTTGAATAGCCTGCCGAAGCGGAAGCCTGGAGGAGAGTCCTGGAGGCTTAATTTTAGGTCTGCTTTCTTTTAACGTTAGTAAGCTTTTCAGGTCACCAGGCCCTCGCGTGGGCACCCTATTCCCTGCAAGAACACCGAGTACTGGCAGGCTCTCCTGGCCTGCTAAGAAACATCCAGGCCCGGAAACCTTTCCCAGTCACTCTGTGTATGCTGAGTGTAGGGCAACACACTGCACTCTTCCTTGGGAGACCTAGGTTTCCTCAGCACTCCAACAGCTCCAGGAAATCTGTTCTCTTATATCCTACATGTCATGCAAATCTGCCTCATTGCCCTAGGCTGAGCGGCACTGACAAACCCAAACTGCTTCGCATTCCTTCTACAGAGTCATACCTGAAGACCCCATACTTACAGGAGAAAGTCGGCTTGCGTTCCTGCTGTAACCAAAGCACAGTTCTTCCTCTTGCACTGCAGGGTTTTAGAAGAAGCTAAGTCCCGATAGCGTACCAAGAGCTTTCCCTGGGAGAGGCAGTTGGCTACACGGAGAACTCCGTGCCAAGAAAACGTTATTCAGGGAAGGGACCAGTGTGTAGCTAGAGTGTATATTTACATGGTAGAAATCACAAGGAGGTAGGCTGCGTGTTCTCTGGAAACGGGGACCTGATGGCACAGGCCTTGCTTTCCCATTTTGAATGCTCCATTCATCCTGCCTTGAAACTACCTAAATAACAGTTTTAGGACGGGTCTCTAGTCACAGTAGGCAGGGCTCTGGGAAGGGAACGAGTGTTCTCTACATCAGCAGGGTGCTTAAAAAGCCTGGGTGAGAGCTCCTCCTGAGACGCTCTAGAGCTAAAAGGAAACTTGACGTGAGTCCTTTCCTCAAGGTAAAGCCTTGAATAGCCTGCCGAAGCGGAAGCTTGGAGCAGAGCCCTTGAGGCTTAACATTCGGTCTGCTTTCTTTTAACGTTAGTAAGCTTTTCAGGTCACCAGGACCTCGCGTGGGCACCCTCTTCCCTGCAAGAGCACCGAGTACCGGCAGGCTCCCCTGGGCTGCTAAGAAACATCCAGGCCCGGAAACCTTTCCCAGTCACTCTGTGTATGCTGAGTGTAGGGCAACACACTGCACTCTTCCTTGGGAGACCTAGGTTTCCTCAGCACTCTAACAGCTCCAGGAAATCTGTTCTCTTATATCCTACATGTCATGCCAATCTGCCTCATTGCCCTAGGCTGAGCGGCACTGACAAACCCAAACTGCTTCGTATTCCTTCTACAGAGTCATACCTGAAGACCCCATACTTACAGGAGAAAGTCGGCTTGCGTTCCTGCTGTAACCAAAGCACAGTTCTTCCTCTTGCACTGCAGGGTTTTAGAAGAAGCTAAGTCCCGATAGCGTACCTAGAGCTTTCCCTGGGAGAGGCAGTTGGCTACACGGAGAACTCCGTGCCAAGAAAACGTTATTCAGGGAAGGGACCATTGTGTAGCTAGAGTGTATATTTACATGGTAGAAATCACAAGGAGGTAGGCTGCCTGTTCTCTGGAAACGGGGACCTGATGGCACAGGCCTTGCTTTCCCATTTTGAATGCTCCATTCATCCTGCCTTGAAACTACCTAAATAACAGTTTTAGGACGGGTCTCTAGTCACAGTAGGCAGGGCTCTGGGAAGGGAACGAGTGTTCTCTACATCAGCAGGGTGCTTACATAGCCTGGGTGAGAGCTCCTCCTGAGACGCTCTAGAGCTAAAAGGAAACGACGTGAGTCCTTTCCTCAAGGTAAAGCCTTGAATAGCCTGCCGAAGCGGAAGCTTGGAGCAGAGCCCTTGAGGCTTAACATTCGGTCTGCTTTCTTTTAACGTTAGTAAGCTTTTCAGGTCACCAGGCCCTCGCGTGGGCACCCTATTCCCTGCAAGAGCACCGAGTACCGGCAGGCTCCCCTGGGCTGCTAAGAAACATCCAGGCCCGGAAACCTTTCCCAGTCACTCTGTGTATGCTGAGTGTAGGGCAACACACTGCACTCTTCCTTGGGAGACCTAGGTTTCCTCAGCACTCCAACAGCTCCAGGAAATCTGTTCTCTTATATCCTACATGTCATGCCAATCTGCCTCATTGCCCTAGGCTGAGCGGCACTGACAAACCAAAACTGCTTCGCATTCCTTCTACAGAGTCATACCTGAAGACCCCATACTTACAGGAGAAAGTCGGCTTGTGTTCCTGCTTTTGCCAAAGCCCAGTTCTTCCTCTTACACTGCAGGGTTTTAGAAGAGGCTAAGCCCCGATAGCGTCCCAAAGCGCTCCTTTGGGGAGGCCGTTGGCTACATGCAGAACTCCGTGCCAAACCAACTTTATTCAAGGAAGGGACCAGTGTGTAGCAGCAGTGTATATTTACTTGGTAGAAATCACAAGGAGGTAGGCTGCGTTTTCACTGGAAACGGGGAATGTATGGCACAAGACTTGCTTTTCCATATTGAACGCTCCATTCATGCTGCCTTGAAGCTACCTAAATAAGAGTGTTTTGCATGGGTCCCTTGTCACTGTAGGCAGTGTACTGGGAAGGGAAAGAGTTTTCTCTAAATCAACAGGGTGCTTTCATAGCCTGCGTGGGAGCTCCTCCTGAGAGGCTCTAGAGCTAAAAGGAAACTTGACGTGAGTTCTTTCCTCAAGGTAAAGCCTTGAATAGCCTGCCGAAGCGGAAGCCTGGAGGAGAGTCCTGGAGGCTTAATTTTAGGTCTGCTTTCTTTTAACGTTAGTAAGCTTTTCAGGTCACCAGGCCCTCGCGTGGGCACCCTATTCCCTGCAAGAACACCGAGTACTGGCAGGCTCTCCTGGCCTGCTAAGAAACATCCAGGCCCGGAAACCTTTCCCAGTCACTCTGTGTATGCTGAGTGTAGGGCAACACACTGCACTCTTCCTTGGGAGACCTAGGTTTCCTCAGCACTCCAACAGCTCCAGGAAATCTGTTCTCTTATATCCTACATGTCATGCAAATCTGCCTCATTGCCCTAGGCTGAGCGGCACTGACAAACCCAAACTGCTTCGCATTCCTTCTACAGAGTCATACCTGAAGACCCCATACTTACAGGAGAAAGTCGGCTTGCGTTCCTGCTGTAACCAAAGCACAGTTCTTCCTCTTGCACTGCAGGGTTTTAGAAGAAGCTAAGTCCCGATAGCGTACCAAGAGCTTTCCCTGGGAGAGGCAGTTGGCTACACGGAGAACTCCGTGCCAAGAAAACGTTATTCAGGGAAGGGACCAGTGTGTAGCTAGAGTGTATATTTACATGGTAGAAATCACAAGGAGGTAGGCTGCGTGTTCTCTGGAAACGGGGACCTGATGGCACAGGCCTTGCTTTCCCATTTTGAATGCTCCATTCATCCTGCCTTGAAACTACCTAAATAACAGTTTTAGGACGGGTCTCTAGTCACAGTAGGCAGGGCTCTGGGAAGGGAACGAGTGTTCTCTACATCAGCAGGGTGCTTACATAGCCTGGGTGAGAGCTCCTCCTGAGACGCTCTAGAGCTAAAAGGAAACTTGACGTGAGTCCTTTCCTCAAGGTAAAGCCTTGAATAGCCTGCCGAAGCGGAAGCTTGGAGCAGAGCCCTTGAGGCTTAACATTCGGTCTGCTTTCTTTTAACGTTAGTAAGCTTTTCAGGTCACCAGGACCTCGCGTGGGCACCCTATTCCCTGCAAGAGCACCGAGTACTGGCAGGCTCCCCTGGGCTGCTAAGAAACATCCAGGCCCGGAAACCTTTCCCAGTCACTCTGTGTATGCTGAGTGTAGGGCAACACACTGCACTCTTCCTTGGGAGACCTAGGTTTCCTCAGCACTCCAACAGCTCCAGGAAATCTGTTCTCTTATATCCTACATGTCATGAAAATCTGCCTCATTGCCCTAGGCTGAGCGGCACTGACAAACCCAAACTGCTTCGCATTCCTTCTACAGAGTCATACCTGAAGACCCCATACTTACAGGAGAAAGTCGGCTTGCGTTCCTGCTGTAACCAAAGCACAGTTCTTCCTCTTGCACTGCAGGGTTTTAGAAGAAGCTAAGTCCCGATAGCGTACCTAGAGCTTTCCCTGGGAGAGGCAGTTGGCTACACGGAGAACTCCGTGCCAAGAAAACGTTATTCAGGGAAGGGACCAGTGTGTAGCTAGAGTGTATATTTACATGGTAGAAATCACAAGGAGGTAGGCTGCGTGTTCTCTGGAAACGGGGACCTGATGGCACAGGCCTTGCTTTCCCATTTTGAATGCTCCATTCATCCTGCCTTGAAACTACCTAAATAACAGTTTTAGGACGGGTCTCTAGTCACAGTAGGCAGGGCTCTGGGAAGGGAACGAGTGTTCTCTACATCAGCAGGGTGCTTACATAGCCTGGGTGAGAGCTCCTCCTGAGACGCTCTAGAGCTAAAAGGAAACTTGACGTGAGTCCTTTCCTCAAGGTAAAGCCTTGAATAGCCTGCCGAAGCGGAAGCTTGGAGCAGAGCCCTTGAGGCTTAACATTCGGTCTGCTTTCTTTTAACGTTAGTAAGCTTTTCAGGTCACCAGGACCTCGCGTGGGCACCCTATTCCCTGCAAGAGCACCGAGTACCGGCAGGCTCCCCTGGGCTGCTAAGAAACATCCAGGCCCGGAAACCTTTCCCAGTCACTCTGTGTATGCTGAGTGTAGGGCAACACACTGCACTCTTCCTTGGGAGACCTTGGTTTCCTCAGCACTCTAACAGCTCCAGGAAATCTGTTCTCTTATATCCTACATGTCATGCAAATCTGCCTCATTGCCCTAGGCTGAGCGGCACTGACAAACCCAAACTGCTTCGCATTCCTTCTACAGAGTCATACCTGAAGACCCCATACTTACAGGAGAAAGTCGGCTTGCGTTTCTGCTGTAACCAAAGCACAGTTCTTCCTCTTGCACTGCAGGGTTTTAGAAGAAGCTAAGTCCCGATAGCGTACCTAGAGCTTTCCCTGGGAGAGGCAGTTGGCTACACGGAGAACTCCGTGCCAAGAAAACGTTATTCAGGGAAGGGACCAGTGTGTAGCTAGAGTGTATATTTACATGGTAGAAATCACAAGGAGGTAGGCTGCGTGTTCTCTGGAAACGGGGACCTGATGGCACAGGCCTTGCTTTCCCATTTTGAATGCTCCATTCATCCTGCCTTGAAACTACCTAAATAACAGTTTTAGGACGGGTCTCTAGTCACAGTAGGCAGGGCTCTGGGAAGGGAACGAGTGTTCTCTACATCAGCAGGGTGCTTACATAGCCTGGGTGAGAGCTCCTCCTGAGACGCTCTAGAGCTAAAAGGAAACGACGTGAGTCCTTTCCTCAAGGTAAAGCCTTGAATAGCCTGCCGAAGCGGAAGCTTGGAGCAGAGCCCTTGAGGCTTAACATTCGGTCTGCTTTCTTTTAACGTTAGTAAGCTTTTCAGGTCACCAGGCCCTCGCGTGGGCACCCTATTCCCTGCAAGACCACCGAGTACCGGCAGGCTCCCCTGGGCTGCTAAGAAACATCCAGGCCCGGAAACCTTTCCCAGTCACTCTGTGTATGCTGAGTGTAGGGCAACACACTGCACTCTTCCTTGGGAGACCTAGGTTTCCTCAGCACTCCAACAGCTCCAGGAAATATGTTCTCTTATATCCTACATGTCATGCCAATCTGCCTCATTGCCCTAGGCTGAGCGGCACTGACAAACCAAAACTGCTTCGCATTCCTTCTACAGAGTCATACCTGAAGACCCCATACTTACAGGAGAAAGTCGGCTTGCGTTCCTGCTTTTGCCAAAGCCCAGTTCTTCCTCTTACACTGCAGGGTTTTAGAAGAGGCTAAGCCCCGATAGCGTCCCAAAGCGCTCCTTTGGGGAGGCCGTTGGCTACATGCAGAACTCCGTGCCAAACCAACTTTATTCAAGGAAGGGACCAGTGTGTAGCAGCAGTGTATATTTACTTGGTAGAAATCACAAGGAGGTAGGCTGCGTTTTCACTGGAAACGGGGAATGTATGGCACAAGACTTGCTTTTCCATATTGAACGCTCCATTCATGCTGCCTTGAAGCTACCTAAATAAGAGTGTTTTGCATGGGTCCCTTGTCACTGTAGGCAGTGTACTGGGAAGGGAAAGAGTTTTCTCTAAATCAACAGGGTGCTTTCATAGCCTGCGTGGGAGCTCCTCCTGAGAGGCTCTAGAGCTAAAAGGAAACTTGACGTGAGTCCTTTCCTCAAGGTAAAGCCTTGAATAGCCTGCCGAAGCGGAAGCTTGGAGGAGAGTCCTGGAGGCTTAATTTTAGGTCTGCTTTCTTTTAACGTTAGTAAGCTTTTCAGGTCACCAGGCCCTCGCGTAGGCACCCTATTCCCTGCAAGAACACCGAGTACTGGCAGGCTCTCCTGGCCTGCTAAGAAACATCCAGGCCCGGAAACCTTTCCCAGTCACTCTGTGTATGCTGAGTGTAGGGCAACACACTGCACTCTTCCTTGGGAGACCTAGGTTTTCTCAGCACTCCAACAGCTCCAGGAAATCTGTTCTCTTTTATCCTACATGTCATGCAAATCTGCCTCATTGCCCTAGGCTGAGCGGCACTGACAAACCAAAACTGCTTCGCATTCCTTCTACAGTGCCAGACCTTAAGACCCCATACTTACAGGAGAAAGTCGGCTTGCGTTCCTGCTGTAACCAAAGCACAGTTCTTCCTCTTGCACTGCAGGGTTTTAGAAGAAGCTAAGTCCCGATAGCGTACCTAGAGCTTTCCCTGGGAGAGGCAGTTGGCTACACGGAGAACTCCGTGCCAAGAAAACGTTATTCAGGGACGGGACCAGTGTGTAGCTAGAGTGTATATTTACATGGTAGAAATCACAAGGAGGTAGGCTGCGTTTTCTCTGGAAACGGGGACCTGATGGCACAGGCCTTGCTTTCCCATTTTGAATGCTGCATTCATCCTGCCTTGAAACTACCTAAATAACAGTTTTAGGACGGGTCTCTAGTCACAGTAGGCAGGGCTCTGGGAAGGGAACGAGTGTTCTCTACATCAGCAGGGTGCTTACATAGCCTGGGTGAGAGCTCCTCCTGAGACGCTCTAGAGCTAAAAGGAAACTTGACGTGAGTCCTTTCCTCAAGGTAAAGCCTTGAATAGCCTGCCGAAGCGGAAGCTTGGAGCAGAGCCCTTGAGGCTTAACATTCGGTCTGCTTTCTTTTAACGTTAGTAAGCTTTTCAGGTCACCAGGACCTCGCGTGGGCAACCTATTCCCTGCAAGATCACCGAGTACTGGCAGGCTCCCCTGGGCTGCTAAGAAACATCCAGGCCCGGAAACCTTTCCCAGTCACTGTGTATGCTGAGTGTAGGGCAACACACTGCACTCTTCCTTGGGAGACCTAGGTTTCCTCAGCACTCCAACAGCTCCAGGAAATCTGTTCTCTTATATCCTACATGTCATGCCAATCTGCCTCATTGCCCTAGGCTGAGCGGCACTGACAAACCAAAACTGCTTCGCATTCCTTCTACAGAGTCAGACCTTAAGACCCCATACTTACAGGAGAAAGTCGGCTTGCGTTCCTGCTTTTGCCAAAGCCCAGTTCTTCCTCTTACACTGCAGGGTTTTAGAAGAGGCTAAGCCCCGATAGCGTCCCAAAGCGCTCCTTTGGGGAGGCCGTTGGCTACATGCAGAACTCCTTGCCAAACCAACTTTATTCAAGGAAGGGACCAGTGTGTAGCAGCAGTGTATATTTACTTGGTAGAAATCACAAGGAGGTAGGCTGCGTTTTCACTGGAAACGGGGAATGTATGGCACAAGACTTGCTTTTCCATATTGAAAGCTCCATTCATGCTGCCTTGAAGCTACCTAAATAAGAGTGTTTTGCATGGGTCCCTTGTCACTGTAGGCAGTGTACTGGGAAGGGAAAGAGTTTTCTCTAAATCAACAGGGTGCTTTCATAGCCTGCGTGGGAGCTCCTCCTGAGAGGCTCTAGAGCTAAAAGGAAACTTGACGTGAGTTCTTTCCTCAAGGTAAAGCCTTGAATAGCCTGCCGAAGCGGAAGCCTGGAGGAGAGTCCTGGAGGCTTAATTTTAGGTCTGCTTTCTTTTAACGTTAGTAAGCTTTTCAGGTCACCAGGCCCTCGCGTGGGCACCCTATTCCCTGCAAGAACACCGAGTACTGGCAGGCTCTCCTGGCCTGCTAAGAAACATCCAGGCCCGGAAACCTTTCCCAGTCACTCTGTGTATGCTGAGTGTAGGGCAACACACTGCACTCTTCCTTGGGAGACCTAGGTTTCCTCAGCACTCCAACAGCTCCAGGAAATCTGTTCTCTTACGTCCAACATGTCATGCCATTCTGCCTCATTGCCCTAGGCTGAGCGCACTGGGGAACCAAAACTGCTTCACATTCCTTCTAAAGAGTCATAACTTCAGACCCCATACTTACAGGAGAAAGTCGGCTTGCTTTCCTGCTGGTACCAAAGCAGAGTTCTTTCTCTTACACTGCAGGGTTTTAGAAGAGGCTAAGCCCCGATAGCGTACCTAGAGTGCTCCTCTGGGGTGGCCGTTGGCTACACGCAGAACTCCGTGCCAAACCAACATTATTCAAGAAAGGGACCAGTGTGTCCCTAGAGTGTATATTTAGTTGGTAGAAATCAGAAGGAGGTAGGCTGCATGTTCGCTGGAAACGGCGACCTGATGGCACAAGCCTTGCTTTCCCATTTTGAATGCTCCTTTTATGCTGCCTTGAAGCTACCTAAATAACAGTTTTAGGACGGGTCTTTAGTCACTGTAGGCAGGGCTCTGGGAAGGGAACGAGTGTTCTCTACATCAGCAGGGTGCTTACATAGCCTGGGTGAGAGCTCCTCCTGAGACGCTCTAGAGCTAAAAGGAAACTTGACGTGAGTCCTTTCCTCAAGGTAAAGCCTTGAATAGCCTGCCGAAGCGGAAGCTTGGAGCAGAGCCTTTGAGGCTTAACATTCGGTCTGCTTTCTTTTAACGTTAGTAAGCTTTTCAGGTCACCAGGACCTCGCGTGGGCACCCTCTTCCCTGCAAGAGCACCGAGTACCGGCAGGCTCCCCTGGGCTGCTAAGAAACATCCAGGCCCGTAAACCTTTCCCAGTCACTCTGTGTATGCTGAGTGTAGGGCAACACACTGCACTCTTCCTTGGGAGACCTAGGTTTCCTCAGCACTCCAACAGCTCCAGGAAATCTGTTCTCTTTTATCCTACATGTCATGCAAATCTGCCTCATTGCCCTAGGCTGAGCGGCACTGACAAACCAAAACTGCTTCGCATTCCTTCTACAGTGTCAGACCTTAAGACCCCATACTTACAGGAGAAAGTCGGCTTGCGTTCCTGCTGTAACCAAAGCACAGTTCTTCCTCTTGCACTGCAGGGTTTTAGAAGAAGCTAAGTCCCGATAGCGTACCTAGAGCTTTCCCTGGGAGAGGCAGTTGGCTACACGGAGAACTCCGTGCCAAGAAAACGTTATTCAGGGAAGGGACCAGTGTGTAGCTAGAGTGTATATTTACATGGTAGAAATCACAAGGAGGTAGGCTGCGTGTTCTCTGGAAACGGGGACCTGATGGCACAGGCCTTGCTTTCCCATTTTGAATGCTGCATTCATCCTGCCTTGAAACTACCTAAATAACAGTTTTAGGACGGGTCTCTAGTCACAGTAGGCAGGGCTCTGGGAAGGGAACGAGTGTTCTCTACATCAGCAGGGTGCTTACATAGCCTGGGTGAGAGCTCCTCCTGAGACGCTCTAGAGCTAAAAGGAAACTTGACGTGAGTCCTTTCCTCAAGGTAAAGCCTTGAATAGCCTGCCGAAGCGGAAGCTTGGAGCAGAGCCCTTGAGGCTTAACATTCGGTCTGCTTTCTTTTAACGTTAGTAAGCTTTTCAGGTCACCAGGCCCTCGCGTGGGCACCCTATTCCCTGCAAGAACACCGAGTACTGGCAGGCTCTCCTGGCCTGCTAAGAAACATCCAGGCCCGGAAACCTTTCCCAGTCACTCTGTGTATGCTGAGTGTAGGGCAACACACTGCACTCTTCCTTGGGAGACCTAGGTTTCCTCAGCACTCCAACAGCTCCAGGAAATCTGTTCTCTTATATCCTACATGTCATGCCAATCTGCCTCATTGCCCTAGGCTGAGCGGCACTGACAAACCAAAACTGCTTCGCATTCCTTCTACAGAGTCATACCTGAAGACCCCATACTTACAGGAGAAAGTCGGCTTGCGTTCCTGCTTTTGCCAAAGCCCAGTTCTTCCTCTTACACTGCAGGGTTTTAGAAGAGGCTAAGCCCCGATAGCGTCCCAAAGCGCTCCTTTGGGGAGGCCGTTGGCTACATGCAGAACTCCGTGCCAAACCAACTTTATTCAAGGAAGGGACCAGTGTGTAGCAGCAGTGTATATTTACTTGGTAGAAATCACAAGGAGGTAGGCTGCGTTTTCACTGGAAACGGGGAATGTATGGCACAAGACTTGCTTTTCCATATTGAACGCTCCATTCATGCTGCCTTGAAGCTACCTAAATAAGAGTGTTTTGCATGGGTCCCTTGTCACTGTAGGCAGTGTACTGGGAAGGGAAAGAGTTTTCTCTAAATCAACAGGGTGCTTTCATAGCCTGCGTGGGAGCTCCTCCTGAGAGGCTCTAGAGCTAAAAGGAAACTTGACGTGAGTTCTTTCCTCAAGGTAAAGCCTTGAATAGCCTGCCGAAGCGGAAGCCTGGAGGAGAGTCCTGGAGGCTTAATTTTAGGTCTGCTTTCTTTTAACGTTAGTAAGCTTTTCAGGTCACCAGGCCCTCGCGTGGGCACCCTATTCCCTGCAAGAACACCGAGTACTGGCAGGCTCTCCTGGCCTGCTAAGAAACATCCAGGCCCGGAAACCTTTCCCAGTCACTCTGTGTATGCTGAGTGTAGGGCAACACACTGCACTCTTCCTTGGGAGACCTAGGTTTCCTCAGCACTCCAACAGCTCCAGGAAATCTGTTCTCTTATATCCTACATGTCATGCAAATCTGCCTCATTGCCCTAGGCTGAGCGGCACTGACAAACCCAAACTGCTTCGCATTCCTTCTACAGAGTCATACCTGAAGACCCCATACTTACAGGAGAAAGTCGGCTTGCGTTCCTGCTGTAACCAAAGCACAGTTCTTCCTCTTGCACTGCAGGGTTTTAGAAGAAGCTAAGTCCCGATAGCGTACCAAGAGCTTTCCCTGGGAGAGGCAGTTGGCTACACGGAGAACTCCGTGCCAAGAAAACGTTATTCAGGGAAGGGACCAGTGTGTAGCTAGAGTGTATATTTACATGGTAGAAATCACAAGGAGGTAGGCTGCGTGTTCTCTGGAAACGGGGACCTGATGGCACAGGCCTTGCTTTCCCATTTTGAATGCTCCATTCATCCTGCCTTGAAACTACCTAAATAACAGTTTTAGGACGGGTCTCTAGTCACAGTAGGCAGGGCTCTGGGAAGGGAACGAGTGTTCTCTACATCAGCAGGGTGCTTACATAGCCTGGGTGAGAGCTCCTCCTGAGACGCTCTAGAGCTAAAAGGAAACTTGACGTGAGTCCTTTCCTCAAGGTAAAGCCTTGAATAGCCTGCCGAAGCGGAAGCTTGGAGCAGAGCCCTTGAGGCTTAACATTCGGTCTGCTTTCTTTTAACGTTAGTAAGCTATTCAGGTCACCAGGACCTCGCGTGGGCACCCTATTCCCTGCAAGAGCACCGAGTACCGGCAGGCTCCCCTGGGCTGCTAAGAAACATCCAGGCCCGGAAACCTTTCCCAGTCACTCTGTGTATGCTGAGTGTAGGGCAACACACTGCACTCTTCCTTGGGAGACCTAGGTTTCCTCAGCACTCCAACAGCTCCAGGAAATCTGTTATCTTATATCCTACATGTCATGCAAATCTGCCTCATTGCCCTAGGCTGAGCGGCACTGACAAACCCAAACTGCTTCGCATTCCTTCTACAGAGTCATACCTGAAGACCCCATACTTACAGGAGAAAGTCGGCTTGCGTTCCTGCTGTAACCAAAGCACAGTTCTTCCTCTTGCACTGCAGGGTTTTAGAAGAAGCTAAGTCCCGATAGCGTACCAAGAGCTTTCCCTGGGAGAGGCAGTTGGCTACACGGAGAACTCCGTGCCAAGAAAACGTTATTCAGGGAAGGGACCAGTGTGTAGCTAGAGTGTATATTTACATGGTAGAAATCACAAGGAGGTAGGCTGCGTGTTCTCTGGAAACGGGGACCTGATGGCACAGGCCTTGCTTTCCCATTTTGAATGCTCCATTCATCCTGCCTTGAAACTACCTAAATAACAGTTTTAGGACGGGTCTCTAGTCACAGTAGGCAGGGCTCTGGGAAGGGAACGAGTGTTCTCTACATCAGCAGGGTGCTTACATAGCCTGGGTGAGAGCTCCTCCTGAGACGCTCTAGAGCTAAAAGGAAACTTGACGTGAGTCCTTTCCTCAAGGTAAAGCCTTGAATAGCCTGCCGAAGCGGAAGCTTGGAGCAGAGCCCTTGAGGCTTAACATTCGGTCTGCTTTCTTTTAACGTTAGTAAGCTTTTCAGGTCACCAGGACCTCGCGTGGGCACCCTCTTCCCTGCAAGAGCACCGAGTACCGGCAGGCTCCCCTGGGCTGCTAAGAAACATCCAGGCCCGGAAACCTTTCCCAGTCACTCTGTGTATGCTGAGTGTAGGGCAACACACTGCACTCTTCCTTGGGAGACCTAGGTTTCCTCAGCACTCTAACAGCTCCAGGAAATCTGTTCTCTTATATCCTACATGTCATGCCAATCTGCCTCATTGCCCTAGGCTGAGCGGCACTGACAAACCCAAACTGCTTCGCATTCCTTCTACAGAGTCATACCTGAAGACCCCATACTTACAGGAGAAAGTCGGCTTGCGTTCCTGCTGTAACCAAAGCACAGTTCTTCCTCTTGCACTGCAGGGTTTTAGAAGAAGCTAAGTCCCGATAGCGTACCTAGAGCTTTCCCTGGGAGAGGCAGTTGGCTACACGGAGAACTCCGTGCCAAGAAAACGTTATTCAGGGAAGGGACCATTGTGTAGCTAGAGTGTATATTTACATGGTAGAAATCACAAGGAGGTAGGCTGCGTGTTCTCTGGAAACGGGGACCTGATGGCACAGGCCTTGCTTTCCCATTTTGAATGCTCCATTCATCCTGCCTTGAAACTACCTAAATAACAGTTTTAGGACGGGTCTCTAGTCACAGTAGGCAGGGCTCTGGGAAGGGAACGAGTGTTCTCTACATCAGCAGGGTGCTTACATAGCCTGGGTGAGAGCTCCTCCTGAGACGCTCTAGAGCTAAAAGGAAACGACGTGAGTCCTTTCCTCAAGGTAAAGCCTTGAATAGCCTGCCGAAGCGGAAGCTTGGAGCAGAGCCCTTGAGGCTTAACATTCGGTCTGCTTTCTTTTAACGTTAGTAAGCTTTTCAGGTCACCAGGCCCTCGCGTGGGCACCCTATTCCCTGCAAGAGCACCGAGTACCGGCAGGCTCCCCTGGGCTGCTAAGAAACATCCAGGCCCGGAAACCTTTCCCAGTCACTCTGTGTATGCTGAGTGTAGGGCAACACACTGCACTCTTCCTTGGGAGACCTAGGTTTCCTCAGCACTCCAACAGCTCCAGGAAATCTGTTCTCTTATATCCTACATGTCATGCCAATCTGCCTCATTGCCCTAGGCTGAGCGGCACTGACAAACCAAAACTGCTTCGCATTCCTTCTACAGAGTCATACCTGAAGACCCCATACTTACAGGAGAAAGTCGGCTTGCGTTCCTGCTTTTGCCAAAGCCCAGTTCTTCCTCTTACACTGCAGGGTTTTAGAAGAGGCTAAGCCCCGATAGCGTCCCAAAGCGCTCCTTTGGGGAGGCCGTTGGCTACATGCAGAACTCCGTGCCAAACCAACTTTATTCAAGGAAGGGACCAGTGTGTAGCAGCAGTGTATATTTACTTGGTAGAAATCACAAGGAGGTAGGCTGCGTTTTCACTGGAAACGGGGAATGTATGGCACAAGACTTGCTTTTCCATATTGAACGCTCCATTCATGCTGCCTTGAAGCTACCTAAATAAGAGTGTTTTGCATGGGTCCCTTGTCACTGTAGGCAGTGTACTGGGAAGGGAAAGAGTTTTCTCTAAATCAACAGGGTGCTTTCATAGCCTGCGTGGGAGCTCCTCCTGAGAGGCTCTAGAGCTAAAAGGAAACTTGACGTGAGTTCTTTCCTCAAGGTAAAGCCTTGAATAGCCTGCCGAAGCGGAAGCCTGGA
Organism: Eschrichtius robustus; assembly: GCF_028021215.1. Classification (NCBI taxonomy): domain Eukaryota; kingdom Metazoa; phylum Chordata; class Mammalia; order Artiodactyla; family Eschrichtiidae; genus Eschrichtius; species Eschrichtius robustus. The sequence continues at coordinate 67,780,569 of NC_090838.1, read as the reverse complement.
GGAGAGTCCTGGAGGCTTAATTTTAGGTCTGCTTTCTTTTAACGTTAGTAAGCTTTTCAGGTCACCAGGCCCTCGCGTGGGCACCCTATTCCCTGCAAGAACACCGAGTACTGGCAGGCTCTCCTGGCCTGCTAAGAAACATCCAGGCCCGGAAACCTTTCCCAGTCACTCTGTGTATGCTGAGTGTAGGGCAACACACTGCACTCTTCCTTGGGAGACCTAGGTTTCCTCAGCACTCCAACAGCTCCAGGAAATCTGTTCTCTTATATCCTACATGTCATGCAAATCTGCCTCATTGCCCTAGGCTGAGCGGCACTGACAAACCCAAACTGCTTCGCATTCCTTCTACAGAGTCATACCTGAAGACCCCATACTTACAGGAGAAAGTCGGCTTGCGTTCCTGCTGTAACCAAAGCACAGTTCTTCCTCTTGCACTGCAGGGTTTTAGAAGAAGCTAAGTCCCGATAGCGTACCAAGAGCTTTCCCTGGGAGAGGCAGTTGGCTACACGGAGAACTCCGTGCCAAGAAAACGTTATTCAGGGAAGGGACCAGTGTGTAGCTAGAGTGTATATTTACATGGTAGAAATCACAAGGAGGTAGGCTGCGTGTTCTCTGGAAACGGGGACCTGATGGCACAGGCCTTGCTTTCCCATTTTGAATGCTCCATTCATCCTGCCTTGAAACTACCTAAATAACAGTTTTAGGACGGGTCTCTAGTCACAGTAGGCAGGGCTCTGGGAAGGGAACGAGTGTTCTCTACATCAGCAGGGTGCTTACATAGCCTGGGTGAGAGCTCCTCCTGAGACGCTCTAGAGCTAAAAGGAAACTTGACGTGAGTCCTTTCCTCAAGGTAAAGCCTTGAATAGCCTGCCGAAGCGGAAGCTTGGAGCAGAGCCCTTGAGGCTTAACATTCGGTCTGCTTTCTTTTAACGTTAGTAAGCTTTTCAGGTCACCAGGACCTCGCGTGGGCACCCTATTCCCTGCAAGAGCACCGAGTACCGGCAGGCTCCCCTGGGCTGCTAAGAAACATCCAGGCCCGGAAACCTTTCCCAGTCACTCTGTGTATGCTGAGTGTAGGGCAACACACTGCACTCTTCCTTGGGAGACCTAGGTTTCCTCAGCACTCCAACAGCTCCAGGAAATCTGTTCTCTTATATCCTACATGTCATGAAAATCTGCCTCATTGCCCTAGGCTGAGCGGCACTGACAAACCCAAACTGCTTCGCATTCCTTCTACAGAGTCATACCTGAAGACCCCATACTTACAGGAGAAAGTCGGCTTGCGTTCCTGCTGTAACCAAAGCACAGTTCTTCCTCTTGCACTGCAGGGTTTTAGAAGAAGCTAAGTCCCGATAGCGTACCTAGAGCTTTCCCTGGGAGAGGCAGTTGGCTACACGGAGAACTCCGTGCCAAGAAAACGTTATTCAGGGAAGGGACCAGTGTGTAGCTAGAGTGTATATTTACATGGTAGAAATCACAAGGAGGTAGGCTGCGTGTTCTCTGGAAACGGGGACCTGATGGCACAGGCCTTGCTTTCCCATTTTGAATGCTCCATTCATCCTGCCTTGAAACTACCTAAATAACAGTTTTAGGACGGGTCTCTAGTCACAGTAGGCAGGGCTCTGGGAAGGGAACGAGTGTTCTCTACATCAGCAGGGTGCTTACATAGCCTGGGTGAGAGCTCCTCCTGAGACGCTCTAGAGCTAAAAGGAAACTTGACGTGAGTCCTTTCCTCAAGGTAAAGCCTTGAATAGCCTGCCGAAGCGGAAGCTTGGAGCAGAGCCCTTGAGGCTTAACATTCGGTCTGCTTTCTTTTAACGTTAGTAAGCTTTTCAGGTCACCAGGACCTCGCGTGGGCACCCTATTCCCTGCAAGAGCACCGAGTACCGGCAGGCTCCCCTGGGCTGCTAAGAAACATCCAGGCCCGGAAACCTTTCCCAGTCACTCTGTGTATGCTGAGTGTAGGGCAACACACTGCACTCTTCCTTGGGAGACCTAGGTTTCCTCAGCACTCTAACAGCTCCAGGAAATCTGTTCTCTTATATCCTACATGTCATGCAAATCTGCCTCATTGCCCTAGGCTGAGCGGCACTGACAAACCCAAACTGCTTCGCATTCCTTCTACAGAGTCATACCTGAAGACCCCATACTTACAGGAGAAAGTCGGCTTGCGTTTCTGCTGTAACCAAAGCACAGTTCTTCCTCTTGCACTGCAGGGTTTTAGAAGAAGCTAAGTCCCGATAGCGTACCTAGAAATTTCCCTGGGAGAGGCAGTTGGCTACACGGAGAACTCCGTGCCAAGAAAACGTTATTCAGGGAAGGGACCAGTGTGTAGCTAGAGTGTATATTTACATGGTAGAAATCACAAGGAGGTAGGCTGCGTGTTCTCTGGAAACGGGGACCTGATGGCACAGGCCTTGCTTTCCCATTTTGAATGCTCCATTCATCCTGCCTTGAAACTACCTAAATAACAGTTTTAGGACGGGTCTCTAGTCACAGTAGGCAGGGCTCTGGGAAGGGAACGAGTGTTCTCTACATCAGCAGGGTGCTTACATAGCCTGGGTGAGAGCTCCTCCTGAGACGCTCTAGAACTAAAAGGAAACGACATGAGTCCTTTCCTCAAGGTAAAGCCTTGAATAGCCTGCCGAAGCGGAAGCTTGGAGCAGAGCCCTTGAGGCTTAACATTCGGTCTGCTTTCTTTTAACGTTAGTAAGCTTTTCAGGTCACCAGGCCCTCGCGTGGGCACCCTATTCCCTGCAAGACCACCGAGTACCGGCAGGCTCCCCTGGGCTGCTAAGAAACATCCAGGCCCGGAAACCTTTCCCAGTCACTCTGTGTATGCTGAGTGTAGGGCAACACACTGCACTCTTCCTTGGGAGACCTAGGTTTCCTCAGCACTCCAACAGCTCCAGGAAATCTGTTCTCTTATATCCTACATGTCATGCCAATCTGCCTCATTGCCCTAGGCTGAGCGGCACTGACAAACCAAAACTGCTTCGCATTCCTTCTACAGAGTCATACCTGAAGACCCCATACTTACAGGAGAAAGTCGGCTTGCGTTCCTGCTTTTGCCAAAGCCCAGTTCTTCCTCTTACACTGCAGGGTTTTAGAAGAGGCTAAGCCCCGATAGCGTCCCAAAGCGCTCCTTTGGGGAGGCCGTTGGCTACATGCAGAACTCCGTGCCAAACCAACTTTATTCAAGGAAGGGACCAGTGTGTAGCAGCAGTGTATATTTACTTGGTAGAAATCACAAGGAGGTAGGCTGCGTTTTCACTGGAAACGGGGAATGTATGGCACAAGACTTGCTTTTCCATATTGAACGCTCCATTCATGCTGCCTTGAAGCTACCTAAATAAGAGTGTTTTGCATGGGTCCCTTGTCACTGTAGGCAGTGTACTGGGAAGGGAAAGAGTTTTCTCTAAATCAACAGGGTGCTTTCATAGCCTGCGTGGGAGCTCCTCCTGAGAGGCTCTAGAGCTAAAAGGAAACTTGACGTGAGTCCTTCCCTCAAGGTAAAGCCTTGAATAGCCTGCCGAAGCGGAAGCTTGGAGGAGAGTCCTGGAGGCTTAATTTTAGGTCTGCTTTCTTTTAACGTTAGTAAGCTTTTCAGGTCACCAGGCCCTCGCGTGGGCACCCTATTCCCTGCAAGAACACCGAGTACTGGCAGGCTCTCCTGGCCTGCTAAGAAACATCCAGGCCCGGAAACCTTTCCCAGTCACTCTGTGTATGCTGAGTGTAGGGCAACACACTGCACTCTTCCTTGGGAGACCTAGGTTTTCTCAGCACTCCAACAGCTCCAGGAAATCTGTTCTCTTTTATCCTACATGTCATGCAAATCTGCCTCATTGCCCTAGGCTGAGCGGCACTGACAAACCAAAACTGCTTCGCATTCCTTCTACAGTGCCAGACCTTAAGACCCCATACTTACAGGAGAAAGTCGGCTTGCGTTCCTGCTGTAACCAAAGCACAGTTCTTCCTCTTGCACTGCAGGGTTTTAGAAGAAGCTAAGTCCCGATAGCGTACCTAGAGCTTTCCCTGGGAGAGGCAGTTGGCTACACGGAGAACTCCGTGCCAAGAAAACGTTATTCAGGGACGGGACCAGTGTGTAGCTAGAGTGTATATTTACATGGTAGAAATCACAAGGAGGTAGGCTGCGTTTTCTCTGGAAACGGGGACCTGATGGCACAGGCCTTGCTTTCCCATTTTGAATGCTGCATTCATCCTGCCTTGAAACTACCTAAATAACAGTTTTAGGACGGGTCTCTAGTCACAGTAGGCAGGGCTCTGGGAAGGGAACGAGTGTTCTCTACATCAGCAGGGTGCTTACATAGCCTGGGTGAGAGCTCCTCCTGAGACGCTCTAGAGCTAAAAGGAAACTTGACGTGAGTCCTTTCCTCAAGGTAAAGCCTTGAATAGCCTGCCGAAGCGGAAGCTTGGAGCAGAGCCCTTGAGGCTTAACATTCGGTCTGCTTTCTTTTAACGTTAGTAAGCTTTTCAGGTCACCAGGACCTCGCGTGGGCAACCTATTCCCTGCAAGATCACCGAGTACTGGCAGGCTCCCCTGGGCTGCTAAGAAACATCCAGGCCCGGAAACCTTTCCCAGTCACTGTGTATGCTGAGTGTAGGGCAACACACTGCACTCTTCCTTGGGAGACCTAGGTTTCCTCAGCACTCCAACAGCTCCAGGAAATCTGTTCTCTTATATCCTACATGTCATGCCAATCTGCCTCATTGCCCTAGGCTGAGCGGCACTGACAAACCAAAACTGCTTCGCATTCCTTCTACAGAGTCAGACCTTAAGACCCCATACTTACAGGAGAAAGTCGGCTTGCGTTCCTGCTTTTGCCAAAGCCCAGTTCTTCCTCTTACACTGCAGGGTTTTAGAAGAGGCTAAGCCCCGATAGCGTCCCAAAGCGCTCCTTTGGGGAGGCCGTTGGCTACATGCAGAACTCCTTGCCAAACCAACTTTATTCAAGGAAGGGACCAGTGTGTAGCAGCAGTGTATATTTACTTGGTAGAAATCACAAGGAGGTAGGCTGCGTTTTCACTGGAAACGGGGAATGTATGGCACAAGACTTGCTTTTCCATATTGAAAGCTCCATTCATGCTGCCTTGAAGCTACCTAAATAAGAGTGTTTTGCATGGGTCCCTTGTCACTGTAGGCAGTGTACTGGGAAGGGAAAGAGTTTTCTCTAAATCAACAGGGTGCTTTCATAGCCTGCGTGGGAGCTCCTCCTGAGAGGCTCTAGAGCTAAAAGGAAACTTGACGTGAGTTCTTTCCTCAAGGTAAAGCCTTGAATAGCCTGCCGAAGCGGAAGCCTGGAGGAGAGTCCTGGAGGCTTAATTTTAGGTCTGCTTTCTTTTAACGTTAGTAAGCTTTTCAGGTCACCAGGCCCTCGCGTGGGCACCCTATTCCCTGCAAGAACACCGAGTACTGGCAGGCTCTCCTGGCCTGCTAAGAAACATCCAGGCCCGGAAACCTTTCCCAGTCACTCTGTGTATGCTGAGTGTAGGGCAACACACTGCACTCTTCCTTGGGAGACCTAGGTTTCCTCAGCACTCCAACAGCTCCAGGAAATCTGTTCTCTTATGTCCAACATATCATGCCATTCTGCCTCATTGCCCTAGGCTGAGCGCACTGGGGAACCAAAACTGCTTCACATTCCTTCTAAAGAGTCATAACTTCAGACCCCATACTTACAGGAGAAAGTCGGCTTGCTTTCCTGCTGGTACCAAAGCAGAGTTCTTTCTCTTACACTGCAGGGTTTTAGAAGAGGCTAAGCCCCGATAGCGTACCTAGAGTGCTCCTCTGGGGTGGCCGTTGGCTACACGCAGAACTCCGTGCCAAACCAACATTATTCAAGAAAGGGACCAGTGTGTCCCTAGAGTGTATATTTAGTTGGTAGAAATCAGAAGGAGGTAGGCTGCATGTTCGCTGGAAACGGCGACCTGATGGCACAAGCCTTGCTTTCCCATTTTGAATGCTCCTTTTATGCTGCCTTGAAGCTACCTAAATAACAGTTTTAGGACGGGTCTTTAGTCACTGTAGGCAGGGCTCTGGGAAGGGAACGAGTGTTCTCTACATCAGCAGGGTGCTTACATAGCCTGGGTGAGAGCTCCTCCTGAGACGCTCTAGAGCTAAAAGGAAACTTGACGTGAGTCCTTTCCTCAAGGTAAAGCCTTGAATAGCCTGCCGAAGCGGAAGCTTGGAGCAGAGCCCTTGAGGCTTAACATTCGGTCTGCTTTCTTTTAACGTTAGTAAGCTTTTCAGGTCACCAGGACCTCGCGTGGGCACCCTCTTCCCTGCAAGAGCACCGAGTACCGGCAGGCTCCCCTGGGCTGCTAAGAAACATCCAGGCCCGGAAACCTTTCCCAGTCACTCTGTGTATGCTGAGTGTAGGGCAACACACTGCACTCTTCCTTGGGAGACCTAGGTTTCCTCAGCACTCCAACAGCTCCAGGAAATCTGTTCTCTTTTATCCTACATGTCATGCAAATCTGCCTCATTGCCCTAGGCTGAGCGGCACTGACAAACCAAAACTGCTTCGCATTCCTTCTACAGTGTCAGACCTTAAGACCCCATACTTACAGGAGAAAGTCGGCTTGCGTTCCTGCTGTAACCAAAGCACAGTTCTTCCTCTTGCACTGCAGGGTTTTAGAAGAAGCTAAGTCCCGATAGCGTACCTAGAGCTTTCCCTGGGAGAGGCAGTTGGCTACCCGGAGAACTCCGTGCCAAGAAAACGTTATTCAGGGAAGGGACCAGTGTGTAGCTAGAGTGTATATTTACATGGTAGAAATCACAAGGAGGTAGGCTGCGTGTTCTCTGGAAACGGGGACCTGATGGCACAGGCCTTGCTTTCCCATTTTGAATGCTGCATTCATCCTGCCTTGAAACTACCTAAATAACAGTTTTAGGACGGGTCTCTAGTCACAGTAGGCAGGGCTCTGGGAAGGGAACGAGTGTTCTCTACATCAGCAGGGTGCTTACATAGCCTGGGTGAGAGCTCCTCCTGAGACGCTCTAGAGCTAAAAGGAAACTTGACGTGAGTCCTTTCCTCAAGGTAAAGCCTTGAATAGCCTGCCGAAGCGGAAGCTTGGAGCAGAGCCCTTGAGGCTTAACATTCGGTCTGCTTTCTTTTAACGTTAGTAAGCTTTTCAGGTCACCAGGCCCTCGCGTGGGCACCCTATTCCCTGCAAGAACACCGAGTACCGGCAGGCTCTCCTGGCCTGCTAAGAAACATCCAGGCCCGGAAACCTTTCCCAGTCACTCTGTGTATGCTGAGTGTAGGGCAACACACTGCACTCTTCCTTGGGAGACCTAGGTTTCCTCAGCACTCCAACAGCTCCAGGAAATCTGTTCTCTTATATCCTACATGTCATGCCAATCTGCCTCATTGCCCTAGGCTGAGCGGCACTGACAAACCAAAACTGCTTCGCATTCCTTCTACAGAGTCATACCTGAAGACCCCATACTTACAGGAGAAAGTCGGCTTGCGTTCCTGCTTTTGCCAAAGCCCAGTTCTTCCTCTTACACTGCAGGGTTTTAGAAGAGGCTAAGCCCCGATAGCGTCCCAAAGCGCTCCTTTGGGGAGGCCGTTGGCTACATGCAGAACTCCGTGCCAAACCAACTTTATTCAAGGAAGGGACCAGTGTGTAGCAGCAGTGTATATTTACTTGGTAGAAATCACAAGGAGGTAGGCTGCGTTTTCACTGGAAACGGGGAATGTATGGCACAAGACTTGCTTTTCCATATTGAACGCTCCATTCATGCTGCCTTGAAGCTACCTAAATAAGAGTGTTTTGCATGGGTCCCTTGTCACTGTAGGCAGTGTACTGGGAAGGGAAAGAGTTTTCTCTAAATCAACAGGGTGCTTTCATAGCCTGCGTGGGAGCTCCTCCTGAGAGGCTCTAGAGCTAAAAGGAAACTTGACGTGAGTTCTTTCCTCAAGGTAAAGCCTTGAATAGCCTGCCGAAGCGGAAGCCTGGAGGAGAGTCCTGGAGGCTTAATTTTAGGTCTGCTTTCTTTTAACGTTAGTAAGCTTTTCAGGTCACCAGGCCCTCGCGTGGGCACCCTATTCCCTGCAAGAACACCGAGTACTGGCAGGCTCTCCTGGCCTGCTAAGAAACATCCAGGCCCGGAAACCTTTCCCAGTCACTCTGTGTATGCTGAGTGTAGGGCAACACACTGCACTCTTCCTTGGGAGACCTAGGTTTCCTCAGCACTCCAACAGCTCCAGGAAATCTGTTCTCTTATATCCTACATGTCATGCAAATCTGCCTCATTGCCCTAGGCTGAGCGGCACTGACAAACCCAAACTGCTTCGCATTCCTTCTACAGAGTCATACCTGAAGACCCCATACTTACAGGAGAAAGTCGGCTTGCGTTCCTGCTGTAACCAAAGCACAGTTCTTCCTCTTGCACTGCAGGGTTTTAGAAGAAGCTAAGTCCCGATAGCGTACCAAGAGCTTTCCCTGGGAGAGGCAGTTGGCTACACGGAGAACTCCGTGCCAAGAAAACGTTATTCAGGGAAGGGACCAGTGTGTAGCTAGAGTGTATATTTACATGGTAGAAATCACAAGGAGGTAGGCTGCGTGTTCTCTGGAAACGGGGACCTGATGGCACAGGCCTTGCTTTCCCATTTTGAATGCTCCATTCATCCTGCCTTGAAACTACCTAAATAACAGTTTTAGGACGGGTCTCTAGTCACAGTAGGCAGGGCTCTGGGAAGGGAACGAGTGTTCTCTACATCAGCAGGGTGCTTACATAGCCTGGGTGAGAGCTCCTCCTGAGACGCTCTAGAGCTAAAAGGAAACTTGACGTGAGTCCTTTCCTCAAGGTAAAGCCTTGAATAGCCTGCCGAAGCGGAAGCTTGGAGCAGAGCCCTTGAGGCTTAACATTCGGTCTGCTTTCTTTTAACGTTAGTAAGCTTTTCAGGTCACCAGGACCTCGCGTGGGCACCCTATTCCCTGCAAGAGCACCGAGTATCGGCAGGCTCCCCTGGGCTGCTAAGAAACATCCAGGCCCGGAAACCTTTCCCAGTCACTCTGTGTATGCTGAGTGTAGGGCAACACACTGCACTCTTCCTTGGGAGACCTAGGTTTCCTCAGCACTCCAACAGCTCCAGGAAATCTGTTCTCTTATATCCTACATGTCATGCAAATCTGCCTCATTGCCCTAGGCTGAGCGGCACTGACAAACCCAAACTGCTTCGCATTCCTTCTACAGAGTCATACCTGAAGACCCCATACTTACAGGAGAAAGTCGGCTTGCGTTCCTGCTGTAACCAAAGCACAGTTCTTCCTCTTGCACTGCAGGGTTTTAGAAGAAGCTAAGTCCCGATAGCGTACCTAGAGCTTTCCCTGGGAGAGGCAGTTGGCTACACGGAGAACTCCGTGCCAAGAAAACGTTATTCAGGGAAGGGACCAGTGTGTAGCTAGAGTGTATATTTACATGGTAGAAATCACAAGGAGGTAGGTTGCGTGTTCTCTGGAAACGGGGACCTGATGGCACAGGCCTTGCTTTCCCATTTTGAATGCTCCATTCATCCTGCCTTGAAACTACCTAAATAACAGTTTTAGGACGGGTCTCTAGTCACAGTAGGCAGGGCTCTGGGAAGGGAACGAGTGTTCTCTACATCAGCAGGGTGCTTACATAGCCTGGGTGAGAGCTCCTCCTGAGACGCTCTAGAGCTAAAAGGAAACGACGTGAGTCCTTTCCTCAAGGTAAAGCCTTGAATAGCCTGCCGAAGCGGAAGCTTGGAGCAGAGCCCTTGAGGCTTAACATTCGGTCTGCTTTCTTTTAACGTTAGTAAGCTTTTCAGGTCACCAGGCCCTCGCGTGGGCACCCTATTCCCTGCAAGACCACCGAGTACCGGCAGGCTCCCCTGGGCTGCTAAGAAACATCCAGGCCTGGAAACCTTTCCCAGTCACTCTGTGTATGCTGAGTGTAGGGCAACACACTGCACTCTTCCTTGGGAGACCTAGGTTTCCTCAGCACTCCAACAGCTCCAGGAAATCTGTTCTCTTATATCCTACATGTCATGCCAATCTGCCTCATTGCCCTAGGCTGAGCGGCACTGACAAACCAAAACTGCTTCGCATTCCTTCTACAGAGTCATACCTGAAGACCCCATACTTACAGGAGAAAGTCGGCTTGCGTTCCTGCTTTTGCCAAAGCCCAGTTCTTCCTCTTACACTGCAGGGTTTTAGAAGAGGCTAAGCCCCGATAGCGTCCCAAAGCGCTCCTTTGGGGAGGCCGTTGGCTACATGCAGAACTCCGTGCCAAACCAACTTTATTCAAGGAAGGGACCAGTGTGTAGCAGCAGTGTATATTTACTTGGTAGAAATCACAAGGAGGTAGGCTGCGTTTTCACTGGAAACGGGGAATGTATGGCACAAGACTTGCTTTTCCATATTGAACGCTCCATTCATGCTGCCTTGAAGCTACCTAAATAAGAGTGTTTTGCATGGGTCCCTTGTCACTGTAGGCAGTGTACTGGGAAGGGAAAGAGTTTTCTCTAAATCAACAGGGTGCTTTCATAGCCTGCGTGGGAGCTCCTCCTGAGAGGCTCTAGAGCTAAAAGGAAACTTGACGTGAGTCCTTTCCTCAAGGTAAAGCCTTGAATAGCCTGCCGAAGCGGAAGCTTGGAGCAGAGCCCTTGAGGCTTAACATTCGGTCTGCTTTATTTTAACGTTAGTAAGCTTTTCAGGTCACCAGGACCTCGCGTGGGCACCCTCTTCCCTGCAAGAACACCGAGTACTGGCAGGCTCCCCTGGGCTGCTAAGAAACATCCAGGCCCGGAAACCTTTCCCAGTCACTCTGTGTATGCTGAGTGTAGGGCAACACACTGCACTCTTCCTTGGGAGACCTAGGTTTCCTCAGCACTCCAACAGCTCCAGGAAATCTGTTCTCTTTTATCCTACATGTCATGCAAATCTGCCTCATTGCCCTAGGCTGAGCGGCACTGACAAACCAAAACTGCTTCGCATTCCTTCTACAGTGTCAGACCTTAAGACCCCATACTTACAGGAGAAAGTCGGCTTGCGTTCCTGCTGTAACCAAAGCACAGTTCTTCCTCTTGCACTGCAGGGTTTTAGAAGAAGCTAAGTCCCGATAGCGTACCTAGAGCTTTCCCTGGGAGAGGCAGTTGGCTACACGGAGAACTCCGTGCCAAGAAAACGTTATTCAGGGAAGGGACCAGTGTGTAGCTAGAGTGTATATTTACATGGTAGAAATCACAAGGATGTAGGCTGCGTGTTCTCTGGAAACGGGGACCTGATGGCACAGGCCTTGCTTTCCCATTTTGAATGCTGCATTCATCCTGCCTTGAAACTACCTAAATAACAGTTTTAGGACGGGTCTCTAGTCACAGTAGGCAGGGCTCTGGGAAGGGAACGAGTGTTCTCTACATCAGCAGGGTGCTTACATAGCCTGGGTGAGAGCTCCTCCTGAGACGCTCTAGAGCTAAAAGGAAACTTGACGTGAGTCCTTTCCTCAAGGTAAAGCCTTGAATAGCCTGCCGAAGCGGAAGCTTGGAGCAGAGCCCTTGAGGCTTAACATTCGGTCTGCTTTCTTTTAACGTTAGTAAGCTTTTCAGGTCACCAGGCCCTCGCGTGGGCACCCTATTCCCTGCAAGAACACCGAGTACTGGCAGGCTCTCCTGGCCTGCTAAGAAACATCCAGGCCCGGAAACCTTTCCCAGTCACTCTGTGTATGCTGAGTGTAGGGCAACACACTGCACTCTTCCTTGGGAAACCTAGGTTTCCTCAGCACTCCAACAGCTCCAGGAAATCTGTTCTCTTATATCCTACATGTCATGCCAATCTGCCTCATTGCCCTAGGCTGAGCGGCACTGACAAACCCAAACTGCTTCGCATTCCTTCTACAGAGTCATACCTGAAGACCCCATACTTACAGGAGAAAGTCGGCTTGCGTTCCTGCTGGTACCAAAGCAGAGTTCTTTCTCTTACACTGCAGGGTTTTAGAAGAGGCTAAGCCCCGATAGCGTACCTAGAGTGCTCCTCTGGGGTGCCCGTTGGCTACACGCAGAACTCCGTGCCAAACCAACATTATTCAAGGAAGGGACAAGTGTGTACCTAGAGTGTATATTTAGTTGGTAGAAATCAGAAGGAGGTAGGCTGCATGTTCGCTGGAAACGGCGACCTGATGGCACAAGCCTTGCTTTCCCATTTTGAATGCTCCTTTCATGCTGCCTTGAAGCTACCTAAATAACAGTTTTAGGACGGGTCTTTAGTCACTGTAGGCAGGGCTCTGGGAAGGGAACGAGTGTTCTCTACATCAGCAGGGTGCTTACATAGCCTGGGTGAGAGCTCCTCCTGAGACGCTCTAGAGCTAAAAGGAAACTTGACGTGAGTCCTTTCCTCAAGGTGAAGCCTTGAATAGCCTGCCGAAGCGGAAGCTTGGAGCAGAGCCCTTGAGGCTTAACATTCGGTCTGCTTTCTTTTAACGTTAGTAAGCTTTTCAGGTCACGAGGCCCTCGCGTGGGCACCCTATTCCCTGCAAGAGCACCGAGTACCGGCAGGCTCCCCTGGGCTGCTAAGAAACATCCAGGCCCGGAAACCTTTCCCAGTCACTCTGTGTATGCTGAGTGTAGGGCAACACACTGCACTCTTCCTTGGGAGACCTAGGTTTCCTCAGCACTCCAACAGCTCCAGGAAATCTGTTCTCTTATATCCTACATGTCATGCCAATCTGCCTCATTGCCCTAGGCTGAGCGGCACTGACAAACCAAAACTGCTTCGCATTCCTTCTACAGAGTCAGACCTTAAGACCCCATACTTACAGGAGAAAGTCGGCTTGCGTTCCTGCTTTTGCCAAAGCCCAGTTCTTCCTCTTACACTGCAGGGTTTTAGAAGAGGCTAAGCCCCGATAGCGTCCCAAAGCGCTCCTTTGGGGAGGCCGTTGGCTACATGCAGAACTCCGTGCCAAACCAACTTTATTCAAGGAAGGGACCAGTGTGTAGCAGCAGTGTATATTTACTTGGTAGAAATCACAAGGAGGTAGGCTGCGTTTTCACTGGAAACGGGGAATGTATGGCACAAGACTTGCTTTTCCATATTGAACGCTCCATTCATGCTGCCTTGAAGCTACCTAAATAAGAGTGTTTTGCATGGGTCCCTTGTCACTGTAGGCAGTGTACTGGGAAGGGAAAGAGTTTTCTCTAAATCAACAGGGTGCTTTCATAGCCTGCGTGGGAGCTCCTCCTGAGAGGCTCTAGAGCTAAAAGGAAACTTGACGTGAGTTCTTTCCTCAAGGTAAAGCCTTGAATAGCCTGCCGAAGCGGAAGCCTGGAGGAGAGTCCTGGAGGCTTAATTTTAGGTCTGCTTTCTTTTAACGTTAGTAAGCTTTTCAGGTCACCAGGCCCTCGCGTGGGCACCCTATTCCCTGCAAGAACACCGAGTACTGGCAGGCTCTCCTGGCCTGCTAAGAAACATCCAGGCCCGGAAACCTTTCCCAGTCACTCTGTGTATGCTGAGTGTAGGGCAACACACTGCACTCTTCCTTGGGAGACCTAGGTTTCCTCAGCACTCCAACAGCTCCAGGAAATCTGTTCTCTTATATCCTACATGTCATGCAAATCTGCCTCATTGCCCTAGGCTGAGCGGCACTGACAAACCCAAACTGCTTCGCATTCCTTCTACAGAGTCATACCTGAAGACCCCATACTTACAGGAGAAAGTCGGCTTGCGTTCCTGCTGTAACCAAAGCACAGTTCTTCCTCTTGCACTGCAGGGTTTTAGAAGAAGCTAAGTCCCGATAGCGTACCTAGAGCTTTCCCTGGGAGAGGCAGTTGTCTACACGGAGAACTCCGTGCCAAGAAAACGTTATTCAGGGAAGGGACCAGTGTGTAGCTAGAGTGTATATTTACATGGTAGAAATCACAAGGAGGTAGGCTGCGTGTTCTCTGGAAACGGGGACCTGATGGCACAGGCCTTGCTTTCCCATTTTGAATGCTCCATTCATCCTGCCTTGAAACTACCTAAATAACAGTTTTAGGACGGGTCTCTAGTCACAGTAGGCAGGGCTCTGGGAAGGGAACGAGTGTTCTCTACATAAGCAGGGTGCTTACATAGCCTGGGTGAGAGCTCCTCCTGAGACGCTCTAGAGCTAAAAGGAAACTTGACGTGAGTCCTTTCCTCAAGGTAAAGCCTTGAATAGCCTGCCGAAGCGGAAGCTTGGAGCAGAGCCCTTGAGGCTTAACATTCGGTCTGCTTTCTTTTAACGTTAGTAAGCTTTTCAGGTCACCAGGACCTCGCGTGGGCACCCTCTTCCCTGCAAGAGCACCGAGTACCGGCAGGCTCCCCTGGGCTGCTAAGAAACATCCAGGCCCGGAAACCTTTCCCAGTCACTCTGTGTATGCTGAGTGTAGGGCAACACACTGCACTCTTCCTTGGGAGACCTAGGTTTCCTCAGCACTCTAACAGCTCCAGGAAATCTGTTCTCTTATATCCTACATGTCATGCCAATCTGCCTCATTGCCCTAGGCTGAGCGGCACTGACAAACCCAAACTGCTTCGCATTCCTTCTACAGAGTCATACCTGAAGACCCCATACTTACAGGAGAAAGTCGGCTTGCGTTCCTGCTGTAACCAAAGCACAGTTCTTCCTCTTGCACTGCAGGGTTTTAGAAGAAGCTAAGTCCCGATAGCGTACCTAGAACTTTCCCTGGGAGAGGCAGTTGGCTACACGGAGAACTCCGTGCCAAGAAAACGTTATTCAGGGAAGGGACCAGTGTGTAGCTAGAGTGTATATTTACATGGTAGAAATCACAAGGAGGTAGGCTGCGTGTTCTCTGGAAACGGGGACCTGATGGCACAGGCCTTGCTTTCCCATTTTGAATGCTGCATTCATCCTGCCTTGAAACTACCTAAATAACAGTTTTAGGACGGGTCTCTAGTCACAGTAGGCAGGGCTCTGGGAAGGGAACGAGTGTTCTCTACATCAGCAGGGTGCTTACATAGCCTGGGTGAGAGCTCCTCCTGAGACGCTCTAGAGCTAAAAGGAAACTTGACGTGAGTCCTTTCCTCAAGGTAAAGCCTTGAATAGCCTGCCGAAGCGGAAGCTTGGAGCAGAGCCCTTGAGGCTTAACATTCGGTCTGCTTTCTTTTAACGTTAGTAAGCTTTTCAGGTCACCAGGCCCTCGCGTGGGCACCCTATTCCCTGCAAGAACACCGAGTACTGGCAGGCTCTCCTGGCCTGCTAAGAAACATCCAGGCCCGGAAACCTTTCCCAGTCACTCTGTGTATGCTGAGTGTAGGGCAACACACTGCACTCTTCCTTGGGAGACCTAGGTTTCCTCAGCACTCCAACAGCTCCAGGAAATCTGTTCTCTTATATCCTACATGTCATGCCAATCTGCCTCATTGCCCTAGGCTGAGCGGCACTGACAAACCAAAACTGCTTCGCATTCCTTCTACAGAGTCATACCTGAAGACCCCATACTTACAGGAGAAAGTCGGCTTGCGTTCCTGCTTTTGCCAAAGCCCAGTTCTTCCTCTTACACTGCAGGGTTTTAGAAGAGGCTAAGCCCCGATAGCGTCCCAAAGCGCTCCTTTGGGGAGGCCGTTGGCTACATGCAGAACTCCGTGCCAAACCAACTTTATTCAAGGAAGGGACCAGTGTGTAGCAGCAGTGTATATTTACTTGGTAGAAATCACAAGGAGGTAGGCTGCGTTTTCACTGGAAACGGGGAATGTATGGCACAAGACTTGCTTTTCCATATTGAACGCTCCATTCATGCTGCCTTGAAGCTACCTAAATAAGAGTGTTTTGCATGGGTCCCTTGTCACTGTAGGCAGTGTACTGGGAAGGGAAAGAGTTTTCTCTAAATCAACAGGGTGCTTTCATAGCCTGCGTGGGAGCTCCTCCTGAGAGGCTCTAGAGCTAAAAGGAAACTTGACGTGAGTTCTTTCCTCAAGGTAAAGCCTTGAATAGCCTGCCGAAGCGGAAGCCTGGAGGAGAGTCCTGGAGGCTTAATTTTAGGTCTGCTTTCTTTTAACGTTAGTAAGCTTTTCAGGTCACCAGGCCCTCGCGTGGGCACCCTATTCCCTGCAAGAACACCGAGTACTGGCAGGCTCTCCTGGCCTGCTAAGAAACATCCAGGCCCGGAAACCTTTCCCAGTCACTCTGTGTATGCTGAGTGTAGGGCAACACACTGCACTCTTCCTTGGGAGACCTAGGTTTCCTCAGCACTCCAACAGCTCCAGGAAATCTGTTTTCTTATATCCTACATGTCATGCAAATCTGCCTCATTGCCCTAGGCTGAGCGGCACTGACAAACCCAAACTGCTTCGCATTCCTTCTACAGAGTCATACCTGAAGACCCCATACTTACAGGAGAAAGTCGGCTTGCGTTCCTGCTGTAACCAAAGCACAGTTCTTCCTCTTGCACTGCAGGGTTTTAGAAGAAGCTAAGTCCCGATAGCGTACCTAGAGCTTTCCCTGGGAGAGGCAGTTGGCTACACGGAGAACTCCGTGCCAAGAAAACGTTATTCAGGGAAGGGACCAGTGTGTAGCTAGAGTGTATATTTACATGGTAGAAATCACAAGGAGGTAGGCTGCGTGTTCTCTGGAAACGGGGACCTGATGGCACAGGCCTTGCTTTCCCATTTTGAATGCTCCATTCATCCTGCCTTGAAACTACCTAAATAACAGTTTTAGGACGGGTCTCTAGTCACAGTAGGCAGGGCTCTGGGAAGGGAACGAGTGTTCTCTACATCAGCAGGGTGCTTACATAGCCTGGGTGAGAGCTCCTCCTGAGACGCTCTAGAGCTAAAAGGAAACTTGACGTGAGTCCTTTCCTCAAGGTAAAGCCTTGAATAGCCTGCCGAAGCGGAAGCTTGGAGCAGAGCCCTTGAGGCTTAACATTCGGTCTGCTTTCTTTTAACGTTAGTAAGCTTTTCAGGTCACCAGGACCTCGCGTGGGCACCCTATTCCCTGCAAGAGCACCGAGTACCGGCAGGCTCCCCTGGGCTGCTAAGAAACATCCAGGCCCGGAAACCTTTCCCAGTCACTCTGTGTATGCTGAGTGTAGGGCAACACACTGCACTCTTCCTTGGGAGACCTAGGTTTCCTCAGCACTCTAACAGCTCCAGGAAATCTGTTCTCTTATATCCTACATGTCATGCAAATCTGCCTCATTGCCCTAGGCTGAGCGGCACTGACAAACCCAAACTGCTTCGCATTCCTTCTACAGAGTCATACCTGAAGACCCCATACTTACAGGAGAAAGTCGGCTTGCGTTTCTGCTGTAACCAAAGCACAGTTCTTCCTCTTGCACTGCAGGGTTTTAGAAGAAGCTAAGTCCCGATAGCGTACCTAGAGCTTTCCCTGGGAGAGGCAGTTGGCTACACGGAGAACTCCGTGCCAAGAAAACGTTATTCAGGGAAGGGACCAGTGTGTAGCTAGAGTGTATATTTACATGGTAGAAATCACAAGGAGGTAGGCTGCGTGTTCTCTGGAAACGGGGACCTGATGGCACAGGCCTTGCTTTCCCATTTTGAATGCTCCATTCATCCTGCCTTGAAACTACCTAAATAACAGTTTTAGGACGGGTCTCTAGTCACAGTAGGCAGGGCTCTGGGAAGGGAACGAGTGTTCTCTACATCAGCAGGGTGCTTACATAGCCTGGGTGAGAGCTCCTCCTGAGACGCTCTAGAGCTAAAAGGAAACTTGACGTGAGTCCTTTCCTCAAGGTAAAGCCTTGAATAGCCTGCCGAAGCGGAAGCTTGGAGCAGAGCCCTTGAGGCTTAACATTCGGTCTGCTTTCTTTTAACGTTAGTAAGCTTTTCAGGTCACCAGGCCCTCGCGTGGGCACCCTATTCCCTGCAAGACCACCGAGTACTGGCAGGCTCCCCTGGGCTGCTAAGAAACATCCAGGCCCGGAAACCTTTCCCAGTCACTCTGTGTATGCTGAGTGTAGGGCAACACACTGCACTCTTCCTTGGGAGACCTAGGTTTCCTCAGCACTCCAACAGCTCCAGGAAATCTGTTCTCTTATATCCTACATGTCATGCCAATCTGCCTCATTGCCCTAGGCTGAGCGGCACTGACAAACCAAAACTGCTTCGCATTCCTTCTACAGAGTCATACCTGAAGACCCCATACTTACAGGAGAAAGTCGGCTTGCGTTCCTGCTTTTGCCAAAGCCCAGTTCTTCCTCTTACACTGCAGGGTTTTAGAAGAGGCTAAGCCCCGATAGCGTCCCAAAGCGCTCCTTTGGGGAGGCCGTTGGCTACATGCAGAACTCCGTGCCAAACCAACTTTATTCAAGGAAGGGACCAGTGTGTAGCAGCAGTGTATATTTACTTGGTAGAAATCACAAGGAGGTAGGCTGCGTTTTCACTGGTAACGGGGAATGTATGGCACAAGACTTGCTTTTCCATATTGAACGCTCCATTCATGCTGCCTTGAAGCTACCTAAATAAGAGTGTTTTGCATGGGTCCCTTGTCACTGTAGGCAGTGTACTGGGAAGGGAAAGAGTTTTCTCTAAATCAACAGGGTGCTTTCATAGCCTGCGTGGGAGCTCCTCCTGAGAGGCTCTAGAGCTAAAAGGAAACTTGACGTGAGTTCTTTCCTCAAGGTAAAGCCTTGAATAGCCTGCCGAAGCGGAAGCCTGGAGGAGAGTCCTGGAGGCTTAATTTTAGGTCTGCTTTCTTTTAACGTTAGTAAGCTTTTCAGGTCACCAGGCCCTCGCGTGGGCACCCTATTCCCTGCAAGAACACCGAGTACTGGCAGGCTCTCCTGGCCTGCTAAGAAACATCCAGGCCCGGAAACCTTTCCCAGTCACTCTGTGTATGCTGAGTGTAGGGCAACACACTGCACTCTTCCTTGGGAGACCTAGGTTTCCTCAGCACTCCAACAGCTCCAGGAAATCTGTTCTCTTACGTCCAACATGTCATGCCATTCTGCCTCATTGCCCTAGGCTGAGCGCACTGGGGAACCAAAACTGCTTCACATTCCTTCTAAAGAGTCATAACTTCAGACCCCATACTTACAGGAGAAAGTCGGCTTGCTTTCCTGCTGGTACCAAAGCAGAGTTCTTTCTCTTACACTGCAGGGTTTTAGAAGAGGCTAAGCCCCGATAGCGTACCTAGAGTGCTCCTCTGGGGTGGCCGTTGGCTACACGCAGAACTCCGTGCCAAACCAACATTATTCAAGAAAGGGACCAGTGTGTCCCTAGAGTGTATATTTAGTTGGTAGAAATCAGAAGGAGGTAGGCTGCATGTTCGCTGGAAACGGCGACCTGATGGCACAAGCCTTGCTTTCCCATTTTGAATGCTCCTTTTATGCTGCCTTGAAGCTACCTAAATAACAGTTTTAGGACGGGTCTTTAGTCACTGTAGGCAGGGCTCTGGGAAGGGAACGAGTGTTCTCTACATCAGCAGGGTGCTTACATAGCCTGGGTGAGAGCTCCTCCTGAGACGCTCTAGAGCTAAAAGGAAACTTGACGTGAGTCCTTTCCTCAAGGTAAAGCCTTGAATAGCCTGCCGAAGCGGAAGCTTGGAGCAGAGCCCTTGAGGCTTAACATTCGGTCTGCTTTCTTTTAACGTTAGTAAGCTTTTCAGGTCACCAGGACCTCGCGTGGGCACCCTCTTCCCTGCAAGAGCACCGAGTACCGGCAGGCTCCCCTGGGCTGCTAAGAAACATCCAGGCCCGGAAACCTTTCCCAGTCACTCTGTGTATGCTGAGTGTAGGGCAACACACTGCACTCTTCCTTGGGAGACCTAGGTTTCCTCAGCACTCCAACAGCTCCAGGAAATCTGTTCTCTTTTATCCTACATGTCATGCAAATCTGCCTCATTGCCCTAGGCTGAGCGGCACTGACAAACCAAAACTGCTTCGCATTCCTTCTACAGTGTCAGACCTTAAGACCCCATACTTACAGGAGAAAGTCGGCTTGCGTTCCTGCTGTAACCAAAGCACAGTTCTTCCTCTTGCACTGCAGGGTTTTAGAAGAAGCTAAGTCCCGATAGCGTACCTAGAGCTTTCCCTGGGAGAGGCAGTTGGCTACACGGAGAACTCCGTGCCAAGAAAACGTTATTCAGGGAAGGGACCAGTGTGTAGCTAGAGTGTATATTTACATGGTAGAAATCACAAGGAGGTAGGCTGCGTGTTCTCTGGAAACGGGGACCTGATGGCACAGGCCTTGCTTTCCCATTTTGAATGCTCCATTCATCCTGCCTTGAAACTACCTAAATAACAGTTTTAGGACGGGTCTCTAGTCACAGTAGGCAGGGCTCTGGGAAGGGAACGAGTGTTCTCTACATCAGCAGGGTGCTTACATAGCCTGGGTGAGAGCTCCTCCTGAGACGCTCTAGAGCTAAAAGGAAACTTGACGTGAGTCCTTTCCTCAAGGTAAAGCCTTGAATAGCCTGCCGAAGCGGAAGCTTGGAGCAGAGCCCTTGAGGCTTAACATTCGGTCTGCTTTCTTTTAACGTTAGTAAGCTTTTCAGGTCACCAGGCCCTCGCGTGGGCACCCTATTCCCTGCAAGACCACCGAGTACTGGCAGGCTCCCCTGGGCTGCTAAGAAACATCCAGGCCCGGAAACCTTTCCCAGTCACTCTGTGTATGCTGAGTGTAGGGCAACACACTGCACTCTTCCTTGGGAGACCTAGGTTTCCTCAGCACTCCAACAGCTCCAGGAAATCTGTTCTCTTATATCCTACATGTCATGCCAATCTGCCTCATTGCCCTAGGCTGAGCGGCACTGACAAACCCAAACTGCTTCGCATTCCTTCTACAGAGTCATACCTGAAGACCCCATACTTACAGGAGAAAGTCGGCTTGCGTTCCTGCTGGTACCAAAGCAGAGTTCTTTCTCTTACACTGCAGGGTTTTAGAAGAGGCTAAGCCCCGATAGCGTACCTAGAGTGCTCCTCTGGGGTGCCCGTTGGCTACACGCAGAACTCCGGCCAAACCAACATTATTCAAGGAAGGGACAAGTGTGTACCTAGAGTGTATATTTAGTTGGTAGAAATCAGAAGGAGGTAGGCTGCATGTTCGCTGGAAACGGCGACCTGATGGCACAAGCCTTGCTTTCCCATTTTGAATGCTCCTTTCATGCTGCCTTGAAGCTACCTAAATAACAGTTTTAGGACGGGTCTTTAGTCACTGTAGGCAGGGCTCTGGGAAGGGAACGAGTGTTCTCTACATCAGCAGGGTGCTTACATAGCCTGGGTGAGAGCTCCTCCTGAGACGCTCTAGAGCTAAAAGGAAACTTGACGTGAGTCCTTTCCTCAAGGTGAAGCCTTGAATAGCCTGCCGAAGCGGAAGCTTGGAGCAGAGCCCTTGAGGCTTAACATTCGGTCTGCTTTCTTTTAACGTTAGTAAGCTTTTCAGGTCACGAGGCCCTCGCGTGGGCACCCTATTCCCTGCAAGAGCACCGAGTACCGGCAGGCTCCCCTGGGCTGCTAAGAAACATCCAGGCCCGGAAACCTTTCCCAGTCACTCTGTGTATGCTGAGTGTAGGGCAACACACTGCACTCTTCCTTGGGAGACCTAGGTTTCCTCAGCACTCCAACAGCTCCAGGAAATCTGTTCTCTTATATCCTACATGTCATGCCAATCTGCCTCATTGCCCTAGGCTGAGCGGCACTGACAAACCAAAACTGCTTCGCATTCCTTCTACAGAGTCAGACCTTAAGACCCCATACTTACAGGAGAAAGTCGGCTTGCGTTCCTGCTTTTGCCAAAGCCCAGTTCTTCCTCTTACACTGCAGGGTTTTAGAAGAGGCTAAGCCCCGATAGCGTCCCAAAGCGCTCCTTTGGGGAGGCCGTTGGCTACATGCAGAACTCCGTGCCAAACCAACTTTATTCAAGGAAGGGACCAGTGTGTAGCAGCAGTGTATATTTACTTGGTAGAAATCACAAGGAGGTAGGCTGCGTTTTCACTGGAAACGGGGAATGTATGGCACAAGACTTGCTTTTCCATATTGAACGCTCCATTCATGCTGCCTTGAAGCTACCTAAATAAGAGTGTTTTGCATGGGTCCCTTGTCACTGTAGGCAGTGTACTGGGAAGGGAAAGAGTTTTCTCTAAATCAACAGGGTGCTTTCATAGCCTGCGTGGGAGCTCCTCCTGAGAGGCTCTAGAGCTAAAAGGAAACTTGACGTGAGTTCTTTCCTCAAGGTAGCCTTGAATAGCCTGCCGAAGCGGAAGCCTGGAGGAGAGTCCTGGAGGCTTAATTTTAGGTCTGCTTTCTTTTAACGTTAGTAAGCTTTTCAGGTCACCAGGCCCTCGCGTGGGCACCCTATTCCCTGCAAGAACACCGAGTACTGGCAGGCTCTCCTGGCCTGCTAAGAAACATCCAGGCCCGGAAACCTTTCCCAGTCACTCTGTGTATGCTGAGTGTAGGGCAACACACTGCACTCTTCCTTGGGAGACCTAGGTTTCCTCAGCACTCCAACAGCTCCAGGAAATCTGTTCTCTTATATCCTACATGTCATGCAAATCTGCCTCATTGCCCTAGGCTGAGCGGCACTGACAAACCCAAACTGCTTCGCATTCCTTCTACAGAGTCATACCTGAAGACCCCATACTTACAGGAGAAAGTCGGCTTGCGTTCCTGCTGTAACCAAAGCACAGTTCTTCCTCTTGCACTGCAGGGTTTTAGAAGAAACTAAGTCCCGATAGCGTACCTAGAGCTTTCCCTGGGAGAGGCAGTTGTCTACACGGAGAACTCCGTGCCAAGAAAACGTTATTCAGGGAAGGGACCAGTGTGTAGCTAGAGTGTATATTTACATGGTAGAAATCACAAGGAGGTAGGCTGCGTGTTCTCTGGAAACGGGGACCTGATGGCACAGGCCTTGCTTTCCCATTTTGAATGCTGCATTCATCCTGCCTTGAAACTACCTAAATAACAGTTTTAGGACGGGTCTCTAGTCACAGTAGGCAGGGCTCTGGGAAGGGAACGAGTGTTCTCTACATCAGCAGGGTGCTTACATAGCCTGGGTGAGAGCTCCTCCTGAGACGCTCTAGAGCTAAAAGGAAACTTGACGTGAGTCCTTTCCTCAAGGTAAAGCCTTGAATAGCCTGCCGAAGCGGAAGCTTGGAGCAGAGCCCTTGAGGCTTAACATTCGGTCTGCTTTCTTTTAACGTTAGTAAGCTTTTCAGGTCACCAGGCCCTCGCGTGGGCACCCTATTCCCTGCAAGAACACCGAGTACTGGCAGGCTCTCCTGGCCTGCTAAGAAACATCCAGGCCCGGAAACCTTTCCCAGTCACTCTGTGTATGCTGAGTGTAGGGCAACACACTGCACTCTTCCTTGGGAGACCTAGGTTTCCTCAGCACTCCAACAGCTCCAGGAAATCTGTTCTCTTATATCCTACATGTCATGCCAATCTGCCTCATTGCCCTAGGCTGAGCGGCACTGACAAACCAAAACTGCTTCGCATTCCTTCTACAGAGTCATACCTGAAGACCCCATACTTACAGGAGAAAGTCGGCTTGCGTTCCTGCTTTTGCCAAAGCCCAGTTCTTCCTCTTACACTGCAGGGTTTTAGAAGAGGCTAAGCCCCGATAGCGTCCCAAAGCGCTCCTTTGGGGAGGCCGTTGGCTACATGCAGAACTCCGTGCCAAACCAACTTTATTCAAGGAAGGGACCAGTGTGTAGCAGCAGTGTATATTTACTTGGTAGAAATCACAAGGAGGTAGGCTGCGTTTTCACTGGAAACGGGGAATGTATGGCACAAGACTTGCTTTTCCATATTGAACGCTCCATTCATGCTGCCTTGAAGCTACCTAAATAAGAGTGTTTTGCATGGGTCCCTTGTCACTGTAGGCAGTGTACTGGGAAGGGAAAGAGTTTTCTCTAAATCAACAGGGTGCTTTCATAGCCTGCGTGGGAGCTCCTCCTGAGAGGCTCTAGAGCTAAAAGGAAACTTGACGTGAGTTCTTTCCTCAAGGTAAAGCCTTGAATAGCCTGCCGAAGCGGAAGCCTGGAGGAGAGTCCTGGAGGCTTAATTTTAGGTCTGCTTTCTTTTAACGTTAGTAAGCTTTTCAGGTCACCAGGCCCTCGCGTGGGCACCCTATTCCCTGCAAGAACACCGAGTACTGGCAGGCTCTCCTGGCCTGCTAAGAAACATCCAGGCCCGGAAACCTTTCCCAGTCACTCTGTGTATGCTGAGTGTAGGGCAACACACTGCACTCTTCCTTGGGAGACCTAGGTTTCCTCAGCACTCCAACAGCTCCAGGAAATCTGTTCTCTTATATCCTACATGTCATGCAAATCTGCCTCATTGCCCTAGGCTGAGCGGCACTGACAAACCCAAACTGCTTCGCATTCCTTCTACAGAGTCATACCTGAAGACCCCATACTTACACGAGAAAGTCGGCTTGCGTTCCTGCTGTAACCAAAGCACAGTTCTTCCTCTTGCACTGCAGGGTTTTAGAAGAAGCTAAGTCCCGATAGCGTACCAAGAGCTTTCCCTGGGAGAGGCAGTTGGCTACACGGAGAACTCCGTGCCAAGAAAACGTTATTCAGGGAAGGGACCAGTGTGTAGCTAGAGTGTATATTTACATGGTAGAAATCACAAGGAGGTAGGCTGCGTGTTCTCTGGAAACGGGGACCTGATGGCACAGGCCTTGCTTTCCCATTTTGAATGCTCCATTCATCCTGCCTTGAAACTACCTAAATAACAGTTTTAGGACGGGTCTCTAGTCACAGTAGGCAGGGCTCTGGGAAGGGAACGAGTGTTCTCTACATCAGCAGGGTGCTTACATAGCCTGTGTGAGAGCTCCTCCTGAGACGCTCTAGAGCTAAAAGGAAACTTGACGTGAGTCCTTTCCTCAAGGTAAAGCCTTGAATAGCCTGCCGAAGCGGAAGCTTGGAGCAGAGCCCTTGAGGCTTAACATTCGGTCTGCTTTCTTTTAACGTTAGTAAGCTTTTCAGGTCACCAGGACCTCGCGTGGGCACCCTATTCCCTGCAAGAGCACCGAGTACCGGCAGGCTCCCCTGGGCTGCTAAGAAACATCCAGGCCCGGAAACCTTTCCCAGTCACTCTGTGTATGCTGAGTGTAGGGCAACACACTGCACTCTTCCTTGGGAGACCTAGGTTTCCTCAGCACTCCAACAGCTCCAGGAAATCTGTTCTCTTATATCCTACATGTCATGAAAATCTGCCTCATTGCCCTAGGCTGAGCGGCACTGACAAACCCAAACTGCTTCGCATTCCTTCTACAGAGTCATACCTGAAGACCCCATACTTACAGGAGAAAGTCGGCTTGCGTTCCTGCTGTAACCAAAGCACAGTTCTTCCTCTTGCACTGCAGGGTTTTAGAAGAAGCTAAGTCCCGATAGCGTACCTAGAGCTTTCCCTGGGAGAGGCAGTTGGCTACACGGAGAACTCCGTGCCAAGAAAACGTTATTCAGGGAAGGGACCAGTGTGTAGCTAGAGTGTATATTTACATGGTAGAAATCACAAGGAGGTAGGCTGCGTGTTCTCTGGAAACGGGGACCTGATGGCACAGGCCTTGCTTTCCCATTTTGAATGCTCCATTCATCCTGCCTTGAAACTACCTAAATAACAGTTTTAGGACGGGTCTCTAGTCACAGTAGGCAGGGCTCTGGGAAGGGAACGAGTGTTCTCTACATCAGCAGGGTGCTTACATAGCCTGGGTGAGAGCTCCTCCTGAGACGCTCTAGAGCTAAAAGGAAACGACGTGAGTCCTTTCCTCAAGGTAAAGCCTTGAATAGCCTGCCGAAGCGGAAGCTTGGAGCAGAGCCCTTGAGGCTTAACATTCGGTCTGCTTTCTTTTAACGTTAGTAAGCTTTTCAGGTCACCAGGCCCTCGCGTGGGCACCCTATTCCCTGCAAGACCACCGAGTACCGGCAGGCTCCCCTGGGCTGCTAAGAAACATCCAGGCCCGGAAACCTTTCCCAGTCACTCTGTGTATGCTGAGTGTAGGGCAACACACTGCACTCTTCCTTGGGAGACCTAGGTTTCCTCAGCACTCCAACAGCTCCAGGAAATCTGTTCTCTTATATCCTACATGTCATGCCAATCTGCCTCATTGCCCTAGGCTGAGCGGCACTGACAAACCAAAACTGCTTCGCATTCCTTCTACAGAGTCATACCTGAAGACCCCATACTTACAGGAGAAAGTCGGCTTGCGTTCCTGCTTTTGCCAAAGCCCAGTTCTTCCTCTTACACTGCAGGGTTTTAGAAGAGGCTAAGCCCCGATAGCGTCCCAAAGCGCTCCTTTGGGGAGGCCGTTGGCTACATGCAGAACTCCGTGCCAAACCAACTTTATTCAAGGAAGGGACCAGTGTGTAGCAGCAGTGTATATTTACTTGGTAGAAATCACAAGGAGGTAGGCTGCGTTTTCACTGGAAACGGGGAATGTATGGCACAAGACTTGCTTTTCCATATTGAACGCTCCATTCATGCTGCCTTGAAGCTACCTAAATAAGAGTGTTTTGCATGGGTCCCTTGTCACTGTAGGCAGTGTACTGGGAAGGGAAAGAGTTTTCTCTAAATCAACAGGGTGCTTTCATAGCCTGCGTGGGAGCTCCTCCTGAGAGGCTCTAGAGCTAAAAGGAAACTTGACGTGAGTCCTTTCCTCAAGGTAAAGCCTTGAATAGCCTGCCGAAGCGGAAGCTTGGAGCAGAGCCCTTGAGGCTTAACATTCGGTCTGCTTTCTTTTAACGTTAGTAAGCTTTTCAGGTCACCAGGACCTCGCGTGGGCACCCTCTTCCCTGCAAGAACACCGAGTACTGGCAGGCTCCCCTGGGCTGCTAAGAAACATCCAGGCCCGGAAACCTTTCCCAGTCACTCTGTGTATGCTGAGTGTAGGGCAACACACTGCACTCTTCCTTGGGAGACCTAGGTTTCCTCAGCACTCCAACAGCTCCAGGAAATCTGTTCTCTTTTATCCTACATGTCATGCAAATCTGCCTCATTGCCCTAGGCTGAGCGGCACTGACAAACCAAAACTGCTTCGCATTCCTTCTACAGTGTCAGACCTTAAGACCCCATACTTACAGGAGAAAGTCGGCTTGCGTTCCTGCTGTAACCAAAGCACAGTTCTTCCTCTTGCACTGCAGGGTTTTAGAAGAAGCTAAGTCCCGATAGCGTACCTAGAGCTTTCCCTGGGAGAGGCAGTTGGCTACACGGAGAACTCCGTGCCAAGAAAACGTTATTCAGGGAAGGGACCAGTGTGTAGCTAGAGTGTATATTTACATGGTAGAAATCACAAGGAGGTAGGCTGCGTGTTCTCTGGAAACGGGGACCTGATGGCACAGGCCTTGCTTTCCCATTTTGAATGCTGCATTCATCCTGCCTTGAAACTACCTAAATAACAGTTTTAGGACGGGTCTCTAGTCACAGTAGGCAGGGCTCTGGGAAGGGAACGAGTGTTCTCTACATCAGCAGGGTGCTTACATAGCCTGGGTGAGAGCTCCTCCTGAGACGCTCTAGAGCTAAAAGGAAACTTGACGTGAGTCCTTTCCTCAAGGTAAAGCCTTGAATAGCCTGCCGAAGCGGAAGCTTGGAGCAGAGCCCTTGAGGCTTAACATTCGGTCTGCTTTCTTTTAACGTTAGTAAGCTTTTCAGGTCACCAGGCCCTCGCGTGGGCACCCTATTCCCTGCAAGAACACCGAGTACTGGCAGGCTCTCCTGGCCTGCTAAGAAACATCCAGGCCCGGAAACCTTTCCCAGTCACTCTGTGTATGCTGAGTGTAGGGCAACACACTGCACTCTTCCTTGGGAAACCTAGGTTTCCTCAGCACTCCAACAGCTCCAGGAAATCTGTTCTCTTATATCCTACATGTCATGCCAATCTGCCTCATTGCCCTAGGCTGAGCGGCACTGACAAACCCAAACTGCTTCGCATTCCTTCTACAGAGTCATACCTGAAGACCCCATACTTACAGGAGAAAGTCGGCTTGCGTTCCTGCTGGTACCAAAGCAGAGTTCTTTCTCTTACACTGCAGGGTTTTAGAAGAGGCTAAGCCCCGATAGCGTACCTAGAGTGCTCCTCTGGGGTGCCCGTTGGCTACACGCAGAACTCCGTGCCAAACCAACATTATTCAAGGAAGGGACAAGTGTGTACCTAGAGTGTATATTTAGTTGGTAGAAATCAGAAGGAGGTAGGCTGCATGTTCGCTGGAAACGGCGACCTGATGGCACAAGCCTTGCTTTCCCATTTTGAATGCTCCTTTCATGCTGCCTTGAAGCTACCTAAATAACAGTTTTAGGACGGGTCTTTAGTCACTGTAGGCAGGGCTCTGGGAAGGGAACGAGTGTTCTCTACATCAGCAGGGTGCTTACATAGCCTGGGTGAGAGCTCCTCCTGAGACGCTCTAGAGCTAAAAGGAAACTTGACGTGAGTCCTTTCCTCAAGGTGAAGCCTTGAATAGCCTGCCGAAGCGGAAGCTTGGAGCAGAGCCCTTGAGGCTTAACATTCGGTCTGCTTTCTTTTAACGTTAGTAAGCTTTTCAGGTCACGAGGCCCTCGCGTGGGCACCCTATTCCCTGCAAGAGCACCGAGTACCGGCAGGCTCCCCTGGGCTGCTAAGAAACATCCAGGCCCGGAAACCTTTCCCAGTCACTCTGTGTATGCTGAGTGTAGGGCAACACACTGCAGTCTTCCTTGGGAGACCTAGGTTTCCTCAGCACACCAACAGCTCCAGGAAATCTGTTCTCTTATATCCTACATGTCATGCCAATCTGCCTCATTGCCCTAGGCTGAGCGGCACTGACAAACCAAAACTGCTTCGCATTCCTTCTACAGAGTCATACCTGAAGACCCCATACTTACAGGAGAAAGTCGGCTTGCGTTCCTGCTTTTGCCAAAGCCCAGTTCTTCCTCTTACACTGCAGGGTTTTAGAAGAGGCTAAGCCCCGATAGCGTCCCAAAGCGCTCCTTTGGGGAGGCCGTTGGCTACATGCAGAACTCCGTGCCAAACCAACTTTATTCAAGGAAGGGACCAGTGTGTAGCAGCAGTGTATATTTACTTGGTAGAAATCACAAGGAGGTAGGCTGCGTTTTCACTGGAAACGGGGAATGTATGGCACAAGACTTGCTTTTCCATATTGAACGCTCCATTCATGCTGCCTTGAAGCTACCTAAATAAGAGTGTTTTGCATGGGTCCCTTGTCACTGTAGGCAGTGTACTGGGAAGGGAAAGAGTTTTCTCTAAATCAACAGGGTGCTTTCATAGCCTGCGTGGGAGCTCCTCCTGAGAGGCTCTAGAGCTAAAAGGAAACTTGACGTGAGTCCTTTCCTCAAGGTAAAGCCTTGAATAGCCTGCCGAAGCGGAAGCTTGGAGCAGAGCCCTTGAGGCTTAACATTCGGTCTGCTTTCTTTTAACGTTAGTAAGCTTTTCAGGTCACCAGGACCTCGCGTGGGCACCCTCTTCCCTGCAAGAACACCGAGTACTGGCAGGCTCCCCTGGGCTGCTAAGAAACATCCAGGCCCGGAAACCTTTCCCAGTCACTCTGTGTATGCTGAGTGTAGGGCAACACACTGCACTCTTCCTTGGGAGACCTAGGTTTCCTCAGCACTCCAACAGCTCCAGGAAATCTGTTCTCTTTTATCCTACATGTCATGCAAATCTGCCTCATTGCCCTAGGCTGAGCGGCACTGACAAACCAAAACTGCTTCGCATTCCTTCTACAGTGTCAGACCTTAAGACCCCATACTTACAGGAGAAAGTCGGCTTGCGTTCCTGCTGTAACCAAAGCACAGTTCTTCCTCTTGCACTGCAGGGTTTTAGAAGAAGCTAAGTCCCGATAGCGTACCTAGAGCTTTCCCTGGGAGAGGCAGTTGGCTACACGGAGAACTCCGTGCCAAGAAAACGTTATTCAGGGAAGGGACCAGTGTGTAGCTAGAGTGTATATTTACATGGTAGAAATCACAAGGAGGTAGGCTGCGTGTTCTCTGGAAACGGGGACCTGATGGCACAGGCCTTGCTTTCCCATTTTGAATGCTGCATTCATCCTGCCTTGAAACTACCTAAATAACAGTTTTAGGACGGGTCTCTAGTCACAGTAGGCAGGGCTCTGGGAAGGGAACGAGTGTTCTCTACATCAGCAGGGTGCTTACATAGCCTGGGTGAGAGCTCCTCCTGAGACGCTCTAGAGCTAAAAGGAAACTTGACGTGAGTCCTTTCCTCAAGGTAAAGCCTTGAATAGCCTGCCGAAGCGGAAGCTTGGAGCAGAGCCCTTGAGGCTTAACATTCGGTCTGCTTTCTTTTAACGTTAGTAAGCTTTTCAGGTCACCAGGCCCTCGCGTGGGCACCCTATTCCCTGCAAGAACACCGAGTACCGGCAGGCTCTCCTGGCCTGCTAAGAAACATCCAGGCCCGGAAACCTTTCCCAGTCACTCTGTGTATGCTGAGTGTAGGGCAACACACTGCACTCTTCCTTGGGAAACCTAGGTTTCCTCAGCACTCCAACAGCTCCAGGAAATCTGTTCTCTTATATCCTACATGTCATGCCAATCTGCCTCATTGCCCTAGGCTGAGCGGCACTGACAAACCCAAACTGCTTCGCATTCCTTCTACAGAGTCATACCTGAAGACCCCATACTTACAGGAGAAAGTCGGCTTGCGTTCCTGCTGGTACCAAAGCAGAGTTCTTTCTCTTACACTGCAGGGTTTTAGAAGAGGCTAAGCCCCGATAGCGTACCTAGAGTGCTCCTCTGGGGTGCCCGTTGGCTACACGCAGAACTCCGTGCCAAACCAACATTATTCAAGGAAGGGACAAGTGTGTACCTAGAGTGTATATTTAGTTGGTAGAAATCAGAAGGAGGTAGGCTGCATGTTCGCTGGAAACGGCGACCTGATGGCACAAGCCTTGCTTTCCCATTTTGAATGCTCCTTTCATGCTGCCTTGAAGCTACCTAAATAACAGTTTTAGGACGGGTCTTTAGTCACTGTAGGCAGGGCTCTGGGAAGGGAACGAGTGTTCTCTACATCAGCAGGGTGCTTACATAGCCTGGGTGAGAGCTCCTCCTGAGACGCTCTAGAGCTAAAAGGAAACTTGACGTGAGTCCTTTCCTCAAGGTGAAGCCTTGAATAGCCTGCCGAAGCGGAAGCTTGGAGCAGAGCCCTTGAGGCTTAACATTCGGTCTGCTTTCTTTTAACGTTAGTAAGCTTTTCAGGTCACGAGGCCCTCGCGTGGGCACCCTATTCCCTGCAAGAGCACCGAGTACCGGCAGGCTCCCCTGGGCTGCTAAGAAACATCCAGGCCCGGAAACCTTTCCCAGTCACTCTGTGTATGCTGAGTGTAGGGCAACACACTGCACTCTTCCTTGGGAGACCTAGGTTTCCTCAGCACTCCAACAGCTCCAGGAAATCTGTTCTCTTATATCCTACATGTCATGCCAATCTGCCTCATTGCCCTAGGCTGAGCGGCACTGACAAACCAAAACTGCTTCGCATTCCTTCTACAGAGTCAGACCTTAAGACCCCATACTTACAGGAGAAAGTCGGCTTGCGTTCCTGCTTTTGCCAAAGCCCAGTTCTTCCTCTTACACTGCAGGGTTTTAGAAGAGGCTAAGCCCCGATAGCGTCCCAAAGCGCTCCTTTGGGGAGGCCGTTGGCTACATGCAGAACTCCGTGCCAAACCAACTTTATTCAAGGAAGGGACCAGTGTGTAGCAGCAGTGTATATTTACTTGGTAGAAATCACAAGGAGGTAGGCTGCGTTTTCACTGGAAACGGGGAATGTATGGCACAAGACTTGCTTTTCCATATTGAACGCTCCATTCATGCTGCCTTGAAGCTACCTAAATAAGAGTGTTTTGCATGGGTCCCTTGTCACTGTAGGCAGTGTACTGGGAAGGGAAAGAGTTTTCTCTAAATCAACAGGGTGCTTTCATAGCCTGCGTGGGAGCTCCTCCTGAGAGGCTCTAGAGCTAAAAGGAAACTTGACGTGAGTTCTTTCCTCAAGGTAAAGCCTTGAATAGCCTGCCGAAGCGGAAGCCTGGAGGAGAGTCCTGGAGGCTTAATTTTAGGTCTGCTTTCTTTTAACGTTAGTAAGCTTTTCAGGTCACCAGGCCCTCGCGTGGGCACCCTATTCCCTGCAAGAACACCGAGTACTGGCAGGCTCTCCTGGCCTGCTAAGAAACATCCAGGCCCGGAAACCTTTCCCAGTCACTCTGTGTATGCTGAGTGTAGGGCAACACACTGCACTCTTCCTTGGGAGACCTAGGTTTCCTCAGCACTCCAACAGCTCCAGGAAATCTGTTCTCTTATATCCTACATGTCATGCCAATCTGCCTCATTGCCCTAGGCTGAGCGGCACTGACAAACCCAAACTGCTTCGCATTCCTTCTACAGAGTCATACCTGAAGACCCCATACTTACAGGAGAAAGTCGGCTTGCGTTCCTGCTGTAACCAAAGCACAGTTCTTCCTCTTGCACTGCAGGGTTTTAGAAGAAGCTAAGTCCCGATAGCGTACCTAGAGCTTTCCCTGGGAGAGGCAGTTGTCTACACGGAGAACTCCGTGCCAAGAAAACGTTATTCAGGGAAGGGACCAGTGTGTAGCTAGAGTGTATATTTACATGGTAGAAATCACAAGGAGGTAGGCTGCGTGTTCTCTGGAAACGGGGACCTGATGGCACAGGCCTTGCTTTCCCATTTTGAATGCTCCATTCATCCTGCCTTGAAACTACCTAAATAACAGTTTTAGGACGGGTCTCTAGTCACAGTAGGCAGGGCTCTGGGAAGGGAACGAGTGTTCTCTACATCAGCAGGGTGCTTACATAGCCTGGGTGAGAGCTCCTCCTGAGACGCTCTAGAGCTAAAAGGAAACTTGACGTGAGTCCTTTCCTCAAGGTAAAGCCTTGAATAGCCTGCCGAAGCGGAAGCTTGGAGCAGAGCCCTTGAGGCTTAACATTCGGTCTGCTTTCTTTTAACGTTAGTAAGCTTTTCAGGTCACCAGGACCTCGCGTGGGCACCCTCTTCCCTGCAAGAGCACCGAGTACCGGCAGGCTCCCCTGGGCTGCTAAGAAACATCCAGGCCCGGAAACCTTTCCCAGTCACTCTGTGTATGCTGAGTGTAGGGCAACACACTGCACTCTTCCTTGGGAGACCTAGGTTTCCTCAGCACTCTAACAGCTCCAGGAAATCTGTTCTCTTATATCCTACATGTCATGCCAATCTGCCTCATTGCCCTAGGCTGAGCGGCACTGACAAACCCAAACTGCTTCGCATTCCTTCTACAGAGTCATACCTGAAGACCCCATACTTACAGGAGAAAGTCGGCTTGCGTTCCTGCTGTAACCAAAGCACAGTTCTTCCTCTTGCACTGCAGGGTTTTAGAAGAAGCTAAGTCCCGATAGCGTACCTAGAGCTTTCCCTGGGAGAGGCAGTTGGCTACACGGAGAACTCCGTGCCAAGAAAACGTTATTCAGGGAAGGGACCAGTGTGTAGCTAGAGTGTATATTTACATGGTAGAAATCACAAGGAGGTAGGCTGCGTGTTCTCTGGAAACGGGGACCTGATGGCACAGGCCTTGCTTTCCCATTTTGAATGCTGCATTCATCCTGCCTTGAAACTACCTAAATAACAGTTTTAGGACGGGTCTCTAGTCACAGTAGGCAGGGCTCTGGGAAGGGAACGAGTGTTCTCTACATCAGCAGGGTGCTTACATAGCCTGGGTGAGAGCTCCTCCTGAGACGCTCTAGAGCTAAAAGGAAACTTGACGTGAGTCCTTTCCTCAAGGTAAAGCCTTGAATAGCCTGCCGAAGCGGAAGCTTGGAGCAGAGCCCTTGAGGCTTAACATTCGGTCTGCTTTCTTTTAACGTTAGTAAGCTTTTCAGGTCACCAGGCCCTCGCGTGGGCACCCTATTCCCTGCAAGAACACCGAGTACCGGCAGGCTCTCCTGGCCTGCTAAGAAACATCCAGGCCCGGAAACCTTTCCCAGTCACTCTGTGTATGCTGAGTGTAGGGCAACACACTGCACTCTTCCTTGGGAGACCTAGGTTTCCTCAGCACTCCAACAGCTCCAGGAAATCTGTTCTCTTATATCCTACATGTCATGCCAATCTGCCTCATTGCCCTAGGCTGAGCGGCACTGACAAACCAAAACTGCTTCGCATTCCTTCTACAGAGTCATACCTGAAGACCCCATACTTACAGGAGAAAGTCGGCTTGCGTTCCTGCTTTTGCCAAAGCCCAGTTCTTCCTCTTACACTGCAGGGTTTTAGAAGAGGCTAAGCCCCGATAGCGTCCCAAAGCGCTCCTTTGGGGAGGCCGTTGGCTACATGCAGAACTCCGTGCCAAACCAACTTTATTCAAGGAAGGGACCAGTGTGTAGCAGCAGTGTATATTTACTTGGTAGAAATCACAAGGAGGTAGGCTGCGTTTTCACTGGAAACGGGGAATGTATGGCACAAGACTTGCTTTTCCATATTGAACGCTCCATTCATGCTGCCTTGAAGCTACCTAAATAAGAGTGTTTTGCATGGGTCCCTTGTCACTGTAGGCAGTGTACTGGGAAGGGAAAGAGTTTTCTCTAAATCAACAGGGTGCTTTCATAGCCTGCGTGGGAGCTCCTCCTGAGAGGCTCTAGAGCTAAAAGGAAACTTGACGTGAGTTCTTTCCTCAAGGTAAAGCCTTGAATAGCCTGCCGAAGCGGAAGCCTGGAGGAGAGTCCTGGAGGCTTAATTTTAGGTCTGCTTTCTTTTAACGTTAGTAAGCTTTTCAGGTCACCAGGCCCTCGCGTGGGCACCCTATTCCCTGCAAGAACACCGAGTACTGGCAGGCTCTCCTGGCCTGCTAAGAAACATCCAGGCCCGGAAACCTTTCCCAGTCACTCTGTGTATGCTGAGTGTAGGGCAACACACTGCACTCTTCCTTGGGAGACCTAGGTTTCCTCAGCACTCCAACAGCTCCAGGAAATCTGTTCTCTTATATCCTACATGTCATGCAAATCTGCCTCATTGCCCTAGGCTGAGCGGCACTGACAAACCCAAACTGCTTCGCATTCCTTCTACAGAGTCATACCTGAAGACCCCATACTTACAGGAGAAAGTCGGCTTGCGTTCCTGCTGTAACCAAAGCACAGTTCTTCCTCTTGCACTGCAGGGTTTTAGAAGAAGCTAAGTCCCGATAGCGTACCAAGAGCTTTCCCTGGGAGAGGCAGTTGGCTACACGGAGAACTCCGTGCCAAGAAAACGTTATTCAGGGAAGGGACCAGTGTGTAGCTAGAGTGTATATTTACATGGTAGAAATCACAAGG
This sequence comes from Eschrichtius robustus, assembly GCF_028021215.1. Lineage (NCBI taxonomy): Eukaryota > Metazoa > Chordata > Mammalia > Artiodactyla > Eschrichtiidae > Eschrichtius > Eschrichtius robustus. The sequence continues at coordinate 67,745,356 of NC_090838.1, read as the reverse complement.
AGGTAGGCTGCGTGTTCTCTGGAAACGGGGACCTGATGGCACAGGCCTTGCTTTCCCATTTTGAATGCTCCATTCATCCTGCCTTGAAACTACCTAAATAACAGTTTTAGGACGGGTCTCTAGTCACAGTAGGCAGGGCTCTGGGAAGGGAACGAGTGTTCTCTACATCAGCAGGGTGCTTACATAGCCTGGGTGAGAGCTCCTCCTGAGACGCTCTAGAGCTAAAAGGAAACTTGACGTGAGTCCTTTCCTCAAGGTAAAGCCTTGAATAGCCTGCCGAAGCGGAAGCTTGGAGCAGAGCCCTTGAGGCTTAACATTCGGTCTGCTTTCTTTTAACGTTAGTAAGCTTTTCAGGTCACCAGGACCTCGCGTGGGCACCCTATTCCCTGCAAGAGCACCGAGTACCGGCAGGCTCCCCTGGGCTGCTAAGAAACATCCAGGCCCGGAAACCTTTCCCAGTCACTCTGTGTATGCTGAGTGTAGGGCAACACACTGCACTCTTCCTTGGGAGACCTAGGTTTCCTCAGCACTCCAACAGCTCCAGGAAATCTGTTCTCTTATATCCTACATGTCATGAAAATCTGCCTCATTGCCCTAGGCTGAGCGGCACTGACAAACCCAAACTGCTTCGCATTCCTTCTACAGAGTCATACCTGAAGACCCCATACTTACAGGAGAAAGTCGGCTTGCGTTCCTGCTGTAACCAAAGCCCAGTTCTTCCTCTTGCACTGCAGGGTTTTAGAAGAAGCTAAGTCCCGATAGCGTACCTAGAGCTTTCCCTGGGAGAGGCAGTTGGCTACACGGAGAACTCCGTGCCAAGAAAACGTTATTCAGGGAAGGGACCAGTGTGTAGCTAGAGTGTATATTTACATGGTAGAAATCACAAGGAGGTAGGCTGCGTGTTCTCTGGAAACGGGGACCTGATGGCACAGGCCTTGCTTTCCCATTTTGAATGCTCCATTCATCCTGCCTTGAAACTACCTAAATAACAGTTTTAGGACGGGTCTCTAGTCACAGTAGGCAGGGCTCTGGGAAGGGAACGAGTGTTCTCTACATCAGCAGGGTGCTTACATAGCCTGGGTGAGAGCTCCTCCTGAGACGCTCTAGAGCTAAAAGGAAACTTGACGTGAGTCCTTTCCTCAAGGTAAAGCCTTGAATAGCCTGCCGAAGCGGAAGCTTGGAGCAGAGCCCTTGAGGCTTAACATTCGGTCTGCTTTCTTTTAACGTTAGTAAGCTTTTCAGGTCACCAGGACCTCGCGTGGGCACCCTATTCCCTGCAAGAGCACCGAGTACCGGCAGGCTCCCCTGGGCTGCTAAGAAACATCCAGGCCCGGAAACCTTTCCCAGTCACTCTGTGTATGCTGAGTGTAGGGCAACACACTGCACTCTTCCTTGGGAGACCTAGGTTTCCTCAGCACTCTAACAGCTCCAGGAAATCTGTTCTCTTATATCCTACATGTCATGCAAATCTGCCTCATTGCCCTAGGCTGAGCGGCACTGACAAACCCAAACTGCTTCGCATTCCTTCTACAGAGTCATACCTGAAGACCCCATACTTACAGGAGAAAGTCGGCTTGCGTTTCTGCTGTAACCAAAGCACAGTTCTTCCTCTTGCACTGCAGGGTTTTAGAAGAAGCTAAGTCCCGATAGCGTACCTAGAGCTTTCCCTGGGAGAGGCAGTTGGCTACACGGAGAACTCCGTGCCAAGAAAACGTTATTCAGGGAAGGGACCAGTGTGTAGCTAGAGTGTATATTTACATGGTAGAAATCACAAGGAGGTAGGCTGCGTGTTCTCTGGAAACGGGGACCTGATGGCACAGGCCTTGCTTTCCCATTTTGAATGCTCCATTCATCCTGCCTTGAAACTACCTAAATAACAGTTTTAGGACGGGTCTCTAGTCACAGTAGGCAGGACTCTGGGAAGGGAACGAGTGTTCTCTACATCAGCAGGGTGCTTACATAGCCTGGGTGAGAGCTCCTCCTGAGACGCTCTAGAGCTAAAAGGAAACGACGTGAGTCCTTTCCTCAAGGTAAAGCCTTGAATAGCCTGCCGAAGCGGAAGCTTGGAGCAGAGCCCTTGAGGCTTAACATTCGGTCTGCTTTCTTTTAACGTTAGTAAGCTTTTCAGGTCACCAGGCCCTCGCGTGGGCACCCTATTCCCTGCAAGACCACCGAGTACCGGCAGGCTCCCCTGGGCTGCTAAGAAACATCCAGGCCCGGAAACCTTTCCCAGTCACTCTGTGTATGCTGAGTGTAGGGCAACACACTGCACTCTTCCTTGGGAGACCTAGGTTTCCTCAGCACTCCAACAGCTCCAGGAAATCTGTTCTCTTATATCCTACATGTCATGCCAATCTGCCTCATTGCCCTAGGCTGAGCGGCACTGACAAACCAAAACTGCTTCGCATTCCTTCTACAGAGTCATACCTGAAGACCCCATACTTACAGGAGAAAGTCGGCTTGCGTTCCTGCTTTTGCCAAAGCCCAGTTCTTCCTCTTACACTGCAGGGTTTTAGAAGAGGCTAAGCCCCGATAGCGTCCCAAAGCGCTCCTTTGGGGAGGCCGTTGGCTACATGCAGAACTCCGTGCCAAACCAACTTTATTCAAGGAAGGGACCAGTGTGTAGCAGCAGTGTATATTTACTTGGTAGAAATCACAAGGAGGTAGGCTGCGTTTTCACTGGAAACGGGGAATGTATGGCACAAGACTTGCTTTTCCATATTGAACGCTCCATTCATGCTGCCTTGAAGCTACCTAAATAAGAGTGTTTTGCATGGGTCCCTTGTCACTGTAGGCAGTGTACTGGGAAGGGAAAGAGTTTTCTCTAAATCAACAGGGTGCTTTCATAGCCTGCGTGGGAGCTCCTCCTGAGAGGCTCTAGAGCTAAAAGGAAACTTGACGTGAGTTCTTTCCTCAAGGTAAAGCCTTGAATAGCCTGCCGAAGCGGAAGCCTGGAGGAGAGTCCTGGAGGCTTAATTTTAGGTCTGCTTTCTTTTAACGTTAGTAAGCTTTTCAGGTCACCAGGGCCTCGCGTGGGCACCCTATTCCCTGCAAGAGCACCGAGTACCGGCAGGCTCCCCTGGGCTGCTAAGAAACATCCAGGCCCGGAAACCTTTCCCAGTCACTCTGTGTATGCTGAGTGTAGGGCAACACACTGCACTCTTCCTTGGGAGACCTAGGTTTCCTCAGCACTCCAACAGCTCCAGGAAATCTGTTCTCTTATATCCTACATGTCATGCAAATCTGCCTCATTGCCCTAGGCTGAGCGGCACTGACAAACCCAAACTGCTTCGCATTCCTTCTACAGAGTCATACCTGAAGACCCCATACTTACAGGAGAAAGTCGGCTTGCGTTCCTGCTGTAACCAAAGCCCAGTTCTTCCTCTTGCACTGCAGGGTTTTAGAAGAAGCTAAGTCCCGATAGCGTACCTAGAGCTTTCCCTGGGAGAGGCAGTTGGCTACACGGAGAACTCCGTGCCAAGAAAACGTTATTCAGGGAAGGGACCAGTGTGTAGCTAGAGTGTATATTTACATGGTAGAAATCACAAGGAGGTAGGCTGCGTGTTCTCTGGAAACGGGGACCTGATGGCACAGGCCTTGCTTTCCCATTTTGAATGCTCCATTCATCCTGCCTTGAAACTACCTAAATAACAGTTTTAGGACGGGTCTCTAGTCACAGTAGGCAGGGCTCTGGGAAGGGAACGAGTGTTCTCTACATCAGCAGGGTGCTTACATAGCCTGGGTGAGAGCTCCTCCTGAGACGCTCTAGAGCTAAAAGGAAACTTGACGTGAGTCCTTTCCTCAAGGTAAAGCCTTGAATAGCCTGCCGAAGCGGAAGCTTGGAGCAGAGCCCTTGAGGCTTAACATTCGGTCTGCTTTCTTTTAACGTTAGTAAGCTTTTCAGGTCACCAGGCCCTCGCGTGGGCACCCTATTCCCTGCAAGAGCACCGAGTACCGGCAGGCTCCCCTGGGCTGCTAAGAAACATCCAGGCCCGGAAACCTTTCCCAGTCACTCTGTGTATGCTGAGTGTAGGGCAACACACTGCACTCTTCCTTGGGAGACCTAGGTTTCCTCAGCACTCCAACAGCTCCAGGAAATCTGTTCTCTTATATCCTACATGTCATGCCAATCTGTCTCATTGCCCTAGGCTGAGCGGCACTGACAAACCAAAACTGCTTCGCATTCCTTCTACAGAGTCAGACCTTAAGACCCCATACTTACAGGAGAAAGTCGGCTTGCGTTCCTGCTTTTGCCAAAGCCCAGTTCTTCCTCTTACACTGCAGGGTTTTAGAAGAGGCTAAGCCCCGATAGCGTCCCAAAGCGCTCCTTTGGGGAGGCCGTTGGCTACATGCAGAACTCCGTGCCAAACCAACTTTATTCAAGGAAGGGACCAGTGTGTAGCAGCAGTGTATATTTACTTGGTAGAAATCACAAGGAGGTAGGCTGCGTTTTCACTGGAAACGGGGAATGTATGGCACAAGACTTGCTATTCCATATTGAACGCTCCATTCATGCTGCCTTGAAGCTACCTAAATAAGAGTGTTTTGCATGGGTCCCTTGTCACTGTAGGCAGTGTACTGGGAAGGGAAAGAGTTTTCTCTAAATCAACAGGGTGCTTTCATAGCCTGCGTGGGAGCTCCTCCTGAGAGGCTCTAGAGCTAAAAGGAAACTTGACGTGAGTTCTTTCCTCAAGGTAAAGCCTTGAATAGCCTGCCGAAGCGGAAGCCTGGAGGAGAGTCCTGGAGGCTTAATTTTAGGTCTGCTTTCTTTTAACGTTAGTAAGCTTTTCAGGTCACCAGGCCCTCGCGTGGGCACCCTATTCCCTGCAAGAACACCGAGTACTGGCAGGCTCTCCTGGCCTGCTAAGAAACATCCAGGCCCGGAAACCTTTCCCAGTCACTCTGTGTATGCTGAGTGTAGGGCAACACACTGCACTCTTCCTTGGGAGACCTAGGTTTCCTCAGCACTCCAACAGCTCCAGGAAATCTGTTCTCTTATATCCTACATGTCATGCCAATCTGCCTCATTGCCCTAGGCTGAGCGGCACTGACAAACCCAAACTGCTTCGCATTCCTTCTACAGAGTCATACCTGAAGACCCCATACTTACAGGAGAAAGTCGGCTTGCGTTCCTGCTTTTGCCAAAGCCCAGTTCTTCCTCTTACACTGCAGGGTTTTAGAAGAGGCTAAGCCCCGATAGCGTCCCAAAGCGCTCCTTTGGGGAGGCCGTTGGCTACATGCAGAACTCCGTGCCAAACCAACTTTATTGAAGGAAGGGACCAGTGTGTAGCAGCAGTGTATATTTACTTGGTAGAAATAACAAGGAGGTAGGCTGCGTTTTCACTGGAAACGGGGAATGTATGGCACAAGACTTGCTTTTCCATATTGAACGCTCCATTCATGCTGCCTTGAAGCTACCTAAATAAGAGTGTTTTGCATGGGTCCCTTGTCACTGTAGGCAGTGTACTGGGAAGGGAAAGAGTTTTCTCTAAATCAACAGGGTGCTTTCATAGCCTGCGTGGGAGCTCCTCCTGAGAGGCTCTAGAGCTAAAAGGAAACTTGACGTGAGTCCTTTCCTCAAGGTAAAGCCTTGAATAGCCTGCCGAAGCGGAAACTTGGAGGAGAGTCCTGGAGCGGAAGCCTGGAGGAGAGTCCTGGAGGCTTAATTTTAGGTCTGCTTTCTTTTAACGTTAGTAAGCTTTTCAGGTCACCAGGACCTCGCGTGGGCACCCTATTCCCTGCAAGACCACCGAATACTGGCAGGCTCTCCTGGCCTGCTAAGAAACATCCAGGCCCGGAAACCTTTCCCAGTCACTCTGTGTATGCTGAGTGTAGGGCAACAAACTGAACTCTTCCTTGGGAGACCTAGGTTTCCTCAGCACTCCAACAGCTCCAGGAAATCTGTTCTCTTACGTCCTACATGTCATGCCAATCTGCCTCATTGCCCTAGGCTGAGCGCACTGAGAAACCAAAACTGCTTCGCATTCCTTCTAAAGAGTCATAACTTCAGACCCCATACTTACAGGAGAAAGTCGGCTTGCGTTCCTGCTGGTACCAAAGCAGAGTTCTTTCTCTTACACTGCAGGGTTTTAGAAGAGGCTAAGCCCCGATAGCGTACCTAGAGTGCTCCTCTGGGGTGCCCGTTGGCTACACGCAGAACTCCGTGCCAAACCAACATTATTCAAGGAAGGGACAAGTGTGTACCTAGAGTGTATATTTAGTTGGTAGAAATCAGAAGGAGGTAGGCTGCATGTTCGCTGGAAACGGCGACCTGATGGCACAAGCCTTGCTTTCCCATTTTGAATGCTCCTTTCATGCTGCCTTGAAGCTACCTAAATAACAGTTTTAGGACGGGTCTTTAGTCACTGTAGGCAGGGCTCTGGGAAGGGAACGAGTGTTCTCTACATCAGCAGGGTGCTTACATAGCCTGGGTGAGAGCTCCTCCTGAGACGCTCTAGAGCTAAAAGGAAACTTGACGTGAGTCCTTTCCTCAAGGTGAAGCCTTGAATAGCCTGCCGAAGCGGAAGCTTGGAACAGAGCCCTTGAGGCTTAACATTCGGTCTGCTTTCTTTTAACGTTAGTAAGCTTTTCAGGTCACCAGGACCTCGCGTGGGCACCCTATTCCCTGCAAGAGCACCGAGTACCGGCAGGCTCCCCTGGGCTGCTAAGAAACATCCAGGCCCGGAAATCTTTCCCAGTCACTCTGTGTATGCTGAGTGTAGGGCAACACACTGCACTCTTCCTTGGGAGACCTAGGTTTCCTCAGCACTCCAACAGCTCCAGGAAATCTGTTCTCTTATATCCTACATGTCATGCAAATCTGCCTCATTGCCCTAGGCTGAGCGGCACTGACAAACCAAAACTGCTTCGCATTCCTTCTACAGTGTCAGACCTTAAGACCCCATACTTACAGGAGAAAGTCGGCTTGCGTTCCTGCTGTAACCAAAGCACAGTTCTTCCTCTTGCACTGCAGGGTTTTAGAAGAAGCTAAGTCCCGATAGCGTACCTAGAGCTTTCCCTGGGAGAGGCAGTTGGCTACACGGAGAACTCCGTGCCAAGAAAACGTTATTCAGGGAAGGGACCAGTGTGTAGCTAGAGTGTATATTTACATGGTAGAAATCACAAGGAGGTAGGCTGCGTGTTCTCTGGAAACGGGGACCTGATGGCACAGGCCTTGCTTTCCCATTTTGAATGCTCCATTCATCCTGCCTTGAAACTACCTAAATAACAGTTTTAGGACGGGTCTCTAGTCACAGTAGGCAGGGCTCTGGGAAGGGAACGAGTGTTCTCTACATCAGCAGGGTGCTTACATAGCCTGGGTGAGAGCTCCTCCTGAGACGCTCTAGAGCTAAAAGGAAACTTGACGTGAGTCCTTTCCTCAAGGTAAAGCCTTGAATAGCCTGCCGAAGCGGAAGCTTGGAGCAGAGCCCTTGAGGCTTAACATTCGGTCTGCTTTCTTTTAACGTTAGTAAGCTTTTCAGGTCACCAGGACCTCGCGTGGGCACCCTATTCCCTGCAAGATCACCGAGTACCGGCAGGCTCCCCTGGGCTGCTAAGAAACATCCAGGCCCGGAAACCTTTCCCAGTCACTGTGTATGCTGAGTGTAGGGCAACACACTGCACTCTTCCTTGGGAGACCTAGGTTTCCTCAGCACTCCAACAGCTCCAGGAAATCTGTTCTCTTATATCCTACATGTCATGCCAATCTGCCTCATTGCCTTAGGCTGAGCGGCACTGACAAACCAAAACTGCTTCGCATTCCTTCTACAGAGTCAGACCTTAAGACCCCATACTTACAGGAGAAAGTCGGCTTGCGTTCCTGCTTTTGCCAAAGCCCAGTTCTTCCTCTTACACTGCAGGGTTTTAGAAGAGGCTAAGCCCCGATAGCGTCCCAAAGCGCTCCTTTGGGGAGGCCGTTGGCTACATGCAGAACTCCGTGCCAAACCAACTTTATTCAAGGAAGGGACCAGTGTGTACCAGCAGTGTATATTTACTTGGTAGAAATCACAAGGAGGTAGGCTGCGTTTTCACTGGAAACGGGGAATGTATGGCACAAGACTTGCTTTTCCATATTGAACGCTCCATTCATGCTGCCTTGAAGCTACCTAAATAAGAGTGTTTTGCATGGGTCCCTTGTCACTGTAGGCAGTGTACTGGGAAGGGAAAGAGTTTTCTCTAAATCAACAGGGTGCTTTCATAGCCTGCGTGGGAGCTCCTCCTGAGAGGCTCTAGAGCTAAAAGGAAACTTGACGTGAGTTCTTTCCTCAAGGTAAAGCCTTGAATAGCCTGCCGAAGCGGAAGCCTGGAGGAGAGTCCTGGAGGCTTAATTTTAGGTCTGCTTTCTTTTAACGTTAGTAAGCTTTTCAGGTCACCAGGCCCTCGCGTGGGCACCCTATTCCCTGCAAGAACACCGAGTACTGGCAGGCTCTCCTGGCCTGCTAAGAAACATCCAGGCCCGGAAACCTTTCCCAGTCACTCTGTGTATGCTGAGTGTAGGGCAACACACTGCACTCTTCCTTGGGAGACCTAGGTTTCCTCAGCACTCCAACAGCTCCAGGAAATCTGTTCTCTTATATCCTACATGTCATGCCAATCTGCCTCATTGCCCTAGGCTGAGCGGCACTGACAAACCCAAACTGCTTCGCATTCCTTCTACAGAGTCATACCTGAAGACCCCATACTTACAGGAGAAAGTCGGCTTGCGTTCCTGCTGTAACCAAAGCACAGTTCTTCCTCTTGCACTGCAGGGTTTTAGAAGAAGCTAAGTCCCGATAGCGTACCTAGAGCTTTCCCTGGGAGAGGCAGTTGTCTACACGGAGAACTCCGTGCCAAGAAAACGTTATTCAGGGAAGGGACCAGTGTGTAGCTAGAGTGTATATTTACATGGTAGAAATCACAAGGAGGTAGGCTGCGTGTTCTCTGGAAACGGGGACCTGATGGCACAGGCCTTGCTTTCCCATTTTGAATGCTCCATTCATCCTGCCTTGAAACTACCTAAATAACAGTTTTAGGACGGGTCTCTAGTCACAGTAGGCAGGGCTCTGGGAAGGGAACGAGTGTTCTCTACATCAGCAGGGTGCTTACATAGCCTGGGTGAGAGCTCCTCCTGAGACGCTCTAGAGCTAAAAGGAAACTTGACGTGAGTCCTTTCCTCAAGGTAAAGCCTTGAATAGCCTGCCGAAGCGGAAGCTTGGAGCAGAGCCCTTGAGGCTTAACATTCGGTCTGCTTTCTTTTAACGTTAGTAAGCTTTTCAGGTCACCAGGACCTCGCGTGGGCACCCTCTGCCCTGCAAGAGCACCGAGTACCGGCAGGCTCCCCTGGGCTGCTAAGAAACATCCAGGCCCGGAAACCTTTCCCAGTCACTCTGTGTATGCTGAGTGTAGGGCAACACACTGCACTCTTCCTTGGGAGACCTAGGTTTCCTCAGCACTCTAACAGCTCCAGGAAATCTGTTCTCTTATATCCTACATGTCATGCCAATCTGCCTCATTGCCCTAGGCTGAGCGGCACTGACAAACCCAAACTGCTTCGCATTCCTTCTACAGAGTCATACCTGAAGACCCCATACTTACAGGAGAAAGTCGGCTTGCGTTCCTGCTGTAACCAAAGCACAGTTCTTCCTCTTGCACTGCAGGGTTTTAGAAGAAGCTAAGTCCCGATAGCGTACCTAGAGCTTTCCCTGGGAGAGGCAGTTGGCTACACGGAGAACTCCGTGCCAAGAAAACGTTATTCAGGGAAGGGACCAGTGTGTAGCTAGAGTGTATATTTACATGGTAGAAATCACAAGGAGGTAGGCTGCGTGTTCTCTGGAAACGGGGACCTGATGGCACAGGCCTTGCTTTCCCATTTTGAATGCTCCATTCATCCTGCCTTGAAACTACCTAAATAACAGTTTTAGGACGGGTCTCTAGTCACAGTAGGCAGGGCTCTGGGAAGGGAACGAGTGTTCTCTACATCAGCAGGGTGCTTACATAGCCTGGGTGAGAGCTCCTCCTGAGACGCTCTAGAGCTAAAAGGAAACGACGTGAGTCCTTTCCTCAAGGTAAAGCCTTGAATAGCCTGCCGAAGCGGAAGCTTGGAGCAGAGCCCTTGAGGCTTAACATTCGGTCTGCTTTCTTTTAACGTTAGTAAGCTTTTCAGGTCACCAGGCCCTCGCGTGGGCACCCTATTCCGTGCAAGAGCACCGAGTACCGGCAGGCTCCCCTGGGCTGCTAAGAAACATCCAGGCCCGGAAACCTTTCCCAGTCACTCTGTGTATGCTGAGTGTAGGGCAACACACTGCACTCTTCCTTGGGAGACCTAGGTTTCCTCAGCACTCCAACAGCTCCAGGAAATCTGTTCTCTTATATCCTACATGTCATGCCAATCTGCCTCATTGCCCTAGGCTGAGCGGCACTGACAAACCAAAACTGCTTCGCATTCCTTCTACAGAGTCATACCTGAAGACCCCATACTTACAGGAGAAAGTCGGCTTGCGTTCCTGCTTTTGCCAAAGCCCAGTTCTTCCTCTTACACTGCAGGGTTTTAGAAGAGGCTAAGCCCCGATAGCGTCCCAAAGCGCTCCTTTGGGGAGGCCGTTGGCTACATGCAGAACTCCGTGCCAAACCAACTTTATTCAAGGAAGGGACCAGTGTGTGGCAGCAGTGTATATTTACTTGGTAGAAATCACAAGGAGGTAGGCTGCGTTTTCACTGGAAACGGGGAATGTATGGCACAAGACTTGCTTTTCCATATTGAACGCTCCATTCATGCTGCCTTGAAGCTACCTAAATAAGAGTGTTTTGCATGGGTCCCTTGTCACTGTAGGCAGTGTACTGGGAAGGGAAAGAGTTTTCTCTAAATCAACAGGGTGCTTTCATAGCCTGCGTGGGAGCTCCTCCTGAGAGGCTCTAGAGCTAAAAGGAAACTTGACGTGAGTTCTTTCCTCAAGGTAAAGCCTTGAATAGCCTGCCGAAGCGGAAGCCTGGAGGAGAGTCCTGGAGGCTTAATTTTAGGTCTGCTTTCTTTTAACGTTAGTAAGCTTTTCAGGTCACCAGGCCCTCGCGTGGGCACCCTATTCCCTGCAAGAACACCGAGTACTGGCAGGCTCTCCTGGCCTGCTAAGAAACATCCAGGCCCGGAAACCTTTCCCAGTCACTCTGTGTATGCTGAGTGTAGGGCAACACACTGCACTCTTCCTTGGGAGACCTAGGTTTCCTCAGCACTCCAACAGCTCCAGGAAATCTGTTCTCTTATATCCTACATGTCATGCAAATCTGCCTCATTGCCCTAGGCTGAGCGGCACTGACAAACCCAAACTGCTTCGCATTCCTTCTACAGAGTCATACCTGAAGACCCCATACTTACAGGAGAAAGTCGGCTTGCGTTCCTGCTGTAACCAAAGCACAGTTCTTCCTCTTGCACTGCAGGGTTTTAGAAGAAGCTAAGTCCCGATAGCGTACCAAGAGCTTTCCCTGGGAGAGGCAGTTGGCTACACGGAGAACTCTGTGCCAAGAAAACGTTATTCAGGGAAGGGACCAGTGTGTAGCTAGAGTGTATATTTACATGGTAGAAATCACAAGGAGGTAGGCTGCGTGTTCTCTGGAAACGGGGACCTGATGGCACAGGCCTTGCTTTCCCATTTTGAATGCTCCATTCATCCTGCCTTGAAACTACCTAAATAACAGTTTTAGGACGGGTCTCTAGTCACAGTAGGCAGGGCTCTGGGAAGGGAACGAGTGTTCTCTACATCAGCAGGGTGCTTACATAGCCTGGGTGAGAGCTCCTCCTGAGACGCTCTAGAGCTAAAAGGAAACTTGACGTGAGTCCTTTCCTCAAGGTAAAGCCTTGAATAGCCTGCCGAAGCGGAAGCTTGGAGCAGAGCCCTTGAGGCTTAACATTCGGTCTGCTTTCTTTTAACGTTAGTAAGCTTTTCAGGTCACCAGGACCTCGCGTGGGCACCCTATTCCCTGCAAGAGCACCGAGTACCGGCAGGCTCCCCTGGGCTGCTAAGAAACATCCAGGCCCGGAAACCTTTCCCAGTCACTCTGTGTATGCTGAGTGTAGGGCAACACACTGCACTCTTCCTTGGGAGACCTAGGTTTCCTCAGCACTCCAACAGCTCCAGGAAATCTGTTCTCTTATATCCTACATGTCATGAAAATCTGCCTCATTGCCCTAGGCTGAGCGGCACTGACAAACCCAAACTGCTTCGCATTCCTTCTACAGAGTCATACCTGAAGACCCCATACTTACAGGAGAAAGTCGGCTTGCGTTCCTGCTGTAACCAAAGCCCAGTTCTTCCTCTTGCACTGCAGGGTTTTAGAAGAAGCTAAGTCCCGATAGCGTACCTAGAGCTTTCCCTGGGAGAGGCAGTTGGCTACACGGAGAACTCCGTGCCAAGAAAACGTTATTCAGGGAAGGGACCAGTGTGTAGCTAGAGTGTATATTTACATGGTAGAAATCACAAGGAGGTAGGCTGCGTGTTCTCTGGAAACGGGGACCTGATGGCACAGGCCTTGCTTTCCCATTTTGAATGCTCCATTCATCCTGCCTTGAAACTACCTAAATAACAGTTTTAGGACGGGTCTCTAGTCACAGTAGGCAGGGCTCTGGGAAGGGAACGAGTGTTCTCTACATCAGCAGGGTGCTTACATAGCCTGGGTGAGAGCTCCTCCTGAGACGCTCTAGAGCTAAAAGGAAACTTGACGTGAGTCCTTTCCTCAAGGTAAAGCCTTGAATAGCCTGCCGAAGCGGAAGCTTGGAGCAGAGCCCTTGAGGCTTAACATTCGGTCTGCTTTCTTTTAACGTTAGTAAGCTTTTCAGGTCACCAGGACCTCGCGTGGGCACCCTATTCCCTGCAAGAGCACCGAGTACCGGCAGGCTCCCCTGGGCTGCTAAGAAACATCCAGGCCCGGAAACCTTTCCCAGTCACTCTGTGTATGCTGAGTGTAGGGCAACACACTGCACTCTTCCT